>NW_022589713.1:25631154-26007833 GCF_004348235.1 Phoca vitulina
TAACCATCTTACCGCAAATGCACGCTTGATGGAGGGCACGTTGCTGAATGCGATCACGACTGGAATGATGTCAAGGGCACTGAATTCCATAGTTGCAGTGGTAATGGTCTGGGCATCGGCCGACTGACCGCTGCTGAAGAAGGTGGCGATTCTTCTTGCGTGAGCCCCTGGAAGCGTTCGCTTGAAGACATTTCTGGCGATAAACCTCATCACTTTGCCGATCTCCCTGCTTTCCGAGGACCTCTCGTAAGGAATAGCTTCAATCTCCCTGAGGAGCTGGTTCTTCTTGTAGGCGTCTGAGAAGCGGATGAGGTGCCGGGCGTGAGAGGTATAGGTGAGGATAGCGATGCGTGCGCCCACCGGGCAGCTGTTCTCCCGGACCCTGACGCCCCTCACCAGGGAAGACAGCAGCTCCTTCATGCGCTCAAATTCCTGCTTGGTGACATCTCGAGACTGGTCCAAGGCAAACACCAATTCGGTGGGATGCACGGGGCATTCTGGTTTTCCTAAAGGAAAACCTTATGTAGCATGCTTACTTAAAAAAAAAAATTTTTTTTAAAAAAAGATACATAGAGGGCGCCTGGGTGGCTCAGTTGGTTAAGCGACTGCCTTCGGCTCAGGTCATGATCCTGGAGTCCCCGGATCGAGTCCCGCATCAGGCTCCCTGCTCAGCGGGGAGTCTGCTTCTCCCTCTGACCCTCCCCACTCTCATGCTCTCTCTCTTATTCTCTCTCTCAAATAAATAAAATCTTTAAAAAAAGAATAAAAAGATACATAGAGGGCAAAGTAATTTTAAATGTTAAATATGCAAATATTTAAATAAGCATTAAATGCTAAAATGAGCAGTTGAAATATTAAATGTTTAAATCTTGAATGAAAATGCTATTTTAAAAATTGAATTTGCTTTTTTAAATAAAGCCCAAGAGAAAGTATCATTCAATTTGAGTTTTTATGCAATTTGTAAATTAATGACCGAATTCCTTCTAAGTAATCAAAAGCTCATGGATATGCCCTTTTACTTACAGAAACTAGATCACTGGTATTATGTTTATTGCTGGAACTTTATACCGTTAGCTAAACTAAAACATACATGTTTTTACTTAATAAGGAAATGTAACAGGAGTTAAGGAAGGAATGGGTCCAAAAGCTCTGTTAATGACTTCAGAGACATTAAGAAGAGAATGGATGTGCAGCATATAGAACAACGCATCAGATGTGGAGAATAGGTGCTGCAGAGGCGTGTTAGAGACCTGACCTGATTCTGCACTAGCCATGTGACCTTGTCCCAGCCACTTATCTTCTCTGGGCCTCATTTTGCTCATCTGTAAAATGCCAGTCCTAAGATCAGCCACTGCAAAGCCCTGTATTGAGGATTCAGTGAACCAACATAGGCAAAGCACTTAGGACAACAGGGCCTGGCACATGACAGGTGCTCAGTTAATATCAGCCATTACTATTACAATTATTATTACAGACTTTTTCATTGTGAGAACTATATCACTGAAAAGAATGAGGAAAGCTTTCAGGGATATATTTTTATTTAACAGTTAAAAAGGCAAATTTAACCAATAAATATACCTATTACATAGAGAAACTGAATTGTTAAACTTGAACGTTAAATGTTAATTTCAGATTTATTTATTGAACCCAATTCATTCATTTTAATCCCGGTACCCTGCATTTATCACAGTTGGCACCTTATATTTGTCTGATTATCTGATTAATGTTTTCCTCTCCATGAAGTGTGAAGACAGGGACTGTGTCTCTCCTGATCTGCCAGATTATTACTTCCTGCCATTTATCAGGGTTCTAATAAATGTTGACTGAATGAAGAAGAGGCAAACAAAGGACAGTTCTTTTGCAGCAGGTACAGGAAGAACAAAACTTTTACAATGGGGGAGATTCCTGGTATTGAAATGTAGGTTGGTAAAAGAAAATCTTAATGATGCACTTCTCTTGGAGGGGTGCCTCCTCTCATTCAGATGCCAGCAAGTCAGAATCAGGGATAATAAAAGCAGCTTGAGGCCTACCAGCTCTTTATGAGAACTCAGAAACTCAGATTTGTTGGGGCTGGCCTGGGCTGGTCAAGAAGTGAATCCTCTGCTGTGCCCAGCCGAGCTTTGTCCCCGTCTTGGTGCTAGATGATTATCTCCTTCTGGTCCTGGACTCTCTGACCTAATAGGCTAACGGACCAGTAAGAAAAAACATTTAACCCCAAACCAAACTGTGCTTCTCAGTGGAGACAGGACATTAAGTTATTAGCCTCTGAGTCTAACTTAGAAGGCTGAGCAGATGTTAAAAAAAAATTGAGGTCATGTCAACTTTACAATAAAGGGTGGAAGTACGACTAAACATGAACGTGGTTCTGCCAGCTTTTTGTTTGGGCTGTGATTTGCATATGGGAACAGCACAACAATAATGCCGCTTCAGGTGCAATTTAGAGATAAAGGGAAAAAAGACTCACAGCACTGGCTGAACTATGAAAAAATTCACGTTTTCAGGAAAAAATACCTAAAAGGTAATTCAACTTGCAAAATACATGTTCTGAAATCCAGCAAGCTGCCAGGAAACCAGAAGATTCTGAAGAACGCTGGGCTGGCTTGTGGTGGTACGTAGGAGGCCCTCCTCAAGGCACAGATGACCACACAGAGACCTCATATGGCTCTGTGGCCATATACCGTATGCTGATGGCTACTGCTTGGCACAGAGCAGGTGACGACAAGGACAGGGAAAGAGAAGCCACTGACAGGTACCTAAGGCTCAGCAATGGCAGCCCTCTAGAGGCCACCACCACATTTGTCTGGAATACCACCACACCCTCCCAACTAGTCCTCTGGCCTTTAAACTTATCCTCCCCTACAGTCTACTCTTCCATAGTAGCCCAAATAAGTGTTCAAAAATCCTTCATCAGCTCATGTTCTTCCTTCAATACTTTGAATAAACTCTTTAATACCCTCTCATTCCAATTTGAATACAATCCACCCTCCCTATTTGAATCTAAAAAGTTCAGCTTGACCTGGCTTCTGCTTGCTTCATTTTTTCACAAGCCAATCTCCCCTTCCCTCACTGGACTTGCAACAGTTCCCAGGAAATGCCTACGTCTGTCTTATATCATGGCCATTGCACTTGCTCTTCTTTCTCCTGGCTCTTGTAAAGCTGGCTTCTTTTTATTCTTCAGTCCAAACTCTAATGTCACTGCCTCAAAGAGGAGCCCTCCATCCTAAAGCAACTCTCCCCTCCCCTAACATTATTCTGTGACAGAGCATCCTATTCTTTATCTCTTTCACAGCAACTATAGGATGCTGTATTTCTTTGACGTGTTTATCATCTGGATCCTCTGCTGGAATGGAAGCTTCTGAAGACAAGAATCACGTCCATCTTATTCAGCCCTGTTCCCCAGGGCCTAGTATATAATATGCTTTCAATAAATATTTGTTGAGTGAGTGAAGATGCAACCAGAGGGCATGGATTGATGGGTTTAGACAAAAAGTATAGGGTATAAAGGTGTAAGAGGGTAACTGCTGTTACATCCAAATTCTTAACCACTAGACTACAGAGACAATAGAGAAAATGAAGGGAAGGAGACATATTATTACAAAAGACCTAATGGTAACATAAATAGTATAATGTTAGTCATTAAAATATTAATAAAAAAATCAAACTACTTGGTTGAGAAACAGCTGTGAGACTCAGCTAAAGCAGAGTGATTTATTGGAGGCAGGTCTGTGCTACCAGTATGAGGCAGCAAAGACAGCTCAGATAAAATTTATATTATTTGGCAGGCAACACATTGTTTTGACTCCTCTTTCCAGATGTAGGACATTTTGGAGCTTGATTATAACTTGCTGTAAATAAAGATTACTCACCATGTCCGCCAGCTGGGGGAGAAGAACAAAGGAGATTGGGTTATTATTTGGTAGAACAAAGTTCTGTACTGTGTAGGGAAATCATGGCAGTAGAAGCTCTGCCCTGTGTGCTTTTCGTAGATGACTCAAACATTGAGGCAACAGAAAGGGTCTGGAGAAAATGCAGACGGATCCCAGCACCTTGGCAAAAACAAGACAGGATGGGAAAAGTGGGACAATATATAGCCGTAAATCAGTAGCCTGCAGCCAACTGTCAGAGGGAAAGAACCTTTGCCTGGGAAAGAACGTTACAGTGCAGAGAGGTGCACTGAATTTGGAAAGGTTAAAAGGTTCTAACCTCTCTTTATTCTAATTTTTCTCCATGTAGAGATCTATAGATATGGATTTTATATATATGCACATATATAAGTCAGTACAGATAGGTATTTGTGTGTGTGTGTGTGTGTGTGTGTGTAAACATTAGAGGTGGGTTTACTCTGAAGCAGATGAAGCATAAATATGCTTTAGGTCTGCACTGTCCAATATGGAAGTCACTAGCCACATGTGACTATTTAAATTTTAATTAAAATTCAATGTATTAATTTCAGCTTCTCAGTAGCACTAACCACCTTTCAAGTACCCAAAGTCACAGGCTAGTGGCTAGTGGCTACCATATTGAACAGTGTGGTAGAACACCTCCGTCACCGCAGAAAGTTCTATTGCTTTAGACATCTCACCTTCTCATTTGCCCAGTGCAAGACCCTGAGAAGGGACTAGCCATGTGTTCACGTGATCATGTGCTTTTACAATATGCAAAAGTTGTTGGTTGTGATTTCTTTTCCTGTTCTAAACAACACTTTCTTTTGAAATAATTTTGTACCTACTTTTGGATTTATAATTTTGTATTGAGCCTCTCAAATTATAAAAGATTGGGCCTCATCACACTTGGATCTACCTTTGAGTCATTATAGTTCACATGGCTCTAATGTTAAAAAGTGAACTGTATTAAGTCAGCCCAAAGCAACCAGCCTTCATGACTTATCATATATGTTTTGATTTTTCATCATGGGTGGTTCCATTTTGGTACAAAAAGGTAGAGTTGAGTCAACACTGCATTCAAAGCTTTAAAAAGTTTGTCTTTGAGACCAAGGCTCTCTATAGAAATGGGCTCTAAAAGACCTCAAAGGAATTTTTCATTCATGGTGTTTATTTGGGAAGTCATCACACATTTGTAAATAAACACTAAATAGTCAATTCTTCCCTCATATGTGGAATTCCTTTAATGGTGCTAACATATATTTTGATAGAAGACACTGCTATAGGAGTCTTAAAACAAATTCAAAAGAGCATTTGCCAAATCAAAATGCCTTTTTGCTTTAAAAATTTGGAGAGAGAAAAAATATATAAGCAAAATGAGTAATTTTATAAGCAAATCAATCATTCCAATGAAAAGTAATCAAGCATACCTTTCCAGAAAAGAATAAACAATAAACCAAAGTAAGTGCTCCCACCCATCAGGACACCTTATTATCCACAGCTAGCTTTCACACCTGGTGAATTCAATCCTGTGTTACTGTCAGGTGTTAATCATTTTTAAAAGTTCAGTGTGACTCTCCATTGATTGATTTCACCATCAGAAGAGTTCTGACCTCATACCTCAATTTTCCCTAGGTTAAAAGCACTAGATATAGTATTAATTAGTGCTTGGAACAGGTTCTAATAGACATGAAGGCAGTCAGAGAAGGAGTTAATAGTCACCAATCTATGTTGACTCAAAATATATGCAGTGACATCTCTAATGTTAAGAGATTGGCGGGTAAATTGGCTCAATTCTGAGTGCAGACTTCACTGCTCTTCTTCTACGAATGCTTTGACAACTTGGGTGATCAATTTAAGCAGGATACTTACGACTGTGGTCCCGTACATACTGAATGAGCTCACACATCTGCAGTTCAAAAATAAAACAAAGAATTAACCAACCGACTGCCAGGTCTTCAAGTCTAAAAATAAATATAACGGAGTACAGAGCATTCTGTTGGAGTCAGGAGATACATACAGAAAATGAAGCCAATCCTCTGGCCCCTTTCACACCCTAGGAAACAAAAGAAATGTAGTCTCATTGCTCTGCACACACTCATCAGTAGCCAGAATGTGCATTAACCTCAGAAAGTGAAGCTTTCTAAAGTTTTTATTCTTATTAAGTTAGAGGGAAAAAAGAATACATGTAGAACGATCCTCATTGCTGAATTAAGAGTAACATTCATCTAGCAAGCTTGATGAACACAAACCTCCAAAGGCCACCTTCCTCCAGCCCCATCTGTGGACAACAAGGGTCATTCAGAATCTAAGGATGGAGCTGAATACTTAACACTGGCAAGAAGAGCTCTGGAGCAGGTTTATGGCTTAGATATAGATAAGGCTGAACCATCTATTATAACTGCCCATCCTTAAGGGACAGAGTTCCTCAACCCCATACTTTGCCTTGGCCACTGAACAGCAGCTGAACTGAATCTTCCTGTTTCCATCATTGGTTGGATGACAAAGGGACCAGACTCAAACTGTATATCTGGAAAGGCAATCCCAACAGTCTTCCAAAAGTGAATGAATGAATATATATATATTCATTCATATATATATGTGTGTGTGTGTGCGTATGTGTGTGTATATATATATATCTGTCTGGATTGGGAATAGAAAGAACAAAGTGGAATTGGTTTTAATTTCACATGTTCAATTCCATCTTTGGAACAGGAAGAGTCTGGCTGTTCTCAAAGAGAGACACCCAAGGAAAAATGCAGTGAAGTCCCACCCAAATAAGTTCCATGTGAATACAACTTTGATCATTTATTCCCTGTTTATTAACTTCCTCTCACTTCCCTTCATTCACTAACCACTTATTGAATATAGGAAGAGGACAAGGACTGGGCAAATAAAATTCACCAATAATTGAGAAATCACATTTTAGTCCAATACTTTTCATTTCCTCTCTCAAATTACCCTTATCTCATGAGAAATGGTGACTAATATTTAATCATTTCCCCCTCATATCTCTAAGCACATAAATGCAGAAAAACAGTGAAAATAGTTACCAAGTGCAAAGACAGAAAGCATGCACATTTGGACAATGACGACTCCATGCACTTTTTATTTAGAAAAGGATCTGGTGTGATTTATGACTTTTCAACTTACCTTGCGTCCAGGAGGTCCTGGCTCCCCAGGGGATCCCATCTCTCCTGGAGGCCCAGTGGACATCTCAAAGCAAAATTCATTCATTTATTTTTTTAAAGATTTATTTACTCATTTATTTGAGAGAGAGAGAGAGAGAGAAAGAGACAGCGAGAGAGAGACAGCGAGAGAGGGAACACAAGCAGGGGGAGTGGGAGAGGGAGAAGCAGGCTTCCCGCTGAGCAGGGAGCCCGGTGCGGGGCTCGATCCCAGTGGGATCATGACCTGAGCCGAAGGCAGCCGCTTAAGGACTGAGCCACCCAGGCACCCCCAAGATTCATTTATTTTAAAATTATATTTATACATATATGTATGGGGTTTGTGGGTTTTATTTTTTAAAGATTTATTATTTATTTATTTGACAGAGCGAGCAAGCTTGTGAGCGCGCATGCGCACAAGCGGGGCGAGCAGAAGAAGGAGAAGCAGACTCGTGCTGAGCAGGGGAGCCTGATGTGGGACTTGATCCCAGGATTCTGAGATCATGACCCAGCGGAAGGCAGATGCTTAACCGACGGAACCACTGAGGCATCCCTAATGTTTGTGAGTGTGTTTTAAATGTCAAAGGTAATACACTTTTATTTTAGAACATTGAGAGATTTCCAAAAAGCACACAAAAGGAAAAAAATCTTTAGCAATTCTTTTGCTTCCAGATAATCCTTGTTAACATTTGGTGTCTTTTCTTCTAGTCTTTTACTTTTTTGTTCTTTTGGTATTTTTATATGTTTATATGTACATATATTCTTTTAAAATATAATTTTATACTTTTTTCTGTTATCTTTTAAACTGAATATATCTCTTGAATTTTCACATTATTAAGTTTTGGGGGGGCAAAATCATTTTTAATGGCTGCATAATATTCCATCACACAGATGTACCATGATTTCTTTCATCAGTCCCTTATTGTTGGCATTTAGGTTTGCTGTTGTTGTAATAAGCAACATCAAGAAAAATTATATGTGCAATTCTGATTATTTCCTTAGGGAAGATTGCTAGAACTGGAATTGCTAGATCAAAGGAGAAATTTTTATCTAAATGAGACAGTAGATGACAACAAATAAATGAACAAAAAACCCAGAAAAACAAAAATTTAAATATAAGACCCCTGAAACAACAAGAAGAAAACACTTAAAAATTGGCTGGAGACATTTGTAGTGAAATGAGGAATAACAGCAGTAATAAAAACAATTGTTGACTACTTACTATATGCCAAGAATTCTTCCATGTGCATTTAACAATATCATTTATCATAAAGAAGGCTAGAATTTAATTTAAAAATTAGGGCAATATTCGTTAGTTCATTCAAAATGCCATGGGATTTATAAACTTTACAGGAATGGAAAAATGAAGTTGTCTAAAATCAACTTAATTTGTACAAGCATTACCTATGACACAGGGAATAACTGTTGATGTCCTTTGGGTATTCGGGTATTCTACAGTGTGCTGAGCTGAGTGAAAAAAAACCTCACTGGTCATATTTTGTTTAGGAGATATAGACTAACCTCCCAGGAAAAAAAAATGGCAGACTGAACATATGCATTGACTTCTGCTCCCTCTCAATGTCATTAAAATGGTAGTAAGTAGATTTTTTTAAAAGGCCAAAAAAAAAAAGGGGGGGGGAGAATGAGAAAGAAGACAATAGCCACAAACCTCCAGAGACTAGAAAGCAGATGTATATTTGTTAAATGACTTAGCAGATCTGAAAAAGCTGTATCCTAAGCCAGTAGCAGGGAAAGCCAAGAATCCATTCCCAGAAAGCTCAAGAATTGGCAGGACCAGGTACTTCCAAAAGAGGAGGTGAAGGGGAGGGGCTAAATAAGGAGGACTGGTTGAAAATCATTTTAGGAATTCTCCAGTCTCCTCTCCATTCTCTGCAATTGGATGAATGAATATCCCCTTTTCCACTCCAAAACAGACAGAAGTAAAGCTGAGGGATCTGCACCAGGGAACTCCAGGCAGAATTGAGGGCCCATGGTACCCTCCTGAAAACAGGGTGATCCAATGAAGATATGTGAAATAGACATGAGACCCCTCAGGGGGTTTCTTTTCCTTGTGGTTTCATGAAAACTATAGCCAGACCTTCATCCTCAGGCAGGAAACTGAAATAATCTTCTCAGGGGAATCTGACCAAAGAAGGAAGACCTAAAGATATGGATATCAGAGTTCTGCTAAGTAAAGAACTCAGCCAGATTACTCTTCAGTAAAACTTATAGTTGATCAGCTTTACCAATGTCTTTGGGGCTTCCAATTAGCCTTTTTGTCTTTAATTCTTAAATAGGAAGAGATAGTCCATTCTCCAGACATGCTGGAAATAGAGATCAATATAGAAAAAAAACTACAGGAAAAAGACTATGTTGGACAAAGAAGATTGTAAAAATACTAATATATATCCTCAGAAAGCTAAGAGAAGATTTTTCAACCATGAAACAAGACAGGATAGTATAAAAAATATTTGGAGAATAAAAACAAGCTCTTTAAAATTAAATCAAGAGAGAAGCATTGTGAAATAGTCAAAGAAATCTCCCAGAAAAACCCTCAGTTTGTTTCCCAGAGTCCATAGTCTCTCATGTTTCATCTCCCCCCTCTGATTCCCCCCCCTTCATTTTTCCCTTTCTTCTCCTAATGTCCTCCATGCTAGTCCTTATGTTCCACAAATAAGTGAAACCATATGATAATTGACTTTCTCTGCTTGACTTATTTCACTTGGCATAATCTCCTCCAGTTCCATCCATGTTGATACAAAAGTTGGGTATTCATCCTTTCTGATGGCTGAGTAATATTCCATTGTATATATGGACCACATCTTCTTTATCCACTCATCTGTTGAAGGGCATCTCGGCTCCTTCCACAATTTGGCTATTGTGGACATTGCTGCTATGAACATTGGGGGTTGCATGTGGCTCTTCTTTTCATTACATCTGTATCTTTGGGGTAAATGTCCAGTAGTGTAATTCCTAGGTCATAGGGTAGCTCTATTTTTAACTTTTTGAGGTACCTCCACACTGTTTTCCAAAGGAGCTGTATCAACTTGCATTCCCCCCAACAGTGTAAGAGGGTTCCCCTTTCTCCACAACCTCTCCAACATTTGTTGTTTCTTGCCTTGTCAATGATGTATGTATGGTGACTAACATAATAAAAAAAATTAAAAAAATACTAAAAAAAAAGAAATCTCCCAGAAAAGTAGAGCAAAAAGACAACCTGAGAAATAGGAGAGAAGAAAGAGATAAGGGGCAGAGGGGATTGCCTTTTTTTTTTTTTTCCCCCTCTCATATGAAAACCTTGTGAAATTATTTGACTCTTTAAATCAGTGGTTCTCAACTAGGGAGAATTTTGTGCCTCCCCACCTCCCCCAAGGGGAGATCTGACAATGTCTGGAGACATTTTTGGCTGTCATAATGGGGAAGGGTGGAGAAGGGCAGTGCCACTGACATCTAGTGGGTAGAGGCCAGGGAAGTTACTAAACATCCTGCAATGCACAGGACAGCCCCCACAACTAAGAATTATCCAGCCTAAAATGTTAATAGTGCTGAGATGAAGATATCCTGCTTTAAAGTATGTGCATGTGTAAAACTGGTAAATATATACATACACACACACATATACACACACACACACATAATAAGGTTAAAAATCATGAGAAATTAAAAAAAAATCCTTCAGTTGGGAGGAAAAAACAAGGTGAAAATTTAAAAAACAAACTAAAAATGTAATCATTCCAAGAAAACTGAAGAGGCACTCAAAACTGAAGGTAAAACTTTATCAATAGAAGCTTCTACCGATAGAAACTTCAGCTCTTTCAGAAGGAAAACCTGGAAGTTTTCAGTGTCTAAATTTCAACTTCAAACTCAGAAATATTTACATAGATAGGGGAAAAGCAGCTTGGCAGGTGAAATAATAAGTTACGAACAGTGATTAATTGTGGGGAAAAAAGAAATTCAAGTAATCAAAGGCCAAAAGAAAAAGTTCACATGCTTCCCACTGGTTGTTTTATAAAAATGATTAATGTGGCATTGGGGGACAAGAACCCAACAAACAGCTGAACTTGTTAGCATGCTCCCAATGTTCAAGAGTAAAGTACTTCATTAACAAGCCAAGGGAAAGGATTCAGAGATATTTCAATGCAGATGACATGTGGATTAATTTGAAAGTCTTTTCCAATTACCTTTCTAATTATATCAGGCATTTTTTTGAAATCATAATGTTAAAGGACAGTCATCCAAAAACATGCATGAGGAAAAGAATTAGAGCTGAGATGCAATCCTCTTAGGAGAAGCAGGATGGAGGGAAAGAGAAGTTTTTTTTTATTTTGTATCCCTAAAACCCAATAAATAATGACTACACAGGCAAGAGGTGTCCAAGATGGTGTCATAGTTAGACCCTGAACTCACCTCCTCCCAAGGACACACCGAATCTATAACTACCTAGAGAGCAATTCCTCCTAAAAAAGAACAGAGGTCTGACTGAACAGCTTCTGCACAACAAAGGATAAAGGGACCACAAAGAGAATGGCAGGAGAGATGGAGACACAGTAACCATGGAAACCCCACCCCTGATGCTATGAACTACAGTGCTATGAACATTCTCCAGGATAGATTACATTAGGCTACAAAACAAATATCAATAAATTTAAGAAAACTGAAATTATATCAAGCATCTTTCCCACCCACAATGGGATGAAACTAGAAATCAATCACAAGAAAACTGGAAAAAACCACAAATACGTGGAGGCTAAACAACATGCTATTAAACAACCAGTGGGTCAATGAAGAAATCAAAGAGGAAATCAAAAAATACCTGGAGAAAAATGAAAATTGAAACACAATGGTTCAAAATCTGGGGGATGCAGTAAAAGCAGTTCTAAGGGGGAAGTTTGTAACAATACAGGCCTACCTCAATAAAAGAGAAAAATCTCAAATAAATAATCTAACTTACACCTAAAGGATCAAGGAAAAAAAAAAAAAAAAAGAACAAAGCAAGTCCAAAGTTAGAAGGAAGGAAATTATAAAGAGCAGAGCAGAAATAAATGAAATAGAGGCTAAAAAGCCTATAGGAAACATTAATGAAACTAGGAGCTGGTTCTTTGAAAAGCTAAACAATATTGATAAACCTTAACCAGACTCATCAAGAAAAAAAGACTCAAATTAGAAATATGAGAGAAGATACAATTGACACTACAGAGGGACAAAGGATCAGAAGAGACTAATCTGAAAAACTACATAACAACAAATTGGACAACCTAGAAGAAATGGATAAATTCCTAGAAACATTGTTTCCAAGACTGAATCACAAAAGAAAATCTGAACAGACCAATGACCAGTAATGAAACTGAAAAACTCCAAAAAAACCCAAATATCCAGAACCAGGTGGCTTCACAGGTGCATTCTACCAAATGTTTAAAGAAGAATTAATACTTATTCTTCTCAAACTACTCCAAAAAACAGAAGAGGAAGGAAAACTTCCAAATTCATTCTATGAGGGCAGCATTACCTTAATACCAAAACTGGAAAAAAAAACCCCACTACAAACAAAGAAAATTACAGGCCATTATCCCTGATAAATATAGATGCAAAAATTCTCAACAAAATATTAGCAAATCTAATTCAACAATACTCATCCACCACAATCAAGTGGGATTTGTTCCAGGATACAAGACTAGTTCAATACCCACAAATAAAACAACATGAAACCAACACATTAACAAATGAATAAAATCATATGACAAAATTCAGCATCCATTTATGACAAAAACTCTCAACAAAATGAGTTTAGAGGGAATATACCTAACCTAATAAAAGCCACATATAAAAAATCCACAGCTAACATCATACTCAATGGTAAAAAACCAAGAGCATTTCCTCTAAGATCAGGAACAATACAAGGATGTCCACTCTCACCACCTTTATTCAACATAGTCCTGGAAATCTGAGCTGCAGCAATCAGACAAGTAATAAAAGACATCCAAATTGGTAAGGAAGAAATAAAACTGTCACTATTTGCAGATGACACGATGTTAAATATTGAAAACCCTAACAACTCCATCAGAAAACTATTAGAATAAAGGAATTCAGTAAAGTCACAGGATACAAAATTAATATAAGAAATTTCTTGCTTTTCTATACATTAATAACAAGGTAGCAGAAAGAGAAATTAAGAAAACAATCCCACTTACAATTGCATCAAAAAGAATAAAATGCCCAGGAAGACATTTAACCAAGGAGGTGAAAGGCCTATACTATGAAAATTATATGACATTGATGGATGAAACTGAAGATGACACAAGCAAGTAGAAAGATATCCTATGCTCATGGGTTGGAAGAATTAGAATGTTAAAATGTCCATACTACCCAAAGTAATCTACACAGTCCAATGCAATCCCTATCAAAATACCAGTGGTATTTTTCACAGAACTAGAGCAAGTAATCCTAAAATTTGTATGGAACCATAAAAGACCGTGAGTAGCCAAAGCAATTTTGAGAAAGAAAAACAAAGTTGGAGGTATCACAATGTCAGATTTCAAGATATACTACAAAGCTGTAGTAATCAAAACAATATGGTATTGGCACAAAAATAGACACATAGCTCAATGGAATAGAATGGAAAACCCAGAAATAAACCTATACTTATATGGTCAATTAATCTATGACCAAAGAGGCAGGTATATACAATGGGGAAAAGACAGTCTCTTCAACAAATGGTGCTGGGAAAACTGGGCAGATACATGCAAAGAATGAAACTGGACCAATGTCTTATACCATACACAAACTCAAAATGGATTAAGGGCCTAAATGTAAGACTTGAAATCATAAAACTCCTAAAAGAAAACATAAGCACTAATCTTCTAGATCTGTCTGCAAGAGAAACAAAAGCAAAAATAAATAATTGGGACTATTATCAAACTAAAAAGCTTTTGTGCAATGAAGGAAACCTGCAACAAAATGAAAAGGCAACCTACTGAATGAAAGAAGATATTTGCAAATGGTATATCCAATAAGGGGTTAATATCCAAAATATATAAAGAACCCATACAACTCAATACACACACAAACACACACAAACATCTGATCAAAAAACGGGCAGAGGACTTGAACAGACATTTCTCCGAAGCTGTACTGATGGCCAACAGACACATGAAAAGATGCTCAACATCACTAATCATCAGGAAAATGCAAATCAAAACCACAGTGAGATATCACCTTACCAGTCAGAATAACTGGTATCAAAAAGATAAGAAATAACAAGTGTTGTCAAGGATATGGAGAAAAGGAAACCCTGGTGCACTGCTGGCAGAAATGCAAATTGTTGTGGCCAGTATGGAAAACAGTATGGAGGTTCCTCAAAAAATTAAAAATAGAAACACAATATAACTCGGTAATTCCACTTCTGGGTGTTCACCCAAAGAAAACAAAAAACAGTAATTTGAAAAGAGACCTGCACCCCTACGTTTACTGCAGTATTATTTACAATATCTAAGATACGGAAGTAATAGATGAATGGATAAAGAATGGATATACATACACACACAATATGAGATATATATATATATATACACATACACACATACATACATATATATGTATATACACACACACAATGGAATATCATTCAACCATAAAAAAGAATAAAATTTTGCCATTTGTGACAATATGGACGGACCTAAAAGGTATTATGCCAAGTGAAATAGGTCAGAGAAAGACAAATACCATATGATTTCATTTATATGTGGAATCTAAAAAAACAGCACAAATGAATAAAGAAAAAACCAGAACAAAACAGAAAAACAAAATAGAAATAGACTCATAAATACAGAGGACAAACTGGTTGTTGCCAGAGGGGTGGTGGGTGGAGGAATGGGTGAAATGGGTGAAGGGGGTTAAGAGGTACAAATTTCCAGTTATAAAATAAGTCACAGAGATGAAAAGTACAGCATAGGGAATATAGTCAATATTACTATAATAACATTATATGGTGACAGATGGTGACTACACATCGTGGTGAGCATTTTGTAATCTATATAATTATTGAATCACTATGTTGTACACCTGAAACTAATCTCGTATATCAACTATATTTCAATAAAATTTTAAAAACCCTGGAAAGAGAGTCACAGAGGTGGAAATGGTCAAGTGTAATGCAAAAGAGAATGAACACAGGAGAGCAAAGAAACTGCTACAGGATCCCTTAGAAGAGTGGGCAATTAAACAATGAGCTAGGAAAAACAACAATCTCTGTACATAAAGTTCTTGTTATACTTAATAAAAAATCAGACCAGAATAGAATTCAGTACAATGACAAAACTGGAAAACCACCTCAAGTATCAAGTTATATCACTTTGTTTTTCTTTTCCTGCTAATTAACATGGTGTTAAGATCAGGTTACCCAATAGAGCTGTGCTGAAGAAAAGAAACAATTTTATTGAGAGGCAATTAGTAGAAGAATGTCCCTTTCACAAAGCAGCCATGTCATTTATACACAGTGTAAATATAGAGTCAACAAATGCAAAAATCCATTCTTAACCCACTGGAACCCAAATATGCTGATGTCTATGAGCTACACTGGACACTTGTGTTCATTCTGAGTGATCCAAACCTTTAGGAAATTTCCAAGTCCTTCTATGGAATAACAAGGACATATTCAGTCATAAATGGAAATTTCTCATAAAAATTAAGACATACTCTCTTAAGCTAAATGGGAAGAGGACCTTTTAGGGTATAACTCATTAAAAGTAGTTTAACAAAACCTTAATAGTGAAGAACAAGATGCCAGGGGGGCATTAGGCTGCACTAAATCTGCCAGGGAAATGGGATTAAACTAACCATATTTTGCCAGTGCAAAACTGTTTTTGACCACAAGGATTCCTAAAACAAAATCTTATTTCCAGAGTTAAGAATGGTACATTGGCAGCCAGAACAGGTGAACTTGTTCACTAAAAGCAAACACTACTTGGCCTTCTTGCTGGCGTTGGAGGATGAGTCATATATCCATCTCCCTTCCCCAGGTTTGCCTTAAGAATACACACACACACACACACACATACACATTTTGCAAGTCTTGAGGGAACAGGTGACAACTCAAATGATTGTAAAAGCATGAAAAGGACTTCCCAAAGTAGCCGAGGTGGTAAGGCATTGGAATCTAAGAAGCTTACCGTCTTGCCTCTAGCTCCCTTGGGTCCAGTTTCTCCTGGACCCCCAGGGTCCCCAATTTCACCCTAAATAAGTTCAGAAAAATACAATGGTAATTAAAATCAAAGAGCTATATCTCAATGTGTTTTTAAACTTATTCCAACATGAAGACATTTTTCATACACATTTTAATCTTCAACAGTCTTCTTTGAAGTGTCTGCCCTCTTTTCCCACCTCTCGCCTCTCCCTTCATTTTTATAGCTCTCTACACAGCATGCTGCAGCCTCACTGTTTGACTTCTGTCTCCCTCTCTCCAGCCACAACACAGCCTCCTCTGAGACATGAACACCGCCCTTTATTTTGTCCCCTGATCCTATCACAGGACCTGGCATTTACTGAACTCAGTAAATGTTTCTAGTAAAAGTGAAGGCATTAGTAGAAGGCATCATTACTAATGTATTATTGGAAGGTGACTTATAATCACACTGGAAAAACTGAGCCAGGTGAAGAATTCAGGTTTTGGTTTTCCTTACATTTTACTTTCCTTTGAGCAAAGAAGAAAATACATATGATAGAGGAGAAGGAGTCCATGTGAGAAGAAGAAAAATAAGGATGATTTCTTCCTTTACTTATGAAATTTTTAAAAAAGCCTGCTTCTTTCTTCCATTTTCCTCATAAAGTTTTCTTTTCTCTTTCTCTCTTTTTTTTTTTTTTTTTTAAGAGAGAGAGAGAACATGTGCATGCGAGTGAGGAGGGGTGGGAGCAGAGGGAGAGAGAAAATCCCACACTGAGTGTGGAGCCCGATGCTGGGCTTGATCTCACAACCCCAAGATCATGACCTGAGCCAAGATCAAGACTTGGACGCCTAACTGATTGAGCCACCCAGGAGCCCCTGAAGCTTCTTTTTATTCATTTATAATTATTCTTCTATTGTCCTATGATACATTTCATAGCCTCAGGAGTATTTCTGATCGATCTCTGCTTAATACGAAGTACACAGTACCTTAGGTCCACTTTCTCCAGGAAATCCTTCTTGCCCCTATAATTGACAGTATGGAAAATTAATATATGCACACATCACCAAGGTAGGTTCATGCTGACTTTAATCTTACCTGCTGCCTTATTTGGTTTTAGTATCTCTGAATCAAGAAAGGGCCAAAACAACTGAAAACAAAACTGTACAGCACAATTTGAGAAACTAGCTCCAATTCCTAAATTAAGCTATTTATACCAAAATATCATGACAACCTAGATAAATGGATAAATGTGCACATCTCAGGATTTATATAAATCAGCTCTCCTTCTACTGAAGGCATTTGACAGGATAGCTGGCTAGATGGCAAAGTGTTTCTGAAACAGTCTTAACACATACTTCAGTGGAGACAGGTGAGAAGCCTAGAACCTAAACTTGATCATTGGTTTTCCAGTCCTCTGTTTACCTTACTTAGTCCACGGACTATAATTGAAGACATCTGACAATCTCCCCATTTGATGAAAAACAAGTTTATTTAAAATAAAGTTTAGTTTCTATTACAAGTAGTATCTCCTCAAACATATATAAAATGCAAAAGAATAGAAAGAAGAAAAATCATCTAAAATCTCACTACCCAGAACCATTATAAATGTTTTATCATATTTTCTTTAAGCTCTTCAAAATGCATTTTTAGCACAATTGGGATAAATATTCTTGATTTTTTTTATATCCTGATTTTTTACTTGATAGTGTCACATAATTTCTTTACATGATTATAAACTCCATAAAAATTCATTTTAAAGAGTGGCTAATATTCCAGTGCTATAAGCTACTTAATATTTCCCTTTATCAGATACTGAGATTGTTTTCAATTAATTCTCTATTCTAAAGAGAAATTTCACTGGAAATGTCTCATTCATTAGCGATTTCTTTTTTCAAAAAATTTTTAGCTTTTTGGGGTTTGTTGATCCTTCCAGACGGCCTCTTGCATCATTCCTAGTGGGATTTCACTTGTAATTAAATCAATCCTTTATAATGTTTTAGACTTTCCAACAAGAATTTGGATGTCTTCATTTAGTGAAGTTTTAGATTTCAGTCATTTTTTTGTCCTAGGTCTCAAACATTTTGCAGAAACGATATTCTTAACTCTATTATGTTTTTTGTGGGTATTGTTATTATGGTTTCTAAGTGGTAATTGTTAGTATATAGGAATCACTGGTTTTGTAAATTTATCTATCTTACTTCCAGACACTTAAATATTCAAAATATAAAGTTATAATTCTGAAATGAAGTTAAAAGTTTTTATTTTTGAGTTATTGCTTGGCCCAATGCATTTAGAAAAACCCTGTAAAACCTCTTATTAATGGTTAAACATATTAAGAAGAGAACAAACTTTGCAATGCCTCCCTAAGTAAACCCGAGCACAGAGCTGCTAAGATTGGATGCACTGTTCGGCTGGAACAAGTCAGGCCTTGGCCGCACATCTTTGCAAAGGAACAGAAAATTATTTTCAACTTTCAGCTGTTGCCTGCACCTTAAGCCATCAAACTGTTTTTTCTTTTACCACATCCTCCAAGGGATATCAACAAATAAATTATCAAAATCTATCTCTAAATGTCCAAGACTGCCCTAGTCACTGCCTTTTCTCCTCTTAAATATGGCAAAAAAAAAAAAAAAAAGACCAGCAAACCCAAAACAAGCAACAAAAAATAAATAGAAATGCCCAGCTTCCAGTCATGTGTCTTACCTTTGCTCCTTTACTTCCAATGCTACCATAACCTGGGTTGCCATCACCACCCTGTAAACAAAGGCATTAATTACAAATATCCCAGACTACAAATTGGAGACAGGCTTACTCACACAAGAACAAAACACCCAGTTTTTTGGTTTGATTAGGAGAAAGTAGGAAGCAGGATTCTCACTCTGGGGCTGGCCACTAACATTTGGTGATAATGGTACTAAAGGCATCTCTCAGTGACAGATATCGACAGTGCACTGTCCCTGAGGCTCACTTGTATCATCTGTAAAATGGGACTAAAAATTATCACTACTCATGGTATTATTATGAAGACGGAATGGGAAAATTTCAGGCATACAGTAATCTCAATAAAAAGAGGCAGTAGTGTTAGCTCTTCTGTTTGACGCCTGTATTTTAATACCTTAGCTCTAATCCATTTTCAGTTTTCTAGAGGAGAATAAGACCTCCTAAATGCAGTGGCTACTGTCAGACCCTGGCAGAAGGTCTTTGTGAGAAGTCCTGAGCACTGGGGAAGTGTGGGCTGGGTTTCTGATGAATACGTTCTGATGGGAGGAAAGAATGGAAGAAGGGTTATGGGGATGCTAAAGACAAGTTTTGTCCAATTTATCATTTGGCTTCAAAAGCATCCCTGTCAGGATGTTTTGTACGTGGGAAGTTGTCATCTTAGGAAATTTGGCCAAGGAACTAATCCAAGTTGAGGATAATATCCCAATTTCCAGAAAGCTAACAGGCTAGACTGGGGTGGTATCTTTAATGCACATGGGATATCTGTTGAACTAAAAGATTCCAAGGGCCAGGTCAAGAGTAGTGATCCAACACAAACCGGCAAGCCTCGAGGACCCGGGAGGCCAATAGCTCCTTTTTCTCCCAAATCTCCAGGTTCTCCCTGTCAAACAGAACAATGAAACATATCCTCATTAGTTTGTTGTTGTTGCTTTTTTTCTTTTGTAAAGGAAACTGAAAGTGATGGTATTAAGACAACAGCTAGTTATACAACTGCATCCATGTGTATCACACACAGTGACAATACATTTGTCGTCAGGACTGCGAGCTGTATAAGTAATGTAAGGAATTGCTGTTGTTGGCCAGTGAGGTCTCCTCCATTGATGACTGAAGCCCCAGCAAGTCTGATGCATTGTTTAGTGCAAGCTGCCATCTTGGCAGCTCAGTGCCATGAACCACACCCTTGGAAATGTCTTCACATGAGTCAAAGAGGAAGCTCTGTACTGTTTAAAAAAATTAACAAAACTGTTTCCAAGATGATCCATCAAATCATCTGGCTGCCGCAAAAACAACAGACTTACTAATCTAGTCTGAAATGCTAATCAAGATAACCAAGGTAGCACGACATCCATGGCAATAGTTTCTGACTTCTGACTAGTAGAACATCTACCATGGGTTATAAATCAATCTCAGTATTATGTTGAGTCAAATCCAGCTACCTGGGAAATTTAAAGTTAACACAGCTTTAGAGAAGAAGGTTAACTCCTTTAAAAAAAAAAAAAAACCTTAAAATTTTAGATTTTAGATTTATAGAAATTTTAAAGTAGTACAGAGAGTTCCTATACACTCAATATCTAGCTTCCCCTATTGTTAACATTGTATTAGTTACATTAGTAGGGCACATTTATCACAATGCATACATGAATATTGAGTCATTATTATTAACTAAAGCTCATACTTTATTCAGATTTTTTTTTAAGTTTTTATCTAATATCCCTTTTCTGTTCCAGGGTCCTATCCAGGATACCATATCATGTCTCCTTAAGCCCTTTTAGACTGTGACACAGTTTATCAGATTTTCCTTGTTTTTGATGACCTTGACAGTTGTGAGGAGTACCACTCAGATATTCTGTAAGATGTCCCTCGTCTGGAGTTTTTCTCATGATTAAGTTGGGTTTTATGGGTTTTGGGGGTAAAGACCACAGAGGTAAAGTGCCATTCTCAGCACATGTCAAGAGAACATACTATCAACATGGCTATCATTTTTGATGTTAACCTTGACCATTTGGCTGAGGTAGTGTTGGTCCAGTTTCTCCACTGTCTAGTTATTCCCCCCCGCCCTTCCCATAATGTACTCTTTGGAAGAAGGAGTGTGGAAGTGTGTGCAGCCCATATTTAAGGAGTGGGAGTCTTAACTCATTTTTAAGGATAGAAGGGCAACCCAGTTAAGTGTGAAAAGTGCAAATGGACAAATGTCCACCAGCATTGAACTCTGAGAGTAAAATAGAATAGGGTTCTGTGGACGGGAAGCAGAAGATCACCTTCCCTGATATCTTTCTTTCAGGGTAGTGGCTCTCAAAGTATGCTCTGGAGGCCACCTGCCTCATGATTACCTCAGGTCCACACGAAAACAAAATTCCTGGCCCCCACTGGTATAGAATCTGGTAATGGAGCCCAAGAATACACCTTCTTAAAATAAGCTTCTCAGCTGAATCTTATACACAGTGAAATTTGAGAACATCTGCTTTAAGGTAGGGAAATAAGTGAAGCCATATGGCATGTCCAGGGTCACTTTGTTATTGGTACAGCCAGGCACTGAGCCCAGGATTAATTGCTGAGTTGCTTGCCTTCCTGGGAACTTGAGCTTATTGGAATAAGGTAGGAATAAGTGTTTGGGGGCTCATCTCAGTTAACAATGAATCTCGAGGACTCAATTTATCTTGGGACTTTCCAAAGGATTTGAGCTTGCTTTGAGGGTACTTATTTCCAAATTCTTGCCCCTTCCCCTTTAAAAGTCCCTCTTATTAATAATGATCTTTTTGGCACAACTACCCTGCTCCTATCTATCTCCTTCTACACTTTCACCTATAATTGGCCCTAGGAGCCCTCCATTCCTGCCTACTTCTCTCCTGATTCCTTCTGTCACACCCTTTGGAGTGCTTTCATTTCATAAGCAAACCTTCTCTATGCATCCGTGACATCTGCACACAGACATACATCCTTCCTCACTATAAGATAAATTTGGTTCTCATCAGTGACACCACTTCTCCTGCAGCCTTCTTGAGGACAAGAAGGGAGCAATTGCCTCTGTTCCAAACTTTCCTTTTCAGACTACTATTGCTAAAGAGCATGCTCTAGGAATCCTTTTTTGTTGGAGTTGATTATCCCTGTTTTCCATGTATCTCATTTCACCCTCCAGTCAATGGTCCTTGCAACTGAACTGCAAGCCTCCATCATTTCAGTCCTTCTTAGCAGATCTTCATTACAAAGCTAGCCCCTCTTCTCATGCCCTCATTCTCATCCTCTGTGTCAAGAAGTTTCTCCATTAATTATCTACTCTGACATCTTCAACCTTCTTCTTTCTGTTTTTGTCTTCTCTGCTCAGACACATACTATACAGTCCCTCCTATCATTGAAAACAAATACCCAGCTTCAATCTGTCCTAGACTGGTAGTTAATGTCCTCCCCAAGCCTAGCTTCTTCAAAGAGTAGTTTATAGCCCTGAATCCATTTCTTGCTCACCAACACATTATTTAGTCCTTTGTAGGCTGTCTTCCTTTCTTTCTTTCCCTCTCAAATGCTACATTTTTGAAAATATTCTTTGGAGCATCTTAGCCACCAGAGGCAATGGCTTCTTCATTCCCCCTTCCTTATCTGTTCTGCACCAGCTGACACATTTGACCTCTCATTCCTCAACTCTTCTCAGCATCCAGTATGTATTTCTTTCTTTCCCCTCTTTTCTAATAATTCCCTGTCTCCTCTTACCCTTCTTACAAATAGACACCACCAAGAATCTTTTTAAAACTCCAAATGCTTCTGAAACTGCATCTCCAACCAGCCCTAAACTCTTTCCTCTATTCCCCAAAACAAGTGGTTCCCTTCATTCCAACACCACTCTTTCTCATGACTTTCCTACTTCTGGGAGGGTACTATGGCGCGAGCCAAGTTACTCATGCTGTTTGACAAGGTCCAAGTATGGGGGACGATCCTGAAAACAGGAGACTCCACAGCTGGCTCCTGCTATTCTCTTTAATTTTGTTTATGGCAATCTTTATAATTGTGGGAATATTTCTGGGGTTTCATGATAAAGTGACTACTCATCTTAGTTACGCCTATCTAAGCAATCATAATGAAACTAATTCCACGAAGAATTAGTTTCTATAGAACAAAATAACAAGACGGTCACGCTCTGTCTAGCACCTTTCTCTTTGCGTACTGTTTTTTAGTTTTAGCGAAAGTCAATAAGCGGAAATCAATAAAGGTCATGTTAATCATTACAAAGGAAAAATGAAAGAAGGCCATGGCTGTAATCCAGAAAATGATCTAAGATTTGGAAAAACAAAAATATCCTAACATATAAATAAAGTTCCTCCGAGGCTGTCAGGAGGAGATGCTTGCAACCTGATCCTGTGTCTGTGTCTCCTCATTCGCCGATGCCATCCTTTCCTACGAGAGACCCACCCCAGCTGGAGCTGGACTCCAGCAGTACTACACTCATGCCAGAAGTCCACAAGTCATGTAGCCCTCTTCTCTCTACCTTAGTTCCCTACTAGAAGAGTCCTCCAGAATCATCATGAGCCTTTCCCTGAGGTCCCCCTGGCTAAGATTGGGTGTAGCCCCTCATGAAATTATGCTGAGCTGGAATCCTTGACCTCATTGTGGTCCACACCCACATCCTTAGATGTTGCTGGCTCTCTAAGAATCAACCCAGTGGTAGGGGCAATAAGACGTTCTCCTTTGTGTTGAAAGGGCTCTGGCTAACACAACCAGACACACTTACTTTGAGGAGAAAACCTTAACTTTGGTGGGCTTAAAGAATGTGACCTACTTTATTTCCTTGGCTTCCCAAATGGCCTGGACTCCCTGCTTCTCCTCCTGATCCTGGAGGCCCCTGAAACAAAACAAGGATTGCAAATATAGCAGAACATAAAGCAACTTTCCCTTAAAGCCTTTGTGTCTCTTCTAAGAGGAAAATGAACCACAGATGGGAAAAGAGTTATGGCTTTATTGATTTCTGCTCTGGAAAAAAGTATCACAGCTGTCAAATAAAAACTAGTAAATAAAAGAAAATTAATAAAGTAATTCATGCCAGATGTGGCCTAAATGATCATGCTTTCTTGTGAATCTTCTTTTCCAAAGAGATTTTACATTCTCACTGTTTTGCTTTTACAGCAGCTGTTGCTAAAATGTCTGTCTAACATTTAAAGAAGGCATTCCAAGTGACATTTGCCTTTAACTGTATTCTGTCTGGTTCCTTGCTTTCGTAGAAAGCATTTTTTAAGGTAAACTTGTATTTATTTGCAAATAATACAATTTGTTCAATAGAAAGCTCAAGAAACATCACCAAAATAATTAGCATTAATAACAAGATATGTTCAGGTGTACCAGATAAATATTCTGAAATAGTTTTCTATTTCCTACTGATAAGTTAGAAAAGTAAATGTACATAAATTCCCATTTACCATTAGAAGAAAAACACCTGTGAATATGTAGAATTTAATAAGAAAGATAAAAGACCTATATAAAGAAAGCTTTAAGATCTTACTGAAGAATATAACAAAAGTTAAACAGAGGAATAAACATACCACACATCTATATGGAAAATCTATTTGATATATTAGAAGTCTCTTTAATGTTCTAGAAAGCATGTTTTATTGGGATAGCTTTAGAGCTGAACATTTAAAAATCCCAATTCAGAGACAGCCCAACCGCTTTCCTATGTTACCAACACTTGGGATCAGATTTTTCCTTCTGTTGCCGTATCCAAACATATGCCATCCAAACATATGGCAACAGAAATCTCCTTTGGTTAAAATGTTTACATAGGTACTTGTAAATAATCCCAGCACCACTGAATTTAAATCATTTTCAGATTTTTTTTTTTGGCCATGATTACTGTAATTAAAAAATAAATAAATAAACCAAATCTGTGTAGTAAGCATGATACTTAGCAAATTTTATTCAGAAAAAAATTATGACATTAGCTTTTTTATCTTTAAAAAATTAAAAATGTAGTAAGTTGGACATAAAAATTTCCTAATAGGAAAGACTGTTGAACAGTATATTGGTCACTTAGGGAAGATAATAATGATCTTTCTACAACCTTCCATTTTTTTCCTCTCCCTTCTTTATCTCAAAGAAGAATTTCAATTTCTTCACCTTCCATAGCTCTCAACCCTTTCCCTTCAAACTCTCACTTCCACCAGTGCATGGGGCTAGCTCCCATGACTTTCATATTCAATCCCATTAGACTCTTTTCTGTTCTCACCTTATTTGAGTTTGATCATGTATTCTTTGAAACTTTTCCATTAATTTCTCTAACACCATGGACTTCCTGGTCCCTCTCTGGTCTCTTCTCCACTTGCCTCTTAAATTTCCATGTACTCTGAGGCTCCATCCTTGGACCTTATTTTTTCACTTAATTCCTTCTTCCTGAGTGACACCCCTATAGATTCACATACCACTTTACAAAATAACTCCTAAATAGATGGATCTCCTGCCCAAACCACTCAACTAAATGCCAGACTCATATATTAAAATGTCTATTGGATATCCCATAGGAACTGATTACCAAAGATAATTATATTTACTGTAAGTCATGCTTAGTTTCATATTCTCTTTATTAAGGAGTGGTGTCACCCCTTTCCTCCCTGAAACCTAAGCTGGAAACATAGGAATCATCCTATCCCCTCCCTTAGCTCATCTCTCAAAACCTATCAGTTACAAGTCCTACAGATTCTATTTCCTTTCTGTACCCATCTCTCTTCCACTATCACCTACCTTCTCTCTTCCATTCATATTGCTATCACCTACCTTCAGGCCTTCCTGCTTTCTGTCTAAATTCCTGGATTCCCTGACTGTAGCCTGGTCTCTCTCTAATCTATTATTCTCTCCTTTTCCCTTTTGATTTAAAATGTCTGGTTGATGCTGCCACTTTTTATGAAATTCTGAATTCTGAGTAGCTTTCAGAATAAAGTTGATGGTCTTTATTTATTAATATATAAAATCCCTCAAAATGTTGGTATTGCAGGTCTCCATAGTCATCTGGGACTACTTCAATCACTGTATGTTTATGCTCAAACCATCTGAAGTCACCAAATACTTCTTGTTGTCTTAGGTCTTCCCACTTGTGCAAGTTCTTCCCTTAGTTGGTCCATTTTTCTGTCTGGAGGGAGATACAATCTCCCTCTTGTGAAAATCTTACTTTTAGCATCACTGTTTCAAGAATACCCGAACCCCCTGGCTCTACTGCGTCTCACAACTGTCCAACAGATTCCTCTACTCTGTATGTAATTGTTCATTTCTTTCTTTCTCTCATCTTCTAGAAACTATCCTTGAAGGAAGGGGCATGCCCAATTGGCTTCCTATCTCTGGAATTTAGTAAATATCTAGAACCCATCAATCCACCCATCCATTCATCTAGCTATCCACACACCTATCCAGGAATAGCCCCCAAGAAGGATGAAATGATGTGTTTAATTTGATTTTCCATATATTTTTTCTGTACTTCACAGAAGGATAAAGTAGAAAGATTTCAACTGTCCTTGACAATAAAGGGCAAATTGGAAATCTTGCCTAGGAGCTCTCTTTCTGGGCTTCCTTCAGACATAATGAACTCTGAGATGAAGGAGATTTCGGGGAGATTACCTTATGTGTAGTCACTTCAAGCACACACAAGCACAATGAGAGATTATCCTGTTTGAAAGCCCTTCAAAATGGAAGATTTCTTGGATGGATGGATGCATACATGCAGACAGGGCATGGTCATCAGAACATCAGAAAACCTGATTCTATTTCCTGTGCAGGACCACACAAAATACCAGACTGGTGTTTGTGACTCCTTGAATGGGCCTCAAGCTTCAGTGAATTGTTACCCAGGTATATTAACTACTCAAATACCTCTGGTTGTACAGGGGACCACATATTTAAAGGAAAGATGAAAAACTCCCTGCCACCCCAAGATATCAAAGAGTCAAAAAATTGCTTTGATTTGAGGGCAAGAGCATCTATGGAATATAAACAGAAGATTAGGGCATTTAAAGGAAAAGGGCACCAGCTAGAGGTGAAATCTTTATTGGCTTTGTTGTAATGGCAGCCTTTTATTGAGCATTTATTTTGTGCAAAGCACTATGCTAAGAAGTATATATTGACACTATACAGACTTTCTCAATCACAATGAGATACATATTATCGACACTGTTGTTTACCAATAAAAATCAGATTGTCAAAGCATTTAACTCCCAATCACCATTAATAGGAGGGTAAGATGGGAACCAAACCTGATTCTGACTCTACACTGAACTCCTGGCCACTCTTCCTGCTGTTTTGAGGCCTGTATCTGGGACAGGATTCCCAAACTCTACTAATCATGCACCACCTGAGACTGGAGTTTTAAAAATGTGAATCTCCAACCTTGATGCAGGAGGCTGGGGCCAGATCTACCCTCCACTCTCGGGACTTGGGCTGGGGGTCTTTTGCTCATGTTTAGACTCTGCCACAGAGTCTTCTGCAATCACAACTGCTTAATACAAGTGTTAAGTGATGATAGAAAGGAGATGTTTAGAGTTTAAATGTTTTTAAAAACTGTCCTTAGATAGCATCTTATCAGAAAGGATCACAGTAGGAGTTTGGGATTAATGGCTGGAGCAGTGCCAAGGACACTTCGACTTTGGATGGAATATGGCTGGGGAGGTGCAAGAGGTTCAGGTTCTTCTCGTGTTTAAAAGGAATCCTGTCACTTATTTTCATGGGGGTAAAACCCTGCCTACACTGACAATCAGTAAATTGTCAGGCTGGGCTGGAGCCACCCAAGGAGATTAAACGCTCAGCATCTTTAGGAGTCAGATATGAGCTAATTCTGAGAAAATAAAAGTCAAGAGGCCAGCAAGGGGTGGGCTAATGCAAGAACAAACCCCAAGATACCTGAGACGTTGATCTTGACAGTGCTAGTCTAAGACACAGCCTCTAACCTCAACTTCTAATCCATCATGCATCCTATACTCCATCCATGTTGAACCATTTATGGTTCCCCAAACTCACTTTGATATCTCTTTTTAGAATACCTGGATCCTTTTCCCAGATGCCTGCCTCTCCCTTGGTCACCTGGAAAACACCTCCTTATCCTGCAAAAGCTAAAACATTCTTCTCCTGCTCTAATGCCATCCTTGCTCCCA
The DNA here is from genome assembly GCF_004348235.1 of Phoca vitulina. Taxonomy (NCBI): domain Eukaryota; kingdom Metazoa; phylum Chordata; class Mammalia; order Carnivora; family Phocidae; genus Phoca; species Phoca vitulina. Next base: position 25,659,192 of record NW_022589713.1, read on the forward strand.
CCACTCTACCCTGGGTGTAATTCCGTTTTAGCATTTAGTACATCACATCTCAACTATTTGTTTGCGTTGGTGTCCTTTATGAGATTGGGAGCATGTCCTTTTTTTTCTTTAAGATATGTTATTTATTTGAGAGGGAGAGAGAGAGCAACTGCGCGCGTAAAAGCAGGGGGAGGGAGAAGCAGACTTCCCACTGAGCAGGGAGCCCAATGACGACGCCAACACTGGGGCTGGATCCCAGGATGCTGGGATCGTGACCTGAGCTGAAGGCAGAAGCTTAACCGACTGAGCCACCCAAGTGCCTCGGGAGCAGTCCTTTTATCCTACTATAGGATCCTACTATAGGATCCTACTATATATCCTACTATATAGGACCTACACACAGGAAGCACTCAGCAAATATTTGAGTAAAAGGAATGGTTGGTGGATCATCCAACCTAGATTATGCAGAATGATGAAATCCAATCATTGCAGTTCAGATTACATATTGTTATATTGTTATTATTATCATGGCCTCCCTTGGATTAGAGACTCTCATGCTTTGGGCATAAAATGTCCCTGCTAAATTAAGTAATACTGATGCAATATAGTAGTAATAAACACTTACATAGTGCTTACTATATTGCAGACACTGTTCTAAGAACCTACCTATATTAAACCATTTAATTTTCACCTAATGAGGTAGCTCCTATTATCATCCTTATTTTACAGCAGAGAAAATTGAGGCACAGAGAGGTTAAATAAATTACCCAAGGCCACACAGCTAGGAAGGTACAAACCTTGCAATCAAACCCAGGCAGCCTGGTTTTAGGCACTATGCCCCTGACCACTATATTATGCTTTGTAAAGATGACAACAGAAATTCTACTTTGTGTCCCAAATTTGCATGGAATAATTCCAACATTTCTTGATATTGCATGTGACATTAGTGATTATTTCACTAAAAACAACTAAGAATAATTCCAGCACTAACCTGAATTAGTATGTATGTCTGATTTTCCATTCCTTTTCTAGGCATGATTATATTAGTGCAGTACCCTAGGGTAAACCAAACAAGAAGGAACAAAAGAAGGTATAAAAGAATATGCCATTCTTTTCAAAGTTATACCTTCTTTTTCACTGTGCCATGGACTATATTTCTTTCATGTCATAGCCATATACTTGGTTGGATTAGCACATTTTGATTTATGCAGAATGCCCCAACACTGCATAAATTAATAAGCCTTCAGAACACTGTCAACAGAAATCACATGCCTTTTTCTAAATGTATAGCCTAAGAAAAAATTGAAGTCTTCAATTAAAAAACACTCCTGTGAGGCGTGCCTGGTGGCTCAGTTGGTTAAGCATCTGACTCTTGATATCAGCTCAGGTCTTCATCTCAGGGTTGTGAGTTCAAGCCCCATGATGGGCTCCATGCTGGGCATGAGCTTACTTAAACAAAATGAAACAAAAAACACTCCTGTTATTTCACCTAAGTGGCTGGTTCTTAAGCCTATGTCAGTAGATTTATAGAACCAATAAAGAATAACGCTCTCTTATATATCTGATTGTGTTGGTCTCCCATGGTTTTCCTTTGGAAACAACAATTTTGAGATCCCATTCATCATGTCCTGAATATAGAAAATTCTACCTATCTTTGAACTAGCACTTTCACTGTGTTGACAAGGGTATTTCAAGAAAAGCAAGCAAAGAAAGAAAACCATGATTTCTAGCCAGATAAATAGAAGAGGGAGAGAGAAGTTGTGCCTTTTGACTAACGCTGGCAATGCCAAGAGGTTGAATGATTTATAACTATAACCAATCTTGCCAAAGCAAGATTAAAGGGGTCTCACTCAGACAAGTACATTATAGGGCAAATGGAATAACTTATTTGAGTAACAGCCACTTGGATACAATTTTGGATTCTAGAAGAAGGGAATTACCAAGTTCTTTGGATTTCAACCCATCTACATCTCAATATTTTATATAAACAGATGAGATAATCACCTGATATGTTTCCCTTGGCATTTGCTGGGTTTGTTTTTTTTTTTTTTAATCCCAACTAGTGGTGCCAGCAAGTTTTTAATGATTCAAGGATGTGAATACAAAACCGTTACTTTTCATCAATTCAGTTCTACAATGAAATTTTTAAAGTTTTCATGCTGTTCGAAGGAGTACATTCATCAAACTGGGAACAAATATCCTCATGAGCAGTAATTAATATGCTTTAAAATATTGTATCATCAGATATAGGTTTATGCAAATAGCGTCTTAAATATTTTCATGATGAGCACATTCACTTAAGTGTTGGACCACTGCCTAATGGACACAAAGTAATGGATTCACTTTATCCCATAAGTCAAGTGCAAATCCCAATTGTGTCTCATTCATTCATTTACTAATTGATTCATTATATAAATAAATGTTGAGCTCTACTGTGTGGCAGCCCTGTTATTCTAGGCTCTGGGATATAGTATAAGCAAAACAAAGTTCTGACCCTCAGGGAGACAAAAAGCTAAACAAATATAATAGCAATTAGGCAATGGCCAGATCATGTAGGGACCTGCTACTCAAAGTGTGGTCTGGGAATGAGCAGCATCAGTACTGCCTGGAAGCTCACTGTAAGTGTAGAACCTCAGGCCCCACCCCAGACCTACTGATCAGAATCAGCACTTTAACAAGTTGTCCTGGTGATTCTCAGGGACTTTGAAGTTGGAGAAGTGATGTGGGAAAGTCAGTCCCAACACTGGGTGTGTCTATTAGAATTGCCTGGGGAGAATTTAAAGTTACTGATACCCTGGCCTCACCTTCAGAGATTCTGATTTAAATGGCCTGGGGAGGATCCCAGGTGGTGGAGTGTTTTATAATCTTCCCAGGAGATTATCATGTGTAACTAGGTTGAGGAGCACTGAAGAAAGTTGTATTCTGGGTGCGATGGGAAGCCCCTGAGATCAGGGGAGTGGCATGACCTGATTTCTACAGAGGAGAAATTCTTAACCTCACAGTGATGGTTGAGGTGTTGAGGCAAAGAGGACTAGAAGCTATCTTCCACCTCTGCGTCTGACAGAAAGACAGCCCACTCTGCAAGGTAGGGACCACAATGTGATGTGGCCATCACATTGAACACTGAACTCAAAACTTTGCTGGTTCACAGGCAGTAAATACTCCTTCTGCAGAAAAGAAACTGCAAGGACATCCATATTAAAGCCAGGATCAGAGCCAGATGCAGTCACTTTCTCTCATTACATACCTGAGGACCTTTACTTCCCAGACCTCCTTTTTCGCCTTTCATACCAGTCTCTCCTCTGGGACCCTACATACAGAGCACACAGAGAATTAAAGCATTATTTTCTTTCTAAAAGAGAACACGTGAATATTAACTTGAATATTAAAGATGGACATGGTAAGTCAGTCACATGGACATAAACTGGAAAGAGAACTCCATTCATGCCCTTGGCTCTGTCTTCATCTGTGAGTTGTCCTTCTGTGTGTGTATATAAGGGTCCAATTTGCAATTTAGGCAGTTGGGGGCATTTATAGTCGACTGAATAAATACTGAACTGTTGAATTTTTCAGTATTGCTTTCTAATTATCCTAAGCATCTTTAGACTCCAAATGCATATATTTCTTATGTGATAAAGAAAATGATCCTTAATTACATAATCTGAAACTGAAATATTAAAATGAATTTTCTATTCAATAACCACACTGAAGACTGGTCATAAGATATAGCATGTGGTAAGATGAAATCTGGATATTTCTACTTCTAGAATATTATGTTGCCTATTAATTGTGGCCTCTGTACATTAGGCAGAGAAACCTTCATGTTGTGTTTGGTTTCTCCATCTCCTTTTAAATTATGTCATGAAGAAAGTCTGTAAAGTGGAAGAAGGGATGTTGTCGTATTATTTGTTTAGCATGAAATAAAACCAGCCAATCTATTGAAATGCTTCCCCACAACCCCAGTGGCAAATATTTCTCACTTGAAGATAAGAAAAGTGAACCTTCCCCAGCTGGCAAGTAAAACAAAAAAAAAGCAATCAAGCTCAAAAGAGATAGAGGTCCAAGGAGGCAGACTGTTTACTGCTCTGAAGTCTTGGTAAAAATGTGAACACAATTTCTTATCTGACATCTAAGGATATTTTGCCCAACTTCCATGCACCAAGCTGACAACACATAATAGTTAATTTTTTTTTAACTATGTGGATTAAAACTTTGAAAAATTATAGAAACTTTGCTTGTCCTGCATTTGCCAAACAGCAAAATTATTTCTCAAGATTTCAAAACAGGGCGCCTGGGTGGCTCAGTCATTAAGCGTCTGCCTCTGGCTCAGGCCATGATCCCAGGGTCCAGGGATCGAGTCCCACATCGGGCTCCCTCCTCGAGGGGAAACCTGCTTCTCCCTCTCCCACTCCCGCTGCTTGTGTTCCTGCTCTCGCTATCTCTGTCTCTGTCAAATAAATAAATAAAATCTTTAAAAAAAAAAATGATTTCAAAACAAAGTTTGGAGAGAAAAAAATATGTTCTAAACTTTCTATAGTCTGACCTCCTTTCCTTCATCTTAGCATTTTCTAGGACTTCCTTCCCCTTCTCAGTATTATTCCAGGCTACATTTTGCTCTTTTTGGCACATGCTTCTTTCCCTTCATGTGATCAGTGTAAGAGCCAACCATGGCTTATTCCTTGCAAAGGAAAATGTGCTGGAGGCAGCTCTCTGGGGAAGTGAGCAAGAAGGTAGGCTGAGTGCCACACTATAGATCACCCCGCTGAAGACTTCAGCTGTATTTGGAACAATTGTTTCCTAGAGTAGAGCCAGTTTTTCTACCACACAGGCATCCAGATATGTAACACTGAGTTCTTACTATACTACATTGACCAAAATTCCTAGTTTTGAGGCTCAACATTTTCTTTGGCTTGAGGTCTCCCCTAGAATATCCTAGCTAGCTTGAACTCATTGCACGTCCCTGCATGTTCATTCCCTTTTCACCCCCTGATGAGACAAAACTTAGATAAAGGAGACCAAATTCTGGACAAGTCAAGACTATGTTGCTTCCTTACTTTATTTCCTGAAAACACTTTAACAAACATCTGTATTTCTGCAAAGAGGTTTGAGGGATTCCATCAAGACTCCAGATTCTTCTTTATGTTCTCAAACCCTGATTAGTTCTGATATGTACCTGAGGGCCCTTAAGTCCCCATGAGCCTTCAAGTCCATCTGGGCCTGGGATGCCTGTTTTCCCCTGTGGTGAGAGAATCAACCTGTTAGCACTGTCTCCTGAGAATTTTGTCTCCTTTATGTACAAGATTATATATTTTCAATCACAATGTCAGTGCAGGATCTTTGGCAAAAATATGAAAAATAAAGAAATAAAAATTTCTATAATCTCATCAAGCAGAGATAACCAGTTACTATGTTGGTATATTTGCTTTCAAGTCTTTATACATATGCACACTCACACACTCCTTTTTTTTTTTTTTCTGTAATGTTTGTAATATATCTGACTTGGGCATTTGGCCTGAAAAAACTAACAGTTTACTTAACGTTTTCTTCAAAAATCTCCAGACATCTTACAACATTATATTTACATTCAAATAGATTAAATATCTATGGATCAAAAGTTGAGAGTATCTTCACATTGCCCTTGAACTCTGACAGAGATAAGAAGTCCAAAGAAGAGGAAGGATTAAAAGGTATAATTTAGTCAACTATTGGGATAGCCTAAAGTTTATGCCCCAGTTGTTACACAGATGTGATTAAATGTCCCTTGCTAATTGCCTTTTCCTAGATCTCAGAGGAATTTCTCAACATTTTCTCTCCCCAATCTTATTTCATGATGTTATTCTGGATTTGCTCTCCTTTTTGTTGAAGTCTAAACTTGAAGTGTGTGTGAGTAATGTCTGTGGATGGTAAACTCTCTTAGTCTTGGTCTGAAAATGTCTACATGTTCATCCGCAGTTTAGCTAGGTATAAAATTCTAAATTAACAGCTATTTTTCTTCTGCCCCTGCATATATCATTTTGTTTTCGGGCATGTTTTATTGCCAAATACAAGTCTGCTGCAATCTAATTTGTTATTCCTTTCAGGGGTAAAAATGCTTTTTCTCTCTGGTCATGTTTAAGATGTTTTATCTTTAGCATTGCAGAGTTTCACCATGATGTGATTGAGAGGGGATTTATTGTTTATCCTCATTGTGTTTTCAACCTGAGGATGTGTGTTTCCTTGTTTCCTCAATTTCATAAATTCCAAGTCACAATTTCTATTATAGATACATGAGGCATGTATATCACCAACATGTACAAAGAAGATATGATACAATATTTGGAATAGTCAACTTTTGAATAAAACAGAAGTCCAATATGTATTAGGGTTTCACTGTACTCTCAGTTTAAAAAGGGTTTATGTAAATTGTAAGATTTCAGAGTTAATTGAACAAAAATCTACAATATCACTCAACTGAATTATTAGTTTGCACTTGAAACCCAAAGTTAAATTTAATAGTAATTGGGCCACCTAGTGTCTCTTGTCATTAATTTTTAGTCTTTGATTGGAATGCCCAAATCTTCATTTTAAGATTTGAGTTCTTGAAATTGTAGCCTAAAAGATTTCTAACATTTTATTCCACAACCAGTATCATCAAAAAGTGAAAGAACTTTAGTCTTGAAAGAGGTTTCCCAGAGCCTTTATTCTTACTCCTTGATTGGACACAGAATACTTATCATTTGGAGTTAAGAAAAAAATAATTGTACCTGTGGGCCTGTATGTCCTCTTCGGCCATGAGCTGCCTAAAATAGGAGGAAAGGTAGGTACTGTTAACTGAAAAAAATGCCTTTTATATTTAAATTAGTAATGAACACCTTAAGGCACTCACTTTTTTTTTTTTTTAAGTACCCACATATTGCTTAAAACATTTCATTATCCACTGCACCATGACAGTAAAATGTTGCCAGCTCTGAATTTCTTATCCTAGGGCAATAGGTAATTAAAATCACATAGACAACTGAAATCTGTACATACTTAAGGGAACAGATTGTGGTCAATAATTTGTCCTCCATTAAACTATTACTAGAGCTGATCATAAGCTCCAAAATTGGCTGATTTGAATTTAATTTCTTTGCATTTTTCCAAAGTACTATCACGTAAGCCAAAAATCAGGAGTGGAGTGGCCAAAAGGCAGGAAGCCAGAGGAAAAATTGGGAGAACTGACTCCATTGAACTTTATTATAGATTAATTTCAGAATCTAAATATAACCAGACTAATTTTACCCTCTTCCCCCCAAAAAGCCAAATAATAAGCTTATCTGTCAAAAATTAAAGAATCAGCCCAAGCATTCAGAAGTTCTCAATTATGTTAATGAAATATTCAATCAAAACAGCAGCACTACATAATCTAGTGAATTTTTCCTAATACTCTCATATGTAAGGTCAGGGCCTGGGTATATTTCAGATCAACATTTTGTAGATCTGGAAATCACACAAAGACATTTTATTGTCTAACTTAGGATGTCTCAGTAAAGTCATAGCAAGACTGACACCAGGATTTGCAAAAATCAGTATAATATCAGATGACATTTTCTTGATGGACATTTGAGATATTCAGATCAAAATTCTATGTGAGGCCAGTGCTGCAGACTTTAAATTCTTCTAATCATATTTTAGTTAAAATCTATTGTTATCTAAGAAACAGACTGTGTATATCTGGAGAAATGGAGACCTATCTCTTTAAAACCATGATGAGTCTTCTTGAGATGAGAGTTTAAATCCTCTCTATCAGAGGGAGGAAGAGAAGCTCTCTCCACTCCTTTAGTACAAGGGTTTATCTGTCCTGGTTCAATTTACTACAGTTTCATTCAGAAAAGTATCTACCAATAATCTATTATCCACAAAGCATATTGTATGGAAACCACGGGAGCATAAAGATTTCACACACATATACACACACACAGTTCTTGACCTCTCAAGGGACCCTCATATTTTGGGTTTGGGGGGTGAAGAGATAAATATTGCAATATTAACAAGGCATAGTATGGCAAAAGCCATAAGAAAGGGAAGATGGAAATATGGGTTTCAAAGAAAGCAATTATATCCAGTTTGTCAAATTAGGAAAATATTCCTAGAGGAAGATTATTTTTAAAAGTTTATTTTAAGTAATCTCTACACCCAACATGAGGCTTGAACTCACAACCCCGAGATCAAGAGTCTCATGCTCTACTGACTGAACCAGCCAGATACCCTGGAATATATTTTTGATATGGGTTTCACAGAACGTGTAGGAGTTTTATAGGTAGAAGAAAATGAAAGAAGTCTTTCTAGTAAAGGGTATAGCCTAAGTAATGAACTAGAGGCAGGAAAAAAGGAAGAGTATTTGATGGTGTGTATTTGACCATTTCTGGGTCAAAGGTGTGAGAAGAGAGGGGAGTAGTAGGGTTACTAAGCTGAAGGGTTCATATTCCCTTTAGCGGAAACCACTGGGGCCCTTAGAGCAGGAAATGTGCATGGCCAGACTTTAAGTGGATACATCTGGGTGTGGTAGGCACAACTGAACCTATATTCAGGCAAAATAAAGAGCTTCCTATAGGATATGATTTAAAGGATATGAAACACAACCTTACATCCAAAAATCTTTCTCTGGTCCACTGTCACAGTGTTTGAAATAACATCAAGAAACATTTGGTGTCTGTGTCTTTAAGGTTTGACTTTGAAAGGCCTTGATTAAAATTAGCCATCTCAACATTGAGCTCCTGCTCCCTAGAGGCACTGGGGTGAGTGGTAATAAGTAAAAACTGATTTCTGTCCCTAGGCAGGAGTTTATAAGCCTAACAGAAGAGATAGACTTTAATCCACTATTCATGCATAATGGAAACATCTCTAGAAGTCATCACCTAGCACTTTCATTAATGGCTATGTGGGATTTAAACTTTAAATGAAAGTCATAAGTTTGAGATACCTTGGATAGGTGTGAGAGACTGAAAGAAAATAAGGAAATGGGGGAGATAATTTTACACTTTTGTTTTACATTTTTTTTAATGCTTTAGATGGGAAAGATTAAATCCCAAATGTCTTCATGGTTTACCCATGGCTTGTAGTTGTCTGGTAACTCATCCAGACAGTCTAACTTATCTGTGAAAGGAAATGTGAATGAGCACATCAAGAAAGAAAATAACCCCAAAGGCATCCTGAGAGTAAGAAGACCCAGAACAGGATACTCAGTCTTGTTGGTCCCTCATAGCCTGGCTTTCTGATGGTTTACCAGGACCCACTTTTCCAGATAGGTATGGACTGATTTGAGACACAATCCCCAGGGAAAAAAATAGGACATTCTTAATGGTAAAACATCACATTAATACTGAATCTTAATGGCAAACACTCATTCACAGTGATGACTGACTGCCTGCCTGGGGGCACTTCAAGCTGCCCCTTAAAGTAGTGCCAAGAGAGTTGAAAAGGGAAAAGCAAACTAACAGCCCTCTAGACTGAATAGGACTGAAGGCCATGCTTTAGTATGAGGCTACAGTTGCTGCTCATGATCCATGGCACAAGAATCTGTTCTAATTCTCAGTGAAGTTTGGCTCAGAAAGAACCAATCTCCCATCCCCACCTCCTGCCCCAGTGCTGTGGCTTTCTGGTCCTGATCCTACTCCCTCCACCATCCCAATCCAACCCATTAAAGACTGCTGGTAGAGCACCAATTACAGCTTGTTATCCCTACAGTTCCATCCCCCTCTACAATAGTGGTTTCAAACTGCAAGAGGGGGATTTAGCAACCCCCCTTCTCTGGCAACATTTGGCAATGTCTGGAGATGGTTTTCGTTGTCACAAGTTGGGGCTGCTGCTAGCAGCTAGTGGGTAGAGGCCAGGGATAATACTAAACATCCTACAATGCACAAAACAACTTCCCACAACAAAGAATTATCTGATCCAATGTCAATAATAGGTTGAGACACCATCTCTTGAATCTGTAATATGATTCTAGGTGCCTTGAGAATAAGGACTAGGTCTTATTTGATTTTGTAGCTCTAGTAGTAGAGTTGCTGATACACTGTAGGTGTTCAATAAATGTTTGTCAAATGAATCAAGGTCAGATTTGGTCAACTGCTGTTATTTCCCTGCATGCCACACCGTACCAGCATCCTCCAATCACTTTTTAGTTCAGCAGAATCTTACTGCACCAAAGAGTCCTCAATACTTATTATCTATCTATATTTTAGAGTTTTTCAGTTAGTGGTATAAATTTTTCTTCCTCTGAAAGGACAATGACTTTACTCTTATTAAAATATGATACATGCTGATTTTTAAATATTCAAACGCAGGAAAAAACAGAATAAAAATTTAAGTCACCCCCCCCCAAAAATTGAAGACATCCCAAATCCTACATAGATAAAACTATTGTTAACATTTGGTAATCATGATTCCCAACATCTTCTTATGCATGTTTACAGATAGAGTTCTAAATAATAGTACTTTTTTTTTTTTTTTAAAGATTTTATTTATTTATTTGAGAGAGAGAGACAGAGGGAGCACAGGCAGGGGGAGAGGCAGATGCAGACTCCCAGCCGAGCTGGAAGCCCGACATGGGGCTCGATCCCAGGACCTGGAGATCATGACCTGAGCCGAAGGCAGACACCCAACCATCTGAGCCACCCAGGTGCCCCTAAATAATAGTACTTTTGATTAAGAAAGGATGATGGTATTTATGCTATTTTAAAATTAAAATATTACATTTAATTTTACTTGAATTTAATAGAAGAACAAGATAAATGGGGGCTGTATTGCCTGAATTTTTGAAGGCTTTATCATATTAATTACTCATATGTACAAAGGACAACTCAGGTGGGTATGAAAATCTTGAACCCCTGGATTTCCTTCAGAACTCTACCTATTCTACTGCTCTCCCTTTTGGCCCTGATTGTTGTGAAAAAGGCTCAAGACAAACTGGGTTTTCTATCTTTTCTGCTTGGAAATTCTTGGAGATTCTTCCTTTACATAGTAAGTTTGGTAATTTCACTAGGATGTAGCTCAGTGTTAAAGTTTTTGTATCAATTTTTTTTCTGAGTCAGAATATGCCTTTTCTACCTGCACATTTGAGCCTTTTTATAAGAAATTCTCTTTTATTATACTTCTGAATATTTTCTACATTAGTCTGTTTAACTTAGTAATGCAAATTGTACAGTTGTGGGCTCTCCATTGTCCACCTCTATCATCGCTTTTGTGGTTTCTTGATTACTATATGCCCAACTATAGTTTCAGTCTTATTTATTCTAATTTTTTTGTTGCTCTTAACCTATCTTGCATGTTCATCACCCCCAAACACTACCAGCTTGCTTTCTTCACTTTCTATCATCTTGTCAGTTCTTTAGACTCTTTTTAGAGCAATCACATTGCCTTAGTTTTTTCGAGACTTTAGAGAACTATTTGCCAGAGTCATTCTGTCTTTTCCTTGAATAATTCTTCTCCCAATAAGGGTTTATTTGCCCTTTGCTCATGTCATTTTCCTCTTCTTTCTATGCATAAGTCTTAATAATCATTTAATAATGAAGATTAATATTATTTCTGGTTATTAATCACTTTTGAAGAGGGCCACCTATTTACTGAATAACTGTATGTGGTGTAGCTGGACCTAGGTCAGTAGCTTTGATATAGATATGTTGTCTCAAACCCTTTCTCATCATGAAGTATTTCTTTTACCTCATGCTACCTCTCCCTTCAAATTTGGGCATTTAAGAGATTTATGGAACTCACATAAAGCCCCTTAAATCATAGTTTTGCAATAGTCACTGTTTCTTCGATATTTGCAGCTTCCATGGACCAGACTGCTGGTTGTAGATATTAAAAATGAAATATTCTTTAGTTTTCCATGATTTCTGCCTCCTCAGCCACACTGTTTCTATGGGTATATTCTCTGATCTTCTCAAAACCTGAAAGCTACTTTTAGAGAAATCTGATCCCTGCTTGAGGTCTGAGGTATATGTATAAGCTTTCCAAAGTCTCCCTTCATTAAGATCTAGATTTTAAAAGAACTGGCCAATATTTGCCATCACATGTGGCTTGAAGTTGTGGTCATTCTTTGTTAATGTCTTTTTAATTTCTTGTGTTGTTTTTGGTAAGTTGCACAAAAAGGAATAGTAAAAAAAACCACATTGACTTTGCCATCTTTAGCTGGAAGTCCCACTTTTACTCCTGAATGACACTGCTGAACCTATAACCCAAATGGGGACATATTTCTTAGGAGTTGTGCAGTTTAAATAATACATGGTGATGCTGTGTTAGCCTCTAGAGAGCCTCTATAAAACAATAAAAGTACATCTCCCATGCCAGGAAATCTTGGATGATATTCTTTAAGTTCAAAATATTTTCCCAGGGTATGTAAGCTGGCTACACCCTTTTAGAAAGTGAAATGAATAGCAAATGTATTGCTTTATCTTTAGGTGCATTAACACAGCAGCAGTAGTAAAGTGCTTTCCCAGCAACTAAATTCTGCACATTTTAAATGTAACTTCTGTTTTCATTTCCATTTTCTTTGCCTAGCAAAGAAGAGGAGTTCCAAGCTACAAAAATATCTTCTTGATGAAGTATAATAGCTGGTTCTATGAACTTCTGCTCAGAAAATACGATGCATAATAAATGTAATATATCAAACTAGTTTTTATCTGCTCAGTAAATAGCACAAAGAATTGAGGAGGGAGGTGGAGGAAGTTGGAGAAAGTAGATAACTAAGAATGGAAAGGAAATGCTGCAAAATGAAAAAAGGTCTAATTTAGAACCTGATGCAAGCACTTAAGTGTATTTTATTAGAGTTATCTCTTTTTATTAGATAAAAATTTTCTTTTATAATTTCTGTGCTCTTCCAAGTAGTCAGGCACAGAACCTTTTTCAAAAAGTGCTTGTTGAAAAAATACGACAAAACAAAACAAAATAAATAAGAAAGACCCCAAAAGGTTGTATAAGCAAGTGACCCAATTTCATTCTTAGTATTTCCACAATATGGAGGTTCCTCAAAAAATTAAACATAGAGCTACCTTATGATCCAGCAATTCCACTTTTGGGTATATATATCTGAAGGAAATGCGAACACTAATAAAAAAGATACCCACACCCCTGTGTTCATTGCAGCATTACTTACACAATAGCCAAGACATGGAAGCAACCTAAGCAACCACTGATGGATGAATGGATAAGGAATATGTGATGTGATATATATATATATAACAAAATGTATATATATATATATATGTATAAATATAACAGAATATTATTCAGCCAAAAAAAGGAGATCCTGTCATTTGTGACAACATGGATGGACCCTGAAGGTATTGTACTAAGTGAAATAAGTCAGAGATAGACAAATACTATATGGTCTTGCTAATATGTAGAATCTCAAAAATACAAAAACAAAACAAAACAAAAAAATAACTCCAAAAACTTGACTGACTCCTAGACACAGAGAACTTTTGGTAGTTGCCAGAAGTAAGGAGTTGGGGGGGGGGGTGGATAAAATTGGTAAAATGGGTCAAAAGGTACAAACTTCCAGTCACAAAATAAATCATAGGGATGTAATGTACAGCATGGGGACTATTGCTAATAATACTGTTTCGTATATTTGAAAGTTGCTAAGAAAGTAGATCTTAAAAGTTTTCAGTACTTGGGGCGCCTGGGTGGCTCAGTTGGTTAAGCGACTGCCTTCGGCTCAGGTCATGATCCTGGAGTCCCGGGATCGAGTCCCGCATCAGGCTCCCTACTCAGCAGGGAGTCTGCTTCTCCCTCTGACCCTCATGATCTCTCTATCTCATTCTCTCTCTCAAATAAATAAATAAAATCTTTAAAAAAAAAGTTTTCAGTACAAGGAAAAATTTGTAACTACACATGGTGATGAGTGTTAACTAGATTTATTGTGGTGATTATTTCACAACCACATATACAAATCATGTTATACACCTGAAACTAATGTTATACATCGACTAAATCTCAATTAGTACTATACATATATGCTTTAAAATTGAGCACAAATAGAAACCAGTTTAGTATACTGTATTTATTATGCATTGTATTGTCTGAGAAGTTCACAGAATCAGCTATTATACTCCACACAAAGAAAATGTTTTTGTGTCTTGGAACACACACCTTCTTTGCAAGGCAGAGAATATAGAAGTAAGAACAGAGGACTTATACCAGGACTGACTTTCCTAAGTAGTCATAAAATTGGCAGAGGAATGGAGTTTGGGACTTAAAATGACATCACTGGCAATGGCAGTTAGCATAGTGAGAAGGCCAAACTTTCACCACTCTTCCCCTAGTTGGCTGCTTTTTTGTTCTCTTTGCCCAGCCTTTTCTCCTGATCGGTAATTTTCCTTGCAACCAGCACCTTCCTGCCTCATCTTTTCGGGGGCTTTCCACAAGCGCTTCGCCAGCTGTGTTCTCAGAGCTATCCCAAGTGTCCCCATGGTCTTGAGCCCCAGCAGAACCATCCCACTCACTCCCCACAATTGGCCATTTTTATCACAATATAGGCTACCAGAGCAGTGGGTCTCCTTGTCTAGAAGGGCTCTTACTGTCTTTCTTCTGGAGCCTGGTGTTCCAGGGGGGCCTGGCCAGCCTCTTCTACCCTGTCAAGTGAAAAGACAGACAGGTGACAGTAATTACACAGCACTGACATATTTCCTCTTCAACATCTGCTTGTGCTGCAGGGAGGGTGGATGGATACACACCAGCTAGGGAGTTATCCTCCCTTTGGATGTGGATTACTTCTACTGTTTATAAACCATATGTCTATGCAAGAAATGAGGGACTACAGGACCAAATGCTAAAGACATGGCTTCATCTGTTCATCACCACTGTCTAACTTGTCTTTGGGTATAAGTTAGAGAGTATCTGAATCAAACTATCTCCCACTGTGTTGCCGCAGAGTGGATAAATGAAGCGTGCCATGTGTCAGGTACGGCTACTACTGGTTTGGATTTCTACCTTTGGACTTCTTGTTCTGTTTGGCTAACCTGTGTAGATTCACACCTGCATGTGAATAAAATCTCACAACACTCATGCATCTTCCCAAAATAGAAAATGAAGGAAATTTATGAATCTATAATGAGACATGTGAGACTTACATTTACCACTTAGTAAAAATGGCAGGTAGCATTTACTGAAGGTTTATGATGCGGCAAGGTCAGTCACTGAATTCCCACCATAACCTTTAAAAGTAGGCTATTTATCCTATTTTGCAGTTGAGAAAATTGAGGTTTACAGAAAGTGGCCCAAGGCCACAGAGCTGGTAAGGCACAGAGCGTGAAACAGGACCTGGGCCTGTCCCCAAAGTCAAGTTCTTCCTACCACATCAGACCTCTCCCCCAGGGGAAGTCACCAGGGGAACTTCCTCATCAAGAAGATCCAGAGAAACACATTTTCCAGATTATTACGCTTTTAAAAATTCTGAAAAACAAGGTAAGATGATCAAATTGTGGTTTGTGAGATTTCATGGGATTAATCCTAAGAGATTTGCCTTGAGCATGTAAGCTGTATAGATCTACCAGATCTTTTTCTTTTTATCATGTACTACAAATAATACAATGTCTTCTTAGGGTATATGACTCCTGTATCCTGGAAGGCCAACAATTTACTGGCTTGTTCTTTCCATCAGCTAGCCCTACATTTTAAGATGGGAATTAGATGTTTGCATTCATAAATGAAGACCTCAAGGGCAGGGCTTGGTGAAGCAAATCACCCCAAATTCAGAAGAACAAGGGAATGTTTTTTGAACCCTAGAGTGGCAGATAAGGAGGAGGAAAAGGTATTTTTGCTCCCAAAGATGCTTTTTCTGTAGCAAGTATGTCACATCATTACAAGTTTACTTTCAAATGCCCACATAATTACTTGTCTTCCACGTTCTCCTTTCAAGCCCTTAGGTCCTTCTGTGGTATTGTCAAATCCAGGAACTCCCTAAAAAACACAAAATAAAGAGAAAAATTTTGAATATCTCTCCTTAAAAATGTAACTGCATATAACACATTTACTCACTCCCCCCTTAAAAAATTGACAAAATAGGTCCAATCCATTTAAAACCACAGATAGGTAGAAATTACAAATGGCTTATACATGATTTCTTTTCCTCCTGTGTTCTGCATTGTCAGAAGAGAGTGGGGACCTGAGGTGAGTGTTGGGGGAATGCGGGGGAGGGGAGCAAGAGCTCACCATAGAAGGCAGTGCCCAGAGAAGCAAGGGTGACATGGCTTATGTTTATGACAATTCTCATCCTGGGTCTGGAGGTACCCCTTCTCACTACTGCCATCCTTTCTCTTAATATTTGCTCTTCTTTCTTGGGGCCTACACAAGTTTATACTTGAGGTTGTTAGATTTTTACTCTTCCCTACCTTTGGGAGAAGGGAGACAGTTTGTAATGGGCTCCACCACAAGAACATAAGTACACTGAGCAGCACGGAGGACTGTATCCGCCATCCATTCTCTCTTTCTCCCCTTGGACGCCTGGTAGCCTTCTAGCCCCATATGTTCACTGCTACTTTTCCAGTTTTCAGAAAATTCTGGCATCTTGAGTTTCCCCCAATATTCATACAAACATTCTAGCAGGAACTCATTGTAGGACATTATCCTTAGCAGGCCAAACAGAAAGCTTTCTATCTTGGATAGTTAGGACCACCAATAGAGCAGTATCCCCATGATGCTGGGACAATCAATTGAGCCAGTCAGTTCAGTCAATGCCCCAATAAATTGAGAGGGGACAAGAATTATCCAGTCCTGCTGAGTGCCAGCGGCTGGGCTGTTTGGCTGATAGCAGCCCAGATTACCTTCATCAATCATAAGTAATTTGAGATCACCAACAGGGACATGTCATTGTTCCAAATACTTAGAAAGATTTTTAAACAAATAGTTTCTACACTTACAGTTTATAGGCTACCAGAGAGAAAAAGATGCTCTTAGAATTTACTTTATAACTGAGATTACCAGAATTTATGTGAAAACTTAGTTCTTTCCCCCCACATACCAAAGCCAAAGATTATTTTCTACAATTTCTGTTTTAAGTTTAAATATTTGTCTGTCAAGTTCTCCAAGCAGGGTATACCTAAATCACAATATTAGAGACTGTATTTTGGCAAAAAAAGGAAAAGGAAAATAATGTAAAGTCCAAAATCTTATTCCACTGGATGTATAAATAACTTATCGAGGTCCAACTCCAAACTATTTAATTGAAGAGATGGCATTAAAAAGTCATACGCTAGCATATTCTACAGAATAGAATATCCTAGTTGTTTGGTCAGTCTGAATATGATCTGTCCAGTCTTTCCAATTTTTTCTATGCAACTGGACAAAAGAACATCATCTAACACAAATTTATGATTCAACATGGGCTTCTATTAATGATATGTTTTAGAATCATGAACCTTACTTCACTCTGTAGCTCAAATGATCTAGTTCAGTTTTCTCCCCAGTATCACATGAGATTACATGAGATTTTTAAAAATGGGAAATTCCAAATGGCCAAACTAGCTGTCACATGATTGGAAGTTCTGTCTGAATAAGCACAGATTTTCAGGAATTTGTGTCATTTGTATGCATTCCTACGAATAATCTGATCATGTGCGGGTTCTATTTATTCAATCAATCTTGCTCTCCCAAATTTTTCCTGAAATAGTAACCCATAAAAACCACATGTAAAAAGACTCAGAGAATTGTCTTTGATTTGAGATGTATACTCCCAAGAGGGTGGGAAGAATTATCATGCATTAAAAAACTAAAATTAGTATCGTGACAAACAGCACATCACAGAAGTTCTAGTGGGTTGAATTTTCAGCCATCTCGAAGTCATAGAACCTTAAAAAAAAAAACCGTCTTACATTATTCAGATTCTTCTGGAAGTGTTAAGTAATCATACAGACAATTTGGCAGACAATTAGGGGGGATTCTGACCAAAGTACATGGCAATTTTATAGCAATATCCCAAGGAAATTTTTGGCCTTCATATATAGATGACTGAAATGTCTTTGAACTATTATTTATTATTTTTATTTATGGATAGTTTTTTATTTCTAACTAGATATTTAGAAGTTGTTTCAAAACTCTCAGGTCATCAGACTATTATCAGAAAACATCACTTATTAAACAATGTAGTCTTCAAGAGCAAATTCCTCTGCTTTTAAAATAGTTATCTTCAATGTATACCTAACATTTATATTTCTCAATATATTGCACTAAATTTTTTCTCTGATCAATCCATTGTCTTTATAACTCCTCCTCCAATATACAAAGTCCTGTGAGTTTCCCAGTTGCCCCACATCCTTATCGGCACTTGTTATTGTCAGTTTTTAAAAAAAAATTAGCCATTCTGATGCATGTATGTAGTACACTGGTATGGTATTTTGCTGGTGGAAGTGTAAATTAGTACAGAGTTTTTTGAAAACTGGCTTAAAAGGCTTAAGCTTAATGAGACTGAATGAACTATTGTTACTGACAACTATGTGGATGAATCTCACAAGCATAAACTTGAGCAAAAGAAGCCAGAAACAGAAGAGTGTATCCTATATGATTCTACTTACTTAAAGTTTAGGGATATTGGTAAAACTAATTTATGGTTTTAGGACAGTGATTACCTTTGGGAGAGGCTGGTAGTGATTGAATTAGACATGGGGGGCAATTTCTGGGATGTCCTATTTCTTTACCTGGGTGGTGATTACATAGGCACATTTACATTCATCAAGCTGTGCATTCGTAACATGTGTACTTTTCTGATGTTACAGTTCAAAACTAAGTTCTAGAATAATGCCCAGCATAGTAATTATAGACAATACTGTATCATATGCTTCAAAGTTGCTAAGAGACTAGACCTTAAATGTTCTCATCACAAAAAAAGAAATGGTAATTCTGTGACACGATACAGGAGTTAGCTAGCCCTATGGTGGTAATCATATTGCAGTATATAAATGTTACCAAATCAATATCTCATAACAACTTAAATTTACACCATGTTCTAGGTCAATTATATCTCAGTAGAAAAGTTTAATAAACAAACCTAAATCCTAATTCGTTAAGATTTTGGAGACTTACTTTTGTGTGGGTGGGGTGATGGAAGTCCTATAGTACTGATGTTTCACTGGACTTGGCATATCCCCTACACTGGTGTGGGTCATGCCTATTTCACCAGGTTGTATCCAGGAGAGCAGGCACCTTTGTGTCATAGGTTTTGCCTGAAACGGTCCTAGCTGGCTTGGATTCAAGAAAATTAAGTTCATATTCTTAACTTATAAAGACTCTTGGGGAATGGAAGAAAAGAGTTGGCTTTGTTTCTTCCACCCTATCCATATTTTGAGGTACTCAGAGGAAGAGAATGGAAGGGACTAGAATTCCTTCATGGCTCTGAAGCACAGTAACAATTCTGAATATGTATTCTCAAAAAACAAATGCACCAATGATGGACAAGATCTTCTCACTGTCCATGCTCATTCCATAGATGAAGAGGATCTAGCACAAGGGAAATGCTTTTAAAATTCCACAACAGTTGTGCTTGTGATGATCTAAACTCAGGATTTCTATTGTAGTAGTGTAAAGTGGGGCTCTCTTCTTATCAGAAGCTGATGGCAACCAAGCCCTGTTTAGCTCACAGCCCACGCAGCGCCAGCACTTACAGGGTCTCCTCGCTGGCCCTTTGCACCTCGGTCACCAGAAACCCCTCGCTTTCCTGGGCTTCCCTAAAGATAATACAAGTCAGAAGAAGGATAAGAAAAGAATTTTTAATAACATTAGTAAAAACAAAGAGCTTATCTTCTCCCTCATTTGAATAATTAAAATTTTTCTACTAGAGTTATTATTTTTTTAAGATTTTATTTATTTGACAGAGAGAGAGAGAGAGACACCCAGAGAGAGAACACAAGCATGGGGAGTGGGAGAGGGAGAAGCAGGCTTCCTGCAGAGCAGGGAGCCTGACGTGGGGCTCGATCCCAGGACCCTGGGATCATGACCTGAGCCGAAGGCAGATGCTTAACCATCTGAGCCACCCAGGTGCCCCTAGAGTTATTTTTAAGCTGGACAGATGGACAACCAAAAAATAGTTTCAGGCATCATGTAAATAATTTAAGAGTGATCTCAATTATTTACCACAGTGAGGAAGTCTGTGTTCCAGACACATTTGTTGTCTTAGTTTTTACAGCTACTTTATAAACCAGGTATTGTTTGTATATTTCTTTTAGTGAAGCAGCTGAGATTCAGAGACATTATCCATTTTCTCCAAGGTGGTTGTATCAGCTAGAAACTGGGTTTCTGACTCAGCTGTTCACACCCCAAAGACAGACAAAGTGGATGATGGAAGTATGGCTGCTGTTGGTGTCTGTTCTAAATGGGAATGAGTGGCATACACTTGCGGTGTGCTGCCCCACCCTACAGACTCTTGTTAACACCCTGCTGCCATTCTTAGTATGGTAGCTGCTTTTCATTAATGACCCTAATTCTTTACTTCTGTATCTATGTCCTTTGCCATGTGACTCTGTAATGCTTTCCAGTTGTAGTGGGACAAGACCCCCTAACTCCCGAGTTTGGCCATGACTGAATCTGGCCAACAGAAAGAGATGGAAGTGTTGCTGTGAGAGCTCCAAGCCTAGGCCTTAAGAGACCTTGAGAGAACCTGTGTGTTTCTACTTGCTCCCTTGTGCATCTGCCATGGCCATGAAAAGGTGACGGAAAACAAAGCCAGACAATGCTTCCTGGTCCTAGGAGGAAGATAAGAGACATGTGGAATAAGGCTGTCAGCCAACCTACAGACACCCGAGCCAAGATCAGCCATGCTTAGCCTAGACCAGGGATCTGGGCTACAAACCTCAGACACATAAGAAATAAATGTTTATTGTTGCATGCAGTTGAGGTTTTGTGATTGTCACAAAGCAATTTTGTGGTGCTCACTGACTGATACATTTAGGGTAGCTGTTTTACTCTGTTAGTCACACCTCTAATTGCCAGGACATTTTTCATGTTGTCTCTTTATTGAATCCCTACCTGGGATCCTTCATCACCCTTTTCTCCTTTTTCTCCAGGAAGACCACTCTCACCCTAAAAAACAGAAGAATAAACTCAAATTTCCATTTTCTTGATGAGAAATGGTTCAGAAGGGCCTTTTGGGGACAAAGAGAAGGCTCTACCTGCTCTCCATTTAATCCGCCAATTCCACTTCCTCCAACTTCTCCCTGAAAAGACAGATGTGATCAGAATAGAGTGTATTACACATTTAGGTGGAAAGAAGTCAGACCCCAAACAAAAGTCTAGTTTTGTCTTTCATATACAGCCTAGTCCTGAGTAATAACAAAGATTACCGAGTAATAGAAACTGTGAACAAATAATACACATTGCCTGCAATAAAAAACAAGAATAAGCAAAATCAAATGGCTGGCAATAAAGGAAGATCCAGAGAAACTTCATTTGTATGATCTACTGTTCAGTAGTTTCAAAAAATGAAAATATTTCTAGATAAGAGATGGGCAGATAAATGGATACCATTGGTACCATACCTCTTGTCCATTTAGTCCCCTGTTTCCCTGAAAATAGAAAGGACAGTAGTGGTTAGTGTGAGAAAGTGGAATTAATGTTGGAAAGACTTATCAATGCCTAATGCAACCCTTACCTTAGGACCTTTGGCACCATAGCATCCCTTAGTACCTTGCTCTCCCACTGGTCCACTGATTCCTCTGTCTCCCTGAGAAAGAGAACATACCTAGATGAGCCTTTTCCATTGTACTCTGGATTCTTAGAAATTTTACAAGTTTTGTGTTGGAAAAAAATGTGTAACTGCTCATGGTTTACAATCCAGAATTCATGCTTATTAAACCTGAGAATGGAAGTAAATCAGAACTACTCTGATGACAGCCCTTTGCTTTGGATCCCACCTGGATACTGCCCTAGGTAGGGTGGTATCTAAATAAAACAGACATACAAACAAGTGGCAGCTAAAATGTATTCTCAAAATTTCAGCAGCTATTCCAGGAACAGATAATGAAGAATTGGTGAGGCACCAGAGAAGGATGCTCTAGGTATGATCTAACTAAAATCTAAGCATGATTTCCAATCCA
Organism: Phoca vitulina; assembly: GCF_004348235.1. NCBI lineage: Eukaryota > Metazoa > Chordata > Mammalia > Carnivora > Phocidae > Phoca > Phoca vitulina. The sequence continues at coordinate 25,681,214 of NW_022589713.1, forward strand.
AAATCCATATTCCTTCTCTTTCTTTAACCAAATATCATTCCTACAATCCTTGTCTTGGTTACCCCACTAGTCTGTGCAGTCTTGTGATCTGGAAACAAAGAGATCATCCTCTGCTTCTCTCTCCCCAGGTCACAATTACTTACATTCATCCTCTTTAACATACCCCCTTATACTGCCCCCAACTAAGATTAGGACTGCTTTGTCCTACACCTACTACTGCAAAGCTTCTACCTGTAACCCCTGCCTTATTAGCATCCATACATTGCCTGAGTATGCTTTCTAAATCCATGCCCCCATTATTTTTACTCCAGTGCTTAATATCATCCAATGACTGCCCATCAACTGGAAGACACCAAATCTTCTGTAGGATATTCAAGATTCCCAATTACTCTGGGTCTTGCTTGCCACGTAACCTCCTCACTGTGTCCTGGGTTCCAACCATGTTGGCTATGTGCCATTCTACACACACACACACGCACGCACGCAAATTCTCTGACTTAATCACATACCCTTGAACACATTGTTCTCTCTCTAGTAATATGTTCTCCCCCACAAACTTTGCCTGAAGAAATATCTATTTGTCCTTCAGATGTCTGCCCAAGCATTACCCCTTGTTTGCAGCCTTCCCCTCCCAAGCCTTAACTACTACCAAGGCTGTTAGGTATTTGCTCTGCTATGCTTTGCCACAATGCACCTCATTGTAACATTGGAAGAGTCGTTGTGTTTAGCAGCTGGAAACATGGTTGTCTCATTTGCCTTTCCACTTGTCTGAAGTTACCTGAGATAAGAATCATATTTTTACTTTTCCTTATTTTTTATTTCTAGGGTCTAGACACTGTGCCTGAAACGTGGTAGAATGCCTTAATATATATTTGTTAGATGAATACATGAGTGGAGAAGTTCATTTATTATGGTAAATGGTAAGATGCTCAATATATAATTGTTAAAGGAATGCACGGATGGAAGGAAGAAAGGAAGAAGGATGGATGGATGGATGGATGGATGGATGAATGGATGGGTGGATGGACGTGAGAAAGAGTGGAGGTCCTTGATAAATAATGTGGGGAGTTGGTTTACCTGTGCAAAATGGATCAGGAAGGGGGAAATGGCAGTGATTTGAGTCCCCTGGTGAAAAAAATAACTTTCGCATTAAGTTCATTGTGCAGTGTTGGTGAACAGCCAAAGAGGAGACAGTAGGTTAATAAACCATTATTGACCACCAGAAGCAAAGCCCGATGAGAATTAGAAAAGACCTCAGATTTTGTACATGAATTCTTAGACTCTGACTTTTCTTGTTTCCTTCTGAATTGACACAAACGATTTCCTTTTGCAGATATGTTCTCAGGAATAAATAGAGGTGAAATAAACCTTGACTTACAGCAACGCCTTCCTCTCCCAGATAGCCCTCACTGCCTTTAAAACCTGGGGATCCCTGGAAATAAGGAAACAAAGAATGCATTAGAACTCCACAGACCAAAAACCAAAGGTCATCAAGCAAAAATCTTTCACTATAGTTTTACTTTATGTAGAATTACAGGAGTTTGAAAAAAAATAATCCTCCCCCCACAACCTAGGCTGTATTTATACACATAAAAATAAATGTAGTTTTGAAACAAGTATCCAGATAACTCAAGGGTGTGTGCATGTGTGGATCATAATGCTGTCCATAACCCTCTCTGGGGTTATATACAGTGCTGGAATATTTTTTCTCAGTCAAACCTTCAAGTGAACACAGCTCTATTTGCCCTTGACAGACTAGAATTACCCTCTTTTCATTAAAAAAAAAATCTCTTTTAGGATTTATGCTACACATAGAAAAATAGACCACACACATTTCTTTTCATTCTTTCTGAGCCCGGCTTTTTTTTTTTTTTTTTTTTTTAAATCTACCGTTCTCCTTCCGTAAAGTTGAAGCATTCAGGAAATAGTCCGAAAATTTTCTTCAGAGACACAAACATGTTGATTTGGGAGTTATGGTGCTATCTACAAATTATTCACAAATCAAATACACATGTAAACAAGCAGTATCGAAATTATTAAACACATCCATAGTATGTTTGTACATATTTTAGCACTTAGCATATTTTAGCATGCTCCCAAATCATATTTTTTTTATGAGTACATAAATTTTTTTTGGTTAGGAAATACATAAATCTACTTTTGGCTACTGTTTTATAATTGGCATTTTTGCACATACATCTGTGATATTTTTGGTCTGGCTAAAGCTGAAACGTTGCCACATCTTCTGTGAGGACAGGGTAAGCTGACCTAATTTGCTTGTCAGCAGACTACCCAAAACATACCCTACTTCATTTAAATGACTCTGCAGTCATTAAAAATGGGAATTGAAAGGACACTGATATTCAGGAAGTTTTCATTATTCAACACAGAAATCACCGTTGATTTCTGGGCGTCGTTGTCATCCCTGCTGGAACACTAGATAATCAAGGATCTTGGCAGTTGTCCCTCCTGACACTTGTATTGAAAGTTTTTTAGAAGACTCCAATTTAGAATGCCAAGGGAAAGCCAGGCGTATCTAGCTGTCATGGAGAATAAGTGGTTACCTCAGAGGCTCTATCTAGAAGTTAAAATCATCCTTTATTTCCACCTAACCCTATGTCTGAAAGACATACTACATTCAAATAAGGTGAGCCATAAATCTTAACTAAAATCACCTTTTTCCCCGGTGGTCCAGGATCCCCCATTATGCCATCCCCTCCAATGCACTTGCAGAATAAACAGCAGCACGTCCTTTCAGCAACATTAACCTTGGGGAAGAGTAAGAAATACATGACATTGGGTGGCACTGCTTCCCAAATCACACGTACACGCTCAATGGTGTCATTCAGACTTCTTCCACAGTTTCAGAAACCTGTTCCCCATTAAAGTAACCATGCTCCAGAGAGAGTGCATGAGACATTCTTTAGCTGCTATCCTTCCTTCTGTGGTCTGCATTCTCCACCCTATGAGAACTTCAAATCAACTCAAAGAGGTTTCTTTTATTTTTTTAATTTAAATTGTAGGTAGTTAACATACAGTACAATATTGGCTTCTGGAGTAAAATTCAGTGATTCATCACTCACAGACAACATCCAGTGCTCATCATAACAAGTGCCCTCCTTAATCCCATCACCCATCTAGCCCATCCCCCACCTCCTATCAACCCTCAGTCTGTTCTCTGTTAAGAGTCTGTTACAGCTTGTTTCCTCAAACAGGTTTTTGTATCCTCAAAATGCTATTAGCTTAGCCATGGCCAGCTCAGTGCATCCTAATTTATTAATGTGATCTCTTGATCCCACCCCATCCCAGCATTGACCATGGTGTTGCTGATTACCTTATATAATTCTGCCCCCAATATTTTGTTCAATAAAATGAATGCTCTTTTCTCCTTTCCCTATTTTGTGAAATCTTTGCATGCTAAAGGATTTAGACAGTGCCCGATGTCATAGTGCTTAGAATGGAGTCCAATGGTAAACACTTCCAGAAAAGTTTTTGTGACAGGATTTCAAAAACACCAACTACACACTCAACATTTCCAAAACCCTTGCTGTAGAGGATGGGGGAATGGGGAGAAGATTCCCCTTTATACCCTGGCTGAAAAACCATATTATATATTGAAAAATATCAGTGAATTTTATCCTGAACCTAGTCATCCTCTGAAAAATTGACATATTCCACTGCATTTCTACAATTAACCCACAAGATTTATTTTGAGGAAAATTTGCAGTAAACACCATGCTTGGCCTTGGTAGGGTAGAATCACTCTTTGTGTTGAAAAGTTTCCCATCAAAAATCTAGTGTGATGAAAAATGAAAATATTTTGTCATAATAATCATTTAGCAATTGTGCTTCTGTGTCTATTATATAATGTTCCTTTTCAGCCATTAGAAAAAAATTTTCCCCTAAAAATGTCAGAAAAACCAATAAAACTTGAAATGTGTGAAATCAAATAACAAACTGGATTCTTTGATTTTATATTAGATAATACCAATTTTCTTTGGATCACTAAAACCCTACAGCATTAGATCTTTTATTATTAACGTTAAAATTGATCTATTTCTAAAATTAAGTTTTTCTTTGATAATCTAGCATTGATGTGATATTGAAACACTGACAGGTTTGTTTTGAGGAATAACTTCCTCCCTCTATGAATTACCAATACGAATTTCAAAGACAGGGGAAAAAAATAGTAGGAAAAAAAAGACCTTTTGTAAAAGAGACACAGTCTTCCCATGTAGAAAAAGCAATTCCAACAAAACTTCCATATTCTTGAAGTAATTATTTTCACGTAATTACTACACTTAACAAATGGTGTTTAAACATCTATTTATATACAAATTCTACAGGTGAAAAATAGTAGGAGCTAGCGTGTTATTGGAAGGTGTCTTGATGTGATTACAGAATTCATAAATCATAAGCAAATGAGAGATCATTAGCCAGTTATTAAGGTGAAAGTGGTGCCACATAATCTGGTAACCCTTCACCACTCTAGTTTGAATCCTTGTACATTTCTGAAAGAAATAGGACTAGGCTGCACCCATGTAGACATTAGGTTCTAAAAAGAGTTCACAAGGCAAACATTGCAGTCAAGACATTTACAAAGCTTTTGATCACACATACAGTACAACATAGGAGGAGGTCCATCATCATGTTGCTCTGTTCTTCCTCCAATATCGGGGCAGGTTCCTCTTCCTTTGGTTGAACTCCAAGTGCAATCGGCTCTCCTTTACAAGCCATGTTGCAGGGAAAATACACATCTTAAACACGAGTATTATACTCACTGCAGTGAGCTGTGACACTTAGGATCCACAAGGGATGTGAAAACCAGCTGGCTGAGGGAGCAGTGGATTCACCCTGTCACCTCAGATTCCCTCCAGTGCTTACATTCAGTGACTGTAATTCGGGCAGGATCATAGGTGCTATAAATTTCTTCCCTTTTTTGCCAAGCATATTAATTAAACATGCTTTGATGTATCTCTACCATATTACATTTTTTTTTTTCAAAACACCCTCTTATTTAGGCTGTTTACTAATTCAGAAAAGCCTTTTTCTCACACCCAAGTGAACAAAATTAGTTCAAATTCGTAAGCATAAATACTAAATCTATATACAAAACAAATAGAAAATTTAAACTCACCAGCCTTTTCTAAGTAACTTACCAGTTGCTTTGACAGTCGGCTCCCAAGGTCCCTCATTCCAATAGTGAGCTGGGTCCTGTACTCAAACCCTTTCCCGAATTCAATGTAGAGAAGATCAGCCAGGTCACTTGAATCGGTGGCTCCATCCAGAGCAACAGTTATGAAGGCATTCAGGCCTATCCAACACAGTTTACAATTCTCTGGGTAAGGTGGTTTTGGCTATTTTAATCTTTTTGCATATGTATCTAAATTGTTATTCTAGGAAAACAGTTGCAAGAGGAACACTCATTTTATTGTCTACTTCCCCCAACCATGCAATGTAAAACTGACAAGTGACAAGACTATCATAAGAGAACAAAAGGAATTACATTTTTCAAAGCTAATTAAATTGGAGGCAGGGGATATTACAACAGAACTTCCAGTTCCTGGATGACTTGAAGTGAGATATAATGATTTAAAAAGGGTCCATAGAGTATACGAAGATACAGAAGAACTGATATATCAAGAAAGCAAATGTTCCAAATTTTTGCCATTCAAAGGGGGATCCTTGGACAGCAGCACTTACATCACCTGGGAACTTCTCAGAAATACAGAATTATCTACAGAATCAGAATCTGTATTTTAATAAAATCACATGACTTACATGCACATTAAAGTTTGAGAAGCACAGCTATAATGACCTCTTAAGGATTCGAGAATCCAGTTGGAATTAGAGTAAGAGGCTGTAAGACCGTAAGAGACCTCTTGTCAGGCAGTTAGAAACAAATGACATATAATCATCCAGAGCTGTAGCTCATAAACTTTGGAATTTTATAGACCATTATAGACCAGAATATTTCAAAGAAATCTGTAAGGGACTAACAGAGGGTTTTGACTTACTTAGCAAAGTATTAATTGATACAAACATGAAATGATAAAGTACTGATTGATATAAACATGAAATGATACCAGTAATAATCCTGGCAATCCTTATGGTGGAGGTAACCGCAGCAACAACTGTGCTCTCATTTATTAATAGTTAGTATGTGCCTGGAAGTCAGTTAAGTGCTTTCCATGCATTAGCTTACTTGTAAGCTACAAATCCAAATGTATGGATATGTAGAATTATAGCTGTATTTTACAGATAAGCGAACTGAGGCTTGGAAAGGTTATTTGACTGGCTTGAGTGGTATTTTTAGTTTTTCACCTGGACAGCCTGATTCCAAAGCCTACAATCAAAAGACATTTTAATAACAAAAGTATACTAAGGACATAATCAGAGTAAACAGCAGTCCTAAAATTGAATAAACTTAGCTTTATTGGCATAAGTTTCCTCATTTCATTATGGATGAGTGAAGACATCTTTAGATGGGACTTGGAAGCCAATGGACTAAAATAAGGAAATGTTCACAGACCCGAGAGTTAAGAATGTTTTCTAAGTGTATTGTATGATTCTGAATGAATGATTTTGGGTGAGAGGAAGAAGAGAATGAGGAGAATAAAGTTCAGGGACATATTGGGGAGGCTCAAGTTCTAGGAGAGGAAAACAGAGAGGTTGGCTGAAGTGGAATAAATGAAGAAACACCAAAGAATAGGGTGACGAACTTGTTCTGATTTACCAGGACTTCCCTCATTTTAGTGTTGATATCTCTGGCTTGTCTCAAATAAACAAGGTGTTAGTCACTCTTCTAGGAATGAGAATGACAAGAAGAAAAGGGACGGTGGAGTGGGCTGGGATAGACAGTGAGGAATGCTAAGCTCATCAAAAGAGTTTACTGATCAAGAGAAGGCATGCTAATAGATCTATTTATAAGGGGGGAAATCTCACATCTGATTTTTCTTGTAAGTTCCAAGAAATGTAAAAATGTAAGAGTTATGAGAACCATGGGATTGTTGATCTGCAGCAAATAATGCATATAACTATTATTTGTAACTGCTTTCCTCAGGATGGGGGACTCTGATCCTGCTCCTTTCAGACTCATCCAATAATAAGTCAAAAGATCCTAAATACAATTCCTAAAAATAAATTAAGGAAGAAAATATTTCAAAAATTGAAAGAATGTAAGAATCACCGAGAAGACTCTAGAGCACTAGATTTAAAGAAACTAAATGAATTCAAACCCCAATCCATGTGGATTAGTTAAAAAGCCACATCCACCATTGAGTATCCTTTTCTCCAGGTCTCCTCTTGTCTCATGATGAGTGCACAGTTTATACATATAGATACCTGGCCCCAAATTAGGGAGGCTCTCCTAGGCTAATGGATCATAGGGCCAAGCATCAACTGAAATCATATATGTTTAAACATGGGAAGCCAGAGCTAGGGGTACTCCTTGTCCATATTGACAGCCATTTAACACTTTTCAAAAAACACTATGGCCATCATCCCTTCATCTCTCCCATTCAGAGATTTTGAATTTTTGAGGATATTAAAAATCTAGCTTCTGAAGTTGAAACTCATTTAATAGTTTTTCCTTGGGAGTTGGGAAAAAGAAGGTTGGTCTTAGAAATCTGGGTGTTCTGAGGGAAACTTCCTGGAGAAAACTCTTATGTTGTGTGCAAAAGATACATCTTTTTCACCACAAAAGAAACGCTTAAATTATTTAAGAGAAAAAAAACCCCAAAAAACAAAACCCTACCCACCCAAATTAAGCACTCTAGGGTCTTATTCTCAGTCTTCATTAATATCTCCACTGTGGATCATAAAAAAAAGTCCAAGACTTGAAAGAGTAAAAAGAAAGCAGCTTTAGCAAATAAAGGGCAAAATAAAAAGTCTTACTTTTCAGCTGTAAATATAGCTAATTTTGCAATTTGTTTAAGATTGAGGAGAGAGAACAGAACAGAAAGGACAGATCCCCCTAGCTTCTAGTAGCTAACCTGGGAGCAACCTAAGCAACTGTCTTAGGCCAGGTTCTCTAGAAGCAGAGCCTGAGAAAGGGATTTGGATGCATACAATTTATTGAGGAAGCACTCTTTGAAGAAGGGGTAAAGAAAGCAAGATAGGGCAGGGGAAGGAGCTGAGCAAGATAGTGTTTCAGCTGAAGACTAGCTTCAGCCTGATCCCATGGGGAACTCTGGAACGTAAATTATACCACAGAACTGGTGCCATTTTGAGGTAAGGTCCAATTCCGTGTACTCTACCTGCTGCCTAGGGGTGGGGTAGGGAGTAACCTTCCAGGTGAATGGCTTCCACTGGTCGACAGCAATTCTTCAGAGAAAGGAGAACCTGTGAGTTTCTAGCAGCCAACAGTCACAGTAGCTGGAGGATGGGGGAAACTACTCGGAAAGGGGGCACCAATAGCATCCATTTACAGGAAAGTATTTCTATTCTTAGTCAAACCAGAACATGTGGGTTCATTTTTCTTCCACTGACCCATATTTTGTAAGAACTGACAATAAGTCAGACTGGGCATTTGTTCCTAAAGCAAAAAGCCCCGTGCCAATGCTTTAAAAACCCCTAAGCACCATGGTTGGTCCATCTGTGGTCTGAAGGAAGGAACTAATTAGAAAACTCCAAAATATGAGTAGACTTGTCCAACAATGCCTGAGATTCTGGAAACTTTAACAGTGTCAAAAGAAAATAATCCAATTCTTCTATTCCTTGGTCAAGGAAAAATACACTGTTCACTTCTGCAGACCCTAAAGAAGTAGCAATATTAGATAATGTGGGCCAAGGGATACAGGAATATTCTCCAGGAAAGCTTAGGAAGAAGACATACAGTGTTATGAGGGAAAGGGTAGGACTTAATATTCAGTGCTGTTTCACATACATAGTGTAAGAAAAAAAAAGTAGATGCCAGAATGTTCTGAGAGCTCATTTGCTCTCCCAAGTGCATATTGGTGGACAAATTCAGGGTTATTTGAGTGCTTGAAAACTTAAGAGCCAGAATTGAGTTCTGAGGTTATAAACTCAGTAAACGCTCCTTTCCCACTCTTCCCCATGCTCAATACCTTCTTTTCTAAGTTCATCAGATTTTTGTTCAAGCTTTTCGATGTCATCATCCAATCCATCTGAAAATAAGAGAACCACCTAGGAAAGTATTCAAAAAGAAAATTGAGTAAAAAGGATGTCATCGCAACCATAGACCAGCAGATAAAGTAAAACCAGCTTACCTTTCCTCGAGCAGCTGATTTATTCTGAAATGCATCCCATAGAGAACTCAAGAGGTTTGCGTTGAGAAGAGATGGTCCTTTAACTGTTACATCCTTCAAGCTGTTCAGTATGTTTTCACTATAGATCTCAAACTTGGGTGAATATTTTTTCATGGCATTGGTCACTTGAAAAGCCACGCTAACTTGAGTCTCTGTGCCCACCTCACAGCTTACCCCATTGAGGGAGCTGATGGTACGTAAGAGGTCTTGAAGGTAGGTTTCTATCCAAGACTGACCTTCAAGCAAATTCTGCCCATTTTCATGAGTTGAGATGTCAAGTCCCACCACAATGTCCACAAAACAATCTAGGGTTCAAGGGAAAAGTATATCTTATTAGATCAACAAATACCTTTATTTGGCTTGTTTGCCATATCTGAATCAAGGTATTTGAAATGCTTATTTTGATTCCATTTAAAAAGTTGGAAAACAAGGAAGAACATGACTGAATAAAGGAAGAAGCTTAGAATCATTCTTTTATAACCGGTAAAAGTATAGAATATTTTTTTAAGCTGGTATAAAATCTAGATGATTTTGTAACAAAATTCTGAAAGACTTTATTGGGGCCACTGAAAAAGCCACGCAAAATCATTTAAGTATCTAAAGTTATATGTGGAAGTGTTAATAGTCTGAAAGAGGAAATTCATACCATGCTACTTACCAACTGAGGTCACTTGACAAATATTAAATTATAACTACAAGGGAAGTATAAAAATATTCGAATAGTCATTTAGAAAAAAATAAATCACAAGGGACTTGTCTAAAGGAATGACTGTGATGATTTATCTCTCTAAAAACAATCTCTGATTCTTCTTTTTGTCTTCTAACATCCACTCAGAAAAGAAAAAGGAAAAAAGAAAAACTCCAAGAGATCCTTTGGCATCTTGCTTAGTTTATGTCAAAGATGGCATTCCCTTCAGGGCTCAGGCACTCAGGAAGCTGAAGCCATTGCCATTTGGAGATTCGATAAATACCTAGAGAGGTTTCCCATTTAGAGTGCTTTGCTTTTATCCTTATTAGGGCCAGGGACATGTTAAGCATTGGAGAAACTAGAAGGGGCTTGATAATTTAAGCTGAGCCTCCTAAAAGGGAGATAATCAGAGGAGGATAAAATGATAGTTCATATGCACTCTTCTTTCCAGAACTTTTAGGTTGGCTAAAAACTTCAAATTTTCCAGCAAATTCAGTTGGATACAAATTCAGCAAATCCAGCAAATTTAACTAGCTTGCTTGGTTAAAAAAGAAAAGGCAGGGGAAGGTGGGAGGAAGAATATGTATTTTTAGTTTGCTTTGTTCAGATAAGCAGTTTTTCAGATAGCTGTTGTGTGGACAAATGCCCACGTATACTACCTCCAGACACACTGGTCAGTTGCACATTTGCAAGTCTTTGAAATCAAAATGTCACTTTCCAATTTTAAAATAAGGGCCAGTAGCTTGATTCATTTTTTTCACCACTCCCTTGTACCCTGATTCCCATTTAATGAGAAAAGAGTTGGGTGAGGGAAAATAAATCCTTATCTGATAATCAATTTTCACCATGACATTTCAGGTAAATCAATGTTATCAAAACATCTGAAAGGTGGGTTTTCTTTAGTTTTTCTTTATTTCTCATTTTGCCATAGGAACTTTCTTAGAAAAATCTCTTCTCTGATATTTGGAAAGGGAGATGAGGAGAAAGAAACTGGTCAGAAGGAAGCATCAGAATATGTCCTTTCCAAAATTCCTCTTGAATCAATATCCTATCATTTCAATCTTGAGACTGTTGAAAAACGAACAGTGGCAGAAATGCCAAAATGTCATTGAGTGATCCTGGGAACTGTCCCCTCTAAAAATTTAGTGTTTTAACTTTTTGTCTGGATTAGTAAATAAGTTCCCTGTGTTTATTTAACTAATTCAAATTGACAAATTATTCCATAATAATGTGATCAAAGGAATAAATGTGAGGAACAAATCCAGAGTTGGCAGCCACATGTCTAAATACAATTAGACTAGGCCATATTAATCAAGTGGGCTCTCTTGGAAGGAAGGGTCTTACCAACTCTACAGAGACATCTGCCCTCAAATCAGGAGCCCTTCAGAGCTAACAAGAGGCAAAGATGGTTTGGAAGTGAGCTGGGGAGAAGGCTAACACTGGATTTCCAAGAGAAATAATGAAGGATTAACCTAGGATAGCAGGAGGGGGAATTGAAAAATGGCGATAAACGCAGTGCAACTTGAGAAGGGAGTCCACAGCACTGCTGTGGAGGGTGATAACAAGGAGAAGCAAAACTAGTGTTTTGAGTGTTCGACTTGTCCTCACAAACCACAGTGTGGAAGTCTGGATGGGGGGAGGTCTTTAAGTGGGAAGGCTCCATGTTTAATTTTAGTCATGGACTGGCCAAGACGCTGCTACTGCTAGATAACTTTTGGCAAGTCTCTTAACCTTTCTGGGCATTAATTTTCCTGTTTATAAAAATGAGATTATATAGTCCAAAATAAAAAAACAACAGAACAGAGTGGATTGGACTAAACAGGTAGTCTGACAGTTCCCTGTCAGACTTAAAAGTGGATTTTAATTATCTGACTTACAAAGTCCATAATTAGAGTTGATGATGGCAGATTCTTAGAATTAAGAAATACTGTCAAGAAGGTAGGATATATCAGTAAGATTAGAAAAAATTTCTTAAATACTTTAAAGGGGAAAGTTGGGCTATTGGCAGTTATTGGTTGGGATAAGAGAGAAATTTGTTTGGGGCTTTTGAAAGAAGGGGTATCTTAGATGAAAAAAAGAATGATCTAGAAAATAGGTAGTGTAAGAGACCCAGTTTATGTATTTCTCAGATTTGCTACCTCCTCTCCACCCAATCCAGGACTTGGACATTTACCCATTGGATAGCCTCAGCTGCCACCATCATCTGGTCTCCCAAAAGTGTGCAGGGGGTGGAAACCAGGCTTTGTCATGGCCTCCATCATCCTCAGGGCAGGAGGGCCAGGATGACTCTGGTTCCCATGTCCAACCCAACTGAATTCATGGGAATTCTGGCTCCTTCTACCACTTCCAGTCACAGATATAATTCACTGTGGGTCCCATGTCTGGTTTCCCCAAAGCGCTGATAACACAACCAGGTAGGGTAGGAGAATTAACTCTCCATGAGGGTAAACTCCGATCGATGAGAGGCAGTAGCTGGGAGGAAACTGGCAGATAGATCCCCTTCTTTATTCCCCCAAAAGGACCCATCTATGTGGTGGTTCCACACACTTCCTTAGTGATATTCTACATGAATGATGCACCAATTTTGCTTTCTCAAGAAGCTGTAGCAAGCTTAGTAATATACCATCTTGTATTTATTTTTTTCTCCTTTCCTGTATCACTTCCCTTACACTCACTCTTGCTTCCCTGTGATTGCACTCTCAAAGTATTAGCACCTAAAGTATTAGCATATAAGCTTTGCTTTGAGCTCCGTTTTCTAGAGAACCCAATTAAGACAGAAACCTAAGAGATCCTTGTCAAGGAAAGTTGGAAATGACCATCTATTTTTGTCCTTACATTTCTCACATTCCTTGAATCAAATCCTGAATCAAATCCTCCCCCAGACTAGCCTCTCACTTAACTCTCCTTTTTGATACATCTATCCATGATGATGCAAATGATAAGAGGTACCATTGATTCTTTTGCTACCTAATCATGGCTCAACGAAAAAGGTAGCATTTCTATATCCTGAACACTGCCTGATAATCTCCTCTAGGTGATCAGAATAGCCAGGCTCAAAGAAAAATCAGGAAAATAAACATGAATGAAGGTAAGAAAACAGAGTTTGGAGTTTAGTTGCTTAAGAGAATTTGTTGTCTGCTAAGACATTAAATTCGAATATAGCTCTGAACTGTTGCAAAAATATTAACGTTCCTAAACCAAGGAACTCTTGGTAAATTGTCCTTCTGTGAACTAACCCCATGACTCCATGTATTTGTGTATTTAAGAGATCATTACAAGATACTTCTCCAAAGTTATACCTATTTTAATAAGAAGCAAAGCTAGACGTTTAGGCTCTAAGTCTGATTTGCTTTGAGTCATACCAAACTATTGTTGAATTTCCTGGACTCAGGGGGTGGGGGTTGTAGTTTAAGAAGAACTGGTATTCTCTAGTATATCTGCACATGCCTTTGGAGCTTTCTCACTGTTCATTCCAGCCTCTTCAGTCCTCAGCCCGTAGCTCGGCTACAAAGGTCTCACATTCTTGTTTGCTGCAGTAATGACTTCAAGTTTATCTTAATATAGAGTACTTTTATTTATTTATTTTTACATTCATGACTATTTCCTTTAAAGATAACTTACTACGTGGGAGTGCATACTCCTGGTTTTCACTTTCCACATGATTTTCTTTCACTCTCTCTAGAAGAGACAAATGATTCCAAGATAATTTTCTGCCTAATAATTGGAAATGGCTATTTCATTTGAAACAGGAAATTAATGTGGAAGTTTTGGCTGAGGTCACCAGACATTCCAAAGTATGAGGATATCATGAAGCAGGATTTCTGAAGACAGTAGTCCCTAATCAATGATGGGACTCCTAACCTTTAGCTGTACACCAGGTCTTATAAAGGTTTGAGCTTAGAGTTTAGAAGAGCGTTTTGGGGGAGAGAACTGTTGATGTGTTGGGAGGTGTCTCACTACCCGCACACACACACACACACATATAGAAGGAAAGGAGGTAATTTCCTCTAAGTCACGTAAGAGGAGGTCTAAGAGAGAACTCAGAGATGAGACAAGCCTAGAAATTCTAAAGAATGAGCCACAGGATGACACACTGCTCTCTCTGCAAAGGAGAGGTGACCACACTGAGGGGCTGTAACTTCTAGTATTTATTGGGGCAACTGATATGTAATTGTTTCCCATGGAGCTGATATGCCTACATGTAAGAAGGAGCTATTGTGGACTCCTTTGAGATCCTGTCCAAGGCGGCTAACTGGAGGACCAAAGAGATGGCAGCAGAATAAAGCTGAGGGCATCACCAGATGCCGAGAGGCTGAGGAAGGCATAAGGGAACATCTGGAATTGAGACATGTTTACCTTTCTCAAAGGAACTATGGTTGAGAGATGCCCTGCCAAATGTGGAGGGCAAGAGGGAAAGTCTTTGGAAGACCCATGAGTGGATCCAGATTTAGATATGGGCTATTGTCACAGAAAACCAATTCTTGCCAAGCATCATCAAGTAAGAAATTTTCTGTACTTCTTTAGCTCTTCTCCCTTCCCCAACCCATTCTGGAACCATGGCTAGCAACAAGAGGGCAGGACCTAGGAGAAGGGGGTAGAAGTGAAAGGTGGGCAACAATGGGTAAAATGCCAACCACGTGAGACCTCCTCTGTCATGGCCGGTGAGTAGCCTGTGGGAGGCTGGGAAAGTGGAGTAACCTTGAATGAAGTTTTTAGTTTTAATGGTTACCTTTTGATAGACATATTAATCACCAAGAAAATGTTCACTTATTTCCTGAAAGTGACTAGAGTCAAAGGAAGAGCTGGCCCCCATGAATAAATTTAATGGATCAGTGGTAGACAAAAATGAAGTGACTTTACATTGAGTAAGCATGACACCTGGGATGTAATTATAAAGTTTAAATGCACATTTTCTCATTTAATCTTGACAATGATCTTTGAACTAGGTGCTGCTATTGCTCACATTTTATAGATGAGAAAATTAAACAGAAAAGTTAAGCAACTTGTCCAAGAAAAAAATGGCCATCGAACAAGGCTTGGTAGCCAGGCTGTCTGTCTCCAGAGCTGCCTCCTAGCAACCAGATAGCTTTCCTTGTCCTGGTGAAAATCTAGAGTTTCTGTTTACCGTAGATAGTTACACAGAACCACAGCCAACCCACTGGGCACATCTACAAAAATAGGAAAAAAATCATCCTTCTTTCAAGATCTTTCCTTCCATCTGTTGGAAAATGTCAAAATAGACTAACTTTTAAGAAGGTATTTACTAACTTCTGCAGTAAAAAGTTTCATAATAAAGATCTAAATCTTCAAGGCTCTTCGTCCTTTATACACCTGTACCACAGCACTTGGCAGCCTGAAGGCCTTATTGCCAGGCAACCAAAACCTGTCAAATTGTTTACTTCTTTGAGACAGGGTCTCCAACCTCTGAAACCAATGAGATTGTAAACAATGACCTTTTCCTCATGCCACAGCATTCCCATTTGCAAAGGGTATGGGCTCCGGAGCGGGGGGATGGGGGTGTGGTGTGTGAGACAAAAGGCTCTCAGATGTCCTGTTTTTCAGTCCACAAGTCACAAAGAAATACTTAATGACTGTGAAAAGTTCAATCTGAAATCTAGAGGCACAAATCTAAATTCTCCTACCAGCCCCTGGGGATGTAAACAGAGATTGAGGAGAATGTCAGCAAAGACAGGGAAGGAAAAAATATGAAGGGCACATTAAATACTTACTGCTCTCACCCCCCGAGGTACAGATGTTGCGAACGATCCTTTTTTTGACCTTTGTCAGTTCATCAAAGTTATGAACTGTTAGCTTTTTATCTGCAGTCCCGGTGATCTGAATGAGCTGCTGATCATCCACGTCCCCAATGCCCACAGAGTAAATGTCAATACCTTTGTGTCTCAGGTCTTCAGCAGCCTGGGCCACCTCATCTTGGGACTGGCCATCTGTGAGGACCAGCAACACCTGCGCGGTACCTGCATTTATCCGGCTGCCCATGTCTGGCTGGAAGTAATGCCCCACGTGTCGGAGTGCAGCGCCAATGTGTGTGTATCCAAAGATCTGCTGGATGTTTTCAATCTGAAATGATATCTCCTCTTTGCCTATGAAAGTACCCAGTGGAAATTCTGGCCGATAGGTATGGCTAAACTGAGCAGCACCTATATGTACTCTGTTGACACTGACATCAAAGTCTTGAACAACAGATGCCAGGAATTCCTTCATCTTCTTGAAGTCATCTGGATGAATGCTATTTGAACCATCCATGAGGAAAACAAGATCTACTTTTTCAATTTCACAATCTACAAAGAAGAGGAAAGGGAATAACAACAACAAAAATCAGGTTATTTTTTCTTTAACTTGGCAAGTGCAGATTATGTGTTTGTAGCTATATAGAAATGATATTTCTGAAGACGGTTTCTTATCATATGCCATCCAGTGGTCACATTAATTGAGAGGAAATAAAAACAATCAGTTCATAAAGGCACAAACAGCTCACACATCCCTTTAGGTCTCTCTTGGGATTTCCATTTGGTTTTTTTTTTTAATTTTTTAAATTTTATTTTATTATGTTAGTCACCATACATGTTCCATGATTCCTTGTTTGCGTATAACACCCAGTGCTCCATGCAGTACGTGCCCTCCTTGATACCCATCACCAGGCTAACCCATCCCCCTACCCCCCTCCCCTCTAGAACCCTCAGTTTGTTTCTCAGAGTCCATAGTCTCTCATGGTTCATTTGGTCTTACACCATTTTCTTTTCAAAGATGCCAGAGAAATGGGGGTGGTGCCACAGAAAACTCATTCTTACCTGCAGTGTAGCCTTAACCCTTCCAGAAAGCCCAGTGATAGTGGTAGCACAGCAAGAGAAAACAAAATAGCACACATCCACTTAGGGACTCAAACAAAAAGACAGATGGTCTGTATGATTCACTTGGCCTCCCTGGCTAGTTTTGCCAAGCAATACTTTCCTGATTATTATTAGGGCGAACTGAGGTTTTAAAATCATGCCTTCCAGCCTATATCTTGTCTGTTTTCCTCTCTTTCAGCTCCCTTGCTGGTGCATATAGGCAAAAACATATACTTGAGAAAAATATTTTTGGGCAATGCAATATAGTTTAGAGATGCTTCCTTGGTATTAATACAACAAATACAAAACAAAAAGAATAAGAAAGACGACTGCCAATGAATGAGTTATGCTTGGCACATGCTCATGTGTGTTCTGGTAAACATTATCATTTCCTTGAATTCCCCCAGAGATCTCACCATTGGCTTAATTAATTCTTGTCAGCCTAAGATTAAAGGTATCAGAGATTCCTGCAGTCAAGATAAGCAAGGAAGAGATAAAGAGAAATATGGTAAATCAGTTAACTCATTAAATTCCTGTTTCAGTTTCAAATAAGGGAAATAAAGCACTTTTTTTTTTCCTAACACACCCAAGGGAGAACTTTCAATACAAAAATTCAAGGTCAACTTCTGCAGTAGGCTTAAAAAGGACAGATCGAATTTTAGACACAGGCCAACAGAAGCTAAGAGATGTCCCAGTTTTCAGTGAGACCCAAACAGATTTCATTAGTTTTATGAAAGAAAAAGGTAGGAGCTGTCTTCTAAGGAGGCAAGACATATGAAAGCCAGAAAAGTTAAATAATTTTTAAAAGGAACTATACCCAAGATGTTGGAATCCTGGATTAATAGCAATTCATCTAATAATACTTAGTTATTTTAGTAAAACACACCTAAATAAAAAATACTAAGGAATTTTCTTTTTTTTTTTTTTTTTTAAGATTTTATTTATTTATTTGAGAGAGAGAGAATGAGAGACAGAGAGCATGAGAGGGAGGAGGGTCAGAGGGAGAAGCAGACTCCCTGCCAAGCAGGGAGCCCGATGCGGGACTCGATCCCGGGACTCCAGGATCATGACCTGAGCCGAAGGCAGTTGCTTAACCAACTGAGCCACCCAGGCGCCCACTAAGGAATTTTCTTAAAAAAGATTTATTTACTTGACAGAGTCCGAGAGCACAGGCAGGGGGAGCGGCAGGAGAGGGAGAGGGAGAAGCAGACTCCCTGCTGAGCAGAGAGCCAGATGCAGGGTTCCATCCCAGGACCCTGGGATCATGACCCGAGCCAAAGGCAGACACTTAACTGACTAAGTCACCCAGGCACCCCAGGAATTTTTTTTAATAGACCATAGTGTCCCTTTAAAACAAAGGTGTAGAGTGGCAGCTGAATAAATGAATGAATGACCACATACATACATAAATGTGGCAATGTAATCTCTAGCTGCTGAACTAGAAACATGGGGCAAAGGAAGTCCACTGTGCTCTGCTCTAGAAACATCGGAGTCTGGAATAGTGTGTTTAATATCAGGCTCTGTGTTTTAAACAAGCTTCTGCTGTTAATAGGCAAAGGGACTGGGATCTTCCAGCCTGCAGGAGAGAGGACTTCAGGCAATGACTGCTGGTTCTTAGGAAGAGGTGGAATTGGATTTCTTGTGTGAGAAGTGGGACGAAGAACCAGTGGATGGAAAGGATGTGTAAACAACTTTGTGTTCTGAGAAACAAAGCCTGCTCAAAAATGGTGAATTCCCCATGATTAGAAGAGTTTAGGCAATGAGCAGGAAAGTTGTAGGAGGTATTCCTCTTTGGGGAGGAGGCCAAATGAAATGTCCTTGAGATCCTTCCAACCCTAAGATTCTATAACAATGGGAAGTTGTAGGACGATTGGTGCTCCTACTCTCCTCTCTGGAGAACTTGCTCTAAAGGGCTATTGCTTTTGGTTTCTCCCTAACTTGGACCTCTGCTGATAATCAAGAAAAATTTAACTGACAAATCTTACCTACTTTTGAAGAGTTACATACACTGGCTGACACATCTGAAAATATCCCCTTCAGGCCTCCAAACGTCTCCACAAAGAAGTATTTGTCACTCGATCCTGCCATGGCTAGCAGCTCCACGGGATTAGCACCAGCAATCCCCACGGCCAGGACAAGAATGCCTTTGTCCCTCAAGGCCTTGGCTGTGGCATTGAGCTTATCAGCATCGTGGGATTCCCCATCGGTGATCACAATGAGGACTTGGGGGACCCCTTTGTGCAGACGGCTGCCCCGGGCTTCAGTGAACATGTGGTCTGAGAAGCCTAAGGCCTCAGCGGTGTAAGTATTGCCCCCCATGGGCTGGTCCTTCTGAAGCACTGAAATCACCTCCCATTTTGTGCCAAGGTCACCCAGATAAAACAGCACCTCTGGGTCATCAGCATACTTCAGAGCCCCAAACCGGACCTGATTCTTGCCAACATCAGCTTTTTTCACCAAGTCAACCATAAAGTCTTTCATGATATTATATTCATCATGGTCAATGCTTCCAGAGCTGTCAATTACAAACACAACATCCAAAACTTCTATCCTCTTGCATTCTAAAAGAGGAGGAAAAAGGAAAACCACATGAGATTAGCTTTAGACATCATGGGAGACTCTTCTTCCCACACCTGTTTTTTTAATTACCAGAGTCTCGTCTGCATGGGATCAAGCTGTACATTAGAATGTCCATTCCCTGGGTAACAGACAATACACATAGTTTGTGCTGCCAGTATGTAGAAATAGTAAGGTAAGCTTTTAGGACAAGGCAGACATGAAGCCTACTGTAGGGGGTATGAGGGGGGCAATAGTCAAGGATCATAGGAATAAACACTTCAAATGCTTTGGACTAAAAAGGAAAAAATAGAATTCTGTAGAAATTGTCCTGTATAAATAGTTTCTTCAATATGTGCTTTCGTGTACACAAATTCTTTTTTTTTTTTTTTTTTTTAAGCCCAGGGAGGAGATTTTATTCTTAAAATAAACCTTCGGGAAATGACCACATGAAAATGAATTTGGCAACACTGTATATTTTTCCCAGTTTTATGATAGGTAATTCTTCAAGGTTACATTTTCTCCCTTTTTAACTTTCCTGAACGTTATCTATTTTCATTGTTGGGCCTCATCATAGAAATAAGCCCAATTCACACTTGGCCTAACTCAGTGGTCCTAGCATGACACACCTGTTAACTTTTCAAACTTTGGGTCAATGACATGGAAAAGTAAAGCAGGAAAGACCCCATAAATACTTAATCCATGTGTGTGTAACATATTCTATCTAAAGGTGCAGAGTTCCAAATTCCAACTCATTCATTCTGGAGAAGTGAAAGGTCAGTTGGTTAATGATTTAGTCCTTACGTAGCACAGTCTCTCTATAGGCCTTGGAAAGGTATGTTCCAAATATTAACTCACCAGTTCTGGAGAAATGGAATGGCAACAGAGTAGCCATCTTCCCTAGAGGCTCATCCTATTTCCTTCCTCTGCCAGCCACCTGCTTGCTATGTGGCAGGGCTGTTGAAAACTCTAGAGCCAATGTAATTACCCCACTGACTAGAGGCCACGTTGTACATAGCCATAAACCAAATTCTCAAGAAAGGCTGGTTCTAAAAAAGAAGACACTACGTCTCTCTGGCTTTTGGCTACCCTGAGGAGCCTGCCTGGATTACCCAAGGGACTGGGGGGGTGGGGGTAGATTTCTCAGCGTTGGCACACTTCGAAGAGTTCAGATTTGTTCTGCGTAGAATTATCAGGAAATACAATCCAGGTATATTTTCCACAGAGCACAGACTACCCACAATCGCCGAACCTTCCAGTGGAAATTGAACAGAACTGTTATTTGAAAAACACCGTTCCTCTCTTTCCTCAAAACTCCGTTAAGATCCATCTACTTCATAGAGATTTTTCAAAATGCCTCTGTCATCAAGCCCCATGGATCACAGTGTAAATCAGTCCCTTACATTTGCTGAACTTGTTTTGTCACTTGCATGACTCTGCAGTTTCATGGAAGGAGGATGGGGACTATACTATTTACTTCCTTTGAGGCATCCATGGTTCAAGTTCCCATACTATATTCTTCTTTTAAATCACAGTGTTTTTACCAACATTATCTCGGTTTATAGAAGTATTGGTTTTCAAATACTGTAAAAATAAACAAACATCTACATTGGACGTTAGGTCAAAGGGGAGCCACCTTGCTCGGGAGGTTATGCTCTTGTACTGCTTGCCTCACATGGAGCCCAAGGACACAGGTTATAGGAGGCTGGCCCCTTGCCTCCAGGTAGATAGACTCTGTGGTATAATTCATGCTCTAGAGTTCCCCATGGGTTTGGGCTGAAGCTATACTCTAGCTGAGACCACCTCCTTGCTTAGGTTCTACACGTGCCCCATCCTGCATTCCTTACTCCCCTTCTGAAAATGCCTCTTCAATAAATCACTTCCACAAGAACCCCTGACTCAGCTTCTGCTTCCAGGGAACCAGACCTAAGATATCGCCTTAGTGCTCTCTGCCTACAAACGGGAAACAGTCTAGGCGGACCAAAATTGTTCTGTATTAATTCAACAGTTCTGTTGAGGAAAGGAGCATTTTTTAATATGTAGGTCAAAATCTACTAGGATGAACATTTCAATTAAGCAAAAAGTTTGCAATGTTCAAATAGTATTCTATTAAACGTATGTTTGGATAATCCCACTAGTGCAGGACACCTACCTTCACGGGGGCTGCATATTCCAAAAACAAGATCATCTTCAATGTGCTGCAGGATATCAAAATTCTCAACATAAAAAACCATCTCTGGCCTCCCGCTGATTTCCTCGAGCTGGGTGACATTGGAACCAAACACCCCCACAGAGTAGATAATTATGCCTTCTTGTCGAAGTGCTACTGCTGGGTCCTTGACTATGTCCTGAGCTTCACCGTCAGTGATAAGGATGAGAAACTTTCTGACATTGGGCCGGGCCCCCTTGGCAGGGCTGAAGTACTGAGACACAAAGGTCAGGGCACTACCAGTCAAGGTGGTTTCTCCAATGTGAGTCATCCGGTCTATTGCATCTGAAATGTCATTTTGGGACATATATCTGTTGAGCTGAAATTCCTCCTTATTGATGTCGCTGAACTGGACTACACCGAATTGTACCCGATCTGCCCCAATCTGAGATTTGCTCACCAGGTTTTTCATAAATGTTTTCATTTTGATGAAATTTTCAAGTCCTATACTGCCAGAACTGTCCACCAGAAACATGATGTCCGCTTTCATCTCTTTGCAGGCTGTATGGGAGAAGGCAAGAAGTTTATTCAAGGTGGCTTCGGGTAAAAAGATTAATGGTAAACAAGAAAATCCAAAACACAAATAATTCTATATTGAAGTTAAGTGTGAGCTTGGTAAGCATTGCTAGCAAGTAAATAAAGCACTGAGAGGCAATAAAAGTGAGACTACTCTGTTATTTGTTATTAATATATAATTCAGGATATCTTCAGCACTATTGACAATTTGGGCTGGATACTTTTTATTGTGGAGGGCAGTCCTACAGTATCCTATAATGCATGGACATTTAGCAGTATCCCGACCCCTACCTGTTAGATGCCAGAACACTCACTCAGTTATGACAACCAAAAATTTCTCTAGACATTGCAGGTATTCCCCAAGGGGGCCAAAATCACCCCTCGTTGAAGACTACTGATACAGTTCTAAAAGGTTTCATAAAAGTTTTATTAAAAAGCAATTTAAATAACCTGAGGTACTCCTTCAAAATCAGAAATCATTTGCAGTGTCTAATTATAAGTCTATCCTAGCAGGGATTTGTGGGAAGAGGCTAATCAATATTTACTAGGGAGAACTCCTTCAAGCATCTTTCTTATGCTTCAGATATTAATTAGAACAACACTATAATGGGCTCCTAGTTTTGCTCTGGAGAACAAACACAGCTACACAAGTCAACAAACCTTGACTTGGAAATTTATGCTGTTTCTCTAAACCTGGGATGTCATACTGCAGGGAGGTAATTTATGAGCTGAAGTCAAAAGGTAAAACCACCATGTCCCCTACCTTCTTCAGCACAGATTTCTTGAACAACTTGGTTTCTTATGTCTTTCAAAGCGTCGAAGTCATGCACGTAGTATACCCTCTTCTCCTCGCCTGCAATTTCTCGCAGCTGTGTTTGGTTGGCCTCCTTGACCCCGATGGCATAAACATGAATGAGCTCTTCTCTCAGTCTGTTCGAAGGCTCCAAGATGCTATCCTTGGACATGCCATTCGTCAGGACAACAAGATGACAAGGCACTCGGTTTCCTCGCTGCTTCTTCGCTTTTTGCAAGAGCCCTAGTGTGAAATTCAGGGCTGCCCCCGTGTTTGTGTTCCCACCCATCTGCCGGATGTTCTCGATGGCCTTTCCCAAGTCGTGCTTGTTAGTGTATTTATTGATCTCAAATTCCAAGTCCCAGCTGTCAGCATACTGGACAGCCCCAACCCGCACCTTTTGGGGAGCGATGTTGAACATCCCTACCACCTCTGACAGGAAGGTCTTCATTTCGTGGAAGTCTGTGGCCTGGGTGCTTCCAGAGCCATCAATGAGCAGATAAATGTCTGCTTCTTCAGTATCCACACAACCTAAAATGGAACCAGAAAGTTGGCTGTGGCCCTGAGGCAAGTGTGAAGAACGAATGGGAAGAGATGGGAAGTAGAACAATGCAAGCGTCTTCAGACAGAAAAATGGAAAATAGCTTCTAGGCGTAAAAGATACTCTGCTAGCCTAATGTAGGGAAATCTTAGCATCACTGGGGCCAAATGAATTGCTTCTGACAGTTTAAGACTATTTGGATAGTTCTCTGTCATGAATCAGAGCAAATCTGGATACAATATTAGAAAGAAAACTTGAAGATGATTTTTACAAGTTACTTTCCTCATTAGTGAATAACTGCTTGGCAAACAGGCAAGCGGTATGCTGGGGAACAGAAGGTATTTAACAGGATATTGTGGACAGAGGAGCTTTCTTTTTTGAAAACTTGAACAAAACTACTCCTCATCTACTCCTAGCCAATTCACAAACCTAGGGGTATTGTCAATGGCATTATTTGCATAGAACAAGGACACTTTTATAGTAAACATGCTAGAAATATTTGTTGATGAATGTATACATATATATGCACACATAAATTATATAGTATGCATGTGTATATATGAAATATTTAAAATGCATCACTCTCCGTCTCTCCAAACTCACAGATAGCAGAATAGCACTTCACAACAAATCACTCGGTCCTCAAACCAAATCATTCTTCCGGTTTCTTCTTCAAGTTGGAATTTGAGGATAGTGGGAGGAAAGGAGGGAAAAGTTCAGAAAGAAAAAAAAAGAAGTAAAGGCAAGAGCAGGGGAACACGAGAGGCAAAGGAGAAAAAGGAAAAAGTAAAAGGCAGAAAAATAACAAAGGATGGTGCTCTGGGGTGTTTAGAAGTCATGAAGAATCCTGGTAAAGCTGCACAGAAGAGCAAGTAAAAAGGGAAATCCCTCCTCTCCATTCCAGCACCTCAATGGCTTTCATTCTCTCCCAGTTTACACTTCCTATGAGCAAGCAAAGGTAGGGAATCAGGAACTTATTCTCCCTATCCACAGCATCCCCTGCCAACCCCTTCTCTACATAGGCTACCTGAGAGACAGGAGACAAGAAAAGGCTCTGAATCATCCTTCTCTCAGCTAAGGACTTTACCGGATTTGAGAGTTTCAGTGCGCTCTGAAAAAACAGAGACTGTGTGCGTTATCTGGTTCCGGAGCTTCTTCAAAAACGTCTGGTTGTGAGCGGCCAGGTCGGAGAAGGTTTTCAGTTTGGACACGTGCTGCTCGGCGGGGTGAGAGGCGATCTTTTCTAGCTGGCTCTCGCTGGCCCCCTCGATGCCCATGGTGAAAATGGTCACGCCCTCGCGCCGGAGGTTCACGGCTGCCTTGGTCACGTTATCCTCTGAGGGTCTGTGGGTCACCAGCACGGCAATCTGGGGCACCCCCTGATTCTTCCGACTGCCATTGCGTGCACTGAACACTTCCTTCCGGATCTTTCTGATGGCAGCTCCTGTGTAAGCCTTCCCAGCCCGGGGAGAGAGGTTCTGTATATTCTGGAGAACCTCTGACTTATTTAAGCCCCTGCTGAGTGAATTTATCACCTTCGTCTCATTGCTGTAGGTCACGAGGCCAACCCTCATGCAGTTTTCCTTTATGTCAAGAGCAGATACACTCTCTTCCAGGAATTCCTTAAGATATTCAAAGTTCTCCTGGCTGCCATTGACAGACACATCCAGCAG
Organism: Phoca vitulina; assembly: GCF_004348235.1. Lineage (NCBI taxonomy): Eukaryota > Metazoa > Chordata > Mammalia > Carnivora > Phocidae > Phoca > Phoca vitulina. The sequence goes on from NW_022589713.1 coordinate 25,706,307, forward strand.
GAACACCACATCAGCCACAGACGGGCCTTGGCAAACTGTGTGGACAAGGAATGAACAAGCACAATTTTAGCTGGAGGTTCGGCATCTCTGCTCAGCGTTACAAGGCACGGAGAACAACTACCAGAACCTGGTTACACACTTAAAGAAAGAAGGCCATGCACAAAATGATCATGAAGCTGAGATCACAAGGTCCTAGATTCAAATACTAGACCTTAGCTCAACTCCCAGCTTTAATTTCCTTATCTGTAAAAACAGTATTTATCTCATGAAATTGTTATGGGGATTACATGTGATAATGTGCTTAGCATGGGGTCCAGTACTAAAAGTCACTCAGTGAACAGCTGCTACTGTGATAATTAAAATGTCATTAAAATCAGTAGGTAGAGTCCAAATATTAAGTTATGGTAATGGACTAGCAATTGCACTTTCCATTATTTTATTTGGGAAAGAGGTTTGATATTTTCCTAGAATGAACAAGAAAAGCATTCTCCATTATCAATTAGACAATTATACTGTCTCGTTCAAATGTATTTAACTGGCAATAATGTGAGTTTCCTACGTTATTTATACTTGTACAGTTTGAGGAAATTGTTTTTCACTGGCTCTCTCCTGCCCCTCACCTGAATGATGTTCATAAACACCTGGCCATTCTTATTAATACAAGAGGACAGAGCCGGACAGCAGGTTGGAGGTGGAAGAGAACCCAGGGAAGCTGAGCAGCAGAAGGGAGGCAGTATGGGGCTGTAGCTATGAGGGCCTGGGGAATACAGGGGCCTGATCTACCCAATTTCAAATGGCAGCCTGGCCTGGGGCCAGGCCATGTCATGTCGAAGGATCCCTGCAAGCTTCTCTCTGTAGAAGCAGGGGTTTGGTCTACCTGAAGTTGTTTCTAGCCCTAACATTCTGTGATTGCATTATGTGGTTTCAGCCGGCAAGGATTTCTTTAGGAACAAATTTACCTTTTAAATGAGCCAGTAATAAAACTACATAGCACCAAAAGCCCAGGGAGGCCAAAAGCTCTGAGATAAGCTGGGTGTTAGGGAGGTGTCCCTGAATTTTAAGATGTGTCGATGACATGCAACGTGAGACACAGAAAGCCAAGACTTGTGGGTTCACTGGATTTACAATGGCCACAATCATTGGGTCCCCTTGAACGTATGAATATTTAACATCTGAAAATGCAGCCTGGCTTTTGGGGAAAGGGGTGTTCATAGTTTCAATCCTCTTCCCATACTGATTTTTCAAAAGCATTTAATCATCATTCCTATACATGTGCCCTAAACCCACCTTCTACAAGAATATCATCGGTCGCTCCATCCCTGTACTGGGTGGCGTCCTTGATGATCTGTGTCATGTTTTGGGAAAACGCGCCAAGGTCCCTGACCGACCGGAGCTTGATATGGAACTGAGCAGTGGCCATGGCCTTCAGCTCCTCCTCAGAAGCATCCTGCAGCCCCACAGAGACGATCCTCACCCCGTCTTCCCGCAGGGCCTTGGAGGCCTCTTCTATGTTATCCTTAGACTCCGCGGAAGCCAGGACCACCAGAATCGGGGGAAACTGCTTCCTGTCCCTCCCGCTGGCCGCTGCAGAGAAGTAGGTCCTGTGGGCCTCCCGGAGAGCATTGCCGATCCTCAGGGAGCCGCCAATGAAGCTGAAGTTCTTCTTGAGGTGGTTCAGCATGGGGTTCCTGCTCTTGAAGGTGCTCAGCTGGAACTCACTGTGGAGCTGGTCGCTGTACTGGCCCAGGGCCACGCGGTACTTGTGGGCCTCTATGTGCAGACTGCTGATCATTTTGTTGATGAATGCTTTCACAAGAGGGAAGGACTTAGTTCCCAGGTGATCAGAGCTGTCCACCAGAAACACGACATCTGCATACTCAGGGCCTACAAACCCAGAAACATATAAACAAAGCAAAAATTTTAGAAATTTACTACCCCGTTGAATGCCAACCATTTGTAGAAAAACTTACTTTCCTTTATTTGTATGTTTAATACCTTCCCAATGAACTGAAAATAATAGCCTGAAATTAATATTCTCTCAAGAAAAGGAAGCTCTGTTTCTTGGGCTGATTCCTTCCATACACCCTCTCATTTGAACTCATCACAAATTAATCATTAATTTTGTATGGAATTAATTAGAAATAGATAAATTTAGAGAAGTAAAAAATCCTGGGTTTTTATACCTTTAGTGGCTGATTCACCCCCCCTTTTTTGCTTTTAGAATTTGATCTCCATTTATATCAATAAAAATTTTAATTGAATCACATTGCTTTGAATTTGTTAGAATGGAGAAATCTGAATGATACTCTTTCATTGTGATTCCTCTTTAAGCAATGCCAACAGTGATCTGATTAACTTATATACATATTAGTTTTGTATTCCCAAGTGTTAAATTGATGAAATTTAAAAAATACCTAAAAATCACAAAAATGTGGCAAATTTAAAGTTCTTTATAATATTTTTTGATGAACCATATGAGTGAGCATTATAATTGGTCAATTTATTCTTACATAAGTAAAACTTGATAGGAACCAGAATGCCTTAAGCTAGGAAAGGGATTATAGTTTTAGTTAGTAGTAACATCATAATTTTTATATAGGAATACAATACTTTGTTGAACTTTTAAGGCTTCATTCAATGCCAGGTTCAATGCTAGGTATATAAAATGAGATTTTTATGTGATAGAGAATCACTGGGTTTAAGCACAAAAATGTTGTTTATTGGTGATCTGCTGGTTTGAATTCAGAGTTCTCACCACTTCAGTAGAAGATCCATTTCCTGTCTGGGGAAGGGAGGGAGCGGTCTGTCTGTCTGATGGTGCAGCTTTAAGAAAATACGGTATAACGGAACAAAGAACCGAAGTCCTGACTTTGTTATCAGCTAACTCCACCTGCTCTGTCAAACCATTCAACATACTTGGGCCTCAGGTTCCTCACCTTTAAAATGAGTGGATTCAACTAGAAAATATCTACAGTTCTTCCTCATTCAGATTCTGATGAGCTGAAGTGGTTGTGAGATAAATTCTAATGAAATTAAAGTAACTTCAACCTCTTCCTGTCTACAATTGCTAGGAAACCAGCATTGGCGCCCTACGTGTGATTTCTTTCTCTTGATAGCAGTTTGATCAAGGCATAGAGGATAATATTCTTTCTTGTCTTCTAAAGAACCTAATTTCAACCAGTTTGAGACTCCTTTGATGACCATATAGCCAGCAGTGACTTTAGGGGAAGAAATAAGTGAGGGTGAATTAACAATGTCTTCCAAGAGAAGGCTGGAACCCCTATGAGGACTGTCAGGGGAGCCCTGCCCAGGATGGCTTGACTTGGGATCAAAAGTGATCTTTCTATGCATGAATAACGCCCCACTCCTCGTGTGGAGAAAGGAAATGTAGACAACTAGCACATGAGATAGAGTCATGTTCTGATATGGTCCAACATTATGTCTGAACCATGGGACAGTGGGGAAAAAGCACTGCTTCTCTTTAAAAAGCTTAATATCAAGCCCAGTGAGATAGCAAAGGAAGATGTGTACAGAACAAAGTCTAGTTTCTCTCTTCAGAAGGTACTTGACTTGCTTCCAAGGTCAGAGTCCTTGAGAAAACTGTGAAAGCCAATATAGGTGGCCTCGGACATGAAGTGGCCAGTGTGAGAACTCACTATGTAGAGGCAGTGGCGGCAGTGAAGGGTAGGCCAGTACTTTGCCTTCATGTCCACGGGACAAAGACTACTGACAGACAGCTATGGAGCTTTCTCTTCAGGGCAAAAGCACTTTCTTTACAATAAGGAAACATTTTAAACTGGAGCAAAATCTGGATACTTAACTAAGACAAGGCTTTGGCACAAATGAACTAGGAAGAGACATGCCAAATTTTCCAGGCCTGAATCTAATATTAAAAGATAGAATTTTCATGCAAACTCCCAACAGACCTCAAAGGGGTTGAAATTGAGGACAAAATAACAGCTCTTATATCTTTCTATCATAACCAAGGAATAAAGTCCAGAAACAAATGAGCTTTAAAGGAATACAGGTTGACATCAAAAAGAAATTGAGCTACTATCCATACCTTTACCACCATTAAAATCAAATCAAAGCAAAACTCTTAACTTTTAAGTAGGTCAAATCATATTATCTATTTTCCATAATGAAAATTAAGGAAAATAATTCTTTCCTTTTTTTTTTTTTTTTACTTACCGGGATCTTTGTTCATAGAGACATGGGAACAAATTATTATGAGGAACAAAATCAGCAGCATTTTCATATTATGACCTAAAATATTCTCCAACTTGAAATCTGAAAGGCAAAAATATAAACACCTAAAATTGTTGTGGATATTATTTTGGAATCAAGACACACACATAGGAGCACACAAAATTTTATAGCAAACTGGATACAATAGAAGGCAGAATCCCTGAGTTTCTGATCTGTGAAGTACCTTAGGGAAAAAGATCCACAAGCATTTACACAATCATAAAAGTTTTTCCTGGTCTAAGACCCTGTAGAAACATGAAATTTTGGATTTCAACGGAGGGAGCCAGATGCATTCTAGTTCCAACAATACTTTGTGTCCCTATTAGTCATTTTCCCCATACCCTAGTGTTACCCTCGGTCCCTTCACTGCTAAGACAATTCAGAGTTCATGGCTGGGACACAGTCTAAGACTTGATTTGTAATTTCTCTATCATGAACATGTAGGTGTGTTTCATATTTGAGCAGTAAGTATTTTTAGATGTGGTCAAAATTCCTTGTTTTTTCCTTTTCCTACACTAACCATTTCCCTTTATCCTTAAATTTGAGAGAAGACATAAAAGTAGTGGTCTTCCATTTTCCATAATGATATCTTGCTCCTCCAAATGAATGAATTTGCACCAATTTACTTCCAACTACCTAGAACTGTGTGAGGCAAGAGTTTTCCAATTCTACTTTGACCTAAAGCATTTTCGGCCACCTAGAATTATTCATTTCATAGAATAAAATAAAATATTAAAGATATTGAAAATAAATATTTTTATGAAGCAGGTTGGGCTCATTTATTCATTCATTCATCCACTCAGTGAAAAATCAATTGATCCATATTAATAAACTAGTATCTCTGTTCTTGCTGAATTCTTACCCAAACATGATTTTGCAATATTATATATGGCTGTCTCACTCCTTGTCAGGCAGGCTCCTAGCGCTTAGTACTTCACCCCTTCAGAAAAGGGACCTGTACCATGTGAAATTCCATCCCCATTTCCTCACCTACTCCATCATCCCTCTGACATTCCGGAATTTGGGACTCTGCCTTATTCCTTCATAAGCCTAGATGATATAAACTTTTCAGGCTGTAAGTCAATTTATCAACTTATTCCGAGGTAATCAGTGAACTGGAAAGGGCTCATAAGAGGTTGTTTTTAGCTCAACCCTTCCATTTTAGAGGCACGTTAGTCCTAACATGGATTGCCCAAAATGAAAACCAATCCGTAATATCTCCAAATTTTCTACAAATGTGTATAACAACAAATTCCAACATTTGTTGAGCCTTTACTATGTGTCATGCCCTGTGCTAACTGCTTTACATTTGTTCTCCTATTTGATATTGATAACAAACCTAGTAGCAGGTGATACTATTCTTATTTTGCAGATAAGGAAACAGATTCATAAAGGGGAAGTAAGTAACAGACTCAATCACATTGATAAAATGGGCCACAGTTGGATGTACAGCCCACATAAGATCTGTCCTTGCAAACTCTGTTACCCTGCATCCCAAACTCAACATTGTGAACACGAAAAGTGTCTCCAAGTTTCTTTCTGAAAGTTAAAACCTGGATAGAAAAGTGAGGATTAGGAAAGGCCACAATAATCCCAAAGCAGCATGAAGCATCTGGAAATTTCCCCATGCAGATGATCAATACCGTGATACAATAAAAGTTGAGTTCTTTGGAATAGCATCTTGCGAAATAACTTTCTTGCACCCTTTAAATGGAATCCCAAATCTGGTGTGTTATAAAGCTACACAGTGTGGAATCCACATGCAAAAGGTTCTCTTAAAGTGCATATGTGCCGTGTTTTGTGTATATGGTCAGACTAGTAGTGGGCTGTCTCCAAGCTCATGCTTAGAAGGCTGGGGATCATTTTGACCGCATCAAAACATGAATGAACTGCCTATAATCTGTTTGCTGTTCTACTCCCAGACATGACCAGGATTTACATAAATTTTAAAATATCTGAATATTTAAAAACAATTTAAAAAAAATACCCAAAGACATGAGTGGAGAACAAAGGAGAGATTTACTTAAAGTAATAACATAAAATTTAAATTCATTGTACACTCCATCTTAACAATGAGATTGTTATAGAAATACTCCCAAAGGTACAGCTCTCTTTAATCTAAATTTTGTTGTAATTCATTTATTCTGAATCAAACAAGCTGAGGCCAATCTACTTCTTCTGGAAATTGTATGCTATAAAAAGCTTTAAAAAATCTGGATCTCTGTAAATTTTCTGTTGAGAAGGTAGAATGTTTCTAATTTAAACCACAGCTGCAAAAGCAACACAGCCACCAAACCCTTGGCTTCAAACCCAGAATGTTTAGAACTTGTGCAACACCTCTCTTGAGGCTATTAAGAACAAGGGGTTTCAGGGAGACCTCTGCCCCACGCAAGCCAATTCATAATCTAGGACATGTCTTCAAAAAAATATTAACAGCCCAGAAGGGATACTAAAGAGACTTCAGCAAAATTAAGATAAATGCCATTTTTTCCTTTAAAATGAGCATGCAAGATACATCATTTCCAAGCATATGGATTTTATTTTTCGGACACAAGAATATTGTCAGCTGTTGCACTGTAAGAAACAATACTGGGTCTGTGCTGCAAAGTTCAGGATAAATTGTCATTTGCTTATTTCCTCCCCCCCCCCCCCATCTCTTCCATTATTTCCCTTTCTTAAGCTGTTCTACTTCTCAGAAGTCAAAAGGTAGAAAGAAAAATATCCAAAGAGAGACAACGTTCACGCTGAAATGCTACAGCACAAATCCTTGACACACAATTGGAACAAATAAACAGTGAATCAGTGATGGTAAGCAATACAAAACACACAAGCACTCTTGGGGCAAGCAAGCTGCATAGTTTTACTAATGTCATGTTTTTCCTAATTGCAGTTTCTAGAATCACAAAGAGAGGCTGTGTAGACTGATCATATTGAACAAGGTCATTAGGACCTTGCCATTTTGTAAAATTGACACTCGTGTGTGTGGAGGAATGTTTGATTCAGTGGAAAGAGCACAGGCTATAAAGTCTCATGACCTGGATTTCACTCTGTTCCTCAGTGGTTGTGTCACTGGACACCCCACCTCACTTCTGTGGGTTCCTAATCTGAAGCACAAGGGATTACATCCTCCAAATTCCAGCTGTCATACATTACTGTTCTTTGATCTAACAAAGAGTACTAGAAGAAAAAAAGTGACCAGTTAAGCCAAGAGCACACTGAAATATCAAGCACATGTTCTGAAACAGTCTTAGGGAGGAAAGTAGTCCTTAGACAACCACCTGTGAAGGTCCTGTGTTAGAGGGACTACGACAGCAAGAGAAGGAGCAGGTCTCAGTTATTGACCCCTTCTGGGTCAGAAGCTCTGCTGGAATCCTTCCAGACCCAAGGACATCAACATAAGGGGACTAAAATTTCAATAAGGCAAACCTTATTTTATTTAATCTGGGAGTTAAATGACCCACTTAAAAATGAGGAAAATATAGAATAAATCCAAAAGAAATATAAAAATACTAAAATACTAAAAATTTGAGCAGAAATCAGCAACTAAAAAAGATAAAAGAAACTCAAGAATTGAAAACACCCACCTCACAACAGACTAATAAAAAAAAGAGAGAGAGAGAAGACACAGATAATTGTACGAATGAAAAAGGAGACATAACTCTAGATAAGGCAGAGACTTAAGAAATTGAAGCAGTAGTTAAAAATATTCACAGAAAACTCCAAGCCTACATGATTTTACTGGCAAGTTCCAAACTTTCAAGAAATATATCATTTGAATCTTCCACAAATTCTTTCAGAGACCAGAAAAGGAGGAATATTAGCTATTTCCTTTTTTGGGGGCCTATAAAATCTTGATCTGTAAGTTAGACAAGGACAGTATGAGAAAGGAAAATTAAACACCCATTTTACTAATGAATATAAATATCAACAATAGCCAAATTATGGAAAGAGCCCAGATGTCCATCGATGGATGAATGGATAAAGATGTGGTATATGCACATTTGTGCTGCCCCTCCTGCATTGCAGAGTTGTCACTGTGCCATGTCTGCAAGCTGGGGATGGCCTGTCCCAAGACCCACTTGCAAGGGCTAAATGATGGCATTCTGACCAGGAGAACATGAGCGGAAATGATGTCATCCACTTCCCAGCCTGGCTTTATACCACCCACAGGGCGCTCTCCCATCACCTTTTCCCTTCCAGTTGGCTGGAATGGAGACAATCTCAAAAAACAAATGTTGACAATGGCCTGGGGACCCCATGACTGTGTGGAAAGGGGCTGCGCCATGAATGTGTTGATATGCCTACTTCTGTTAAATCACGGGTAATGTAAATTACTATTGTGTTTTCCAGTATTGATTATCGGGTTTATTTGCTACAGAATTAAATGTCCCTCAAGCCAAGGAAGCTCCCAACACTGGTAATGGTAGGATAGCACAAAATAGTAGGGGCAGGGAAGAATTTGTGATCAGGGCATAGGAAAATTCCCGAGGCACACGGGGACTCACTCCAATAATGACTGTGAGGTCACACTGGAATTACTCGATGATGCAGCTGTACGCAGGCTGTGTAGCCTCGTGGTCAAACTCACAGACAGCATCTGGCATCAGACTACCTGATTAAAATCCTGCTTGGGTGGCCCACTGAGTGACCAGGCAAGTAATGCAATCCCTTTGTACCTCTCTCTCATCTATATAAAGGTGTTAGTACCCACATCCACTTCAAGGGACTGCTGATACATGTACAGGAGCTGGTGCAGCCTCTGCCTTGCTGTGGACAGTAAACAAATGATAGCTGTCATTTTTATTCTTGTTATTGCCATCTTCACAACGGGACGGCTTGTGAGGAGAGCAATCTAGACAAGACCTGGCTAAGGAATACCCTGGAAAGGAACTCTATTTACTCCCTGTCCTCAAGTCCCTCCGTCACACATTTCCCAGCCATAGGATTTGTACAGGCTGGGACAGGTACAACATTGTACACCTTTCTGTCCCTCTTCATGACCACTATCTCCCCAAATCCTGACAGCACACCTGTGAGGTAGGTAGGAATTTTTTTTTAAGATTTTATTTATTTATTTGACAGAGAGAGAGATAGCAAGAGAGGGAACACAAGCAGGGGGAGTGGGAGAGGGAGAAGCAGGCTTCCCGTGGAGTAGAGAGCCCCACGCGGGGCTCGATCCCAGGACCCTGGGACTATGACCTGAGCCAAAGGCAGATGCTTAACGACTGAGCCACCCAGGGGCCCCTAGGTAGGAATTATTATTTGTATTTCACAAAAGAAACACCTGAGGCTTAGCAATGTTGAGCATTTCTCCAAGCTACACCAGTCTCGAGGCTCTGAGGCCAGGACTTTTCCCACTACATTATATTGCTTTTCTTGAGGCAAAGCCTTGCATGCTATCCAGTTCTCTGAGGATGAAGGAATTTTATGTGTTAGAATGCATCAGATAATCTATGTTTGTATTTTTTTTTTTTTTTTACTGGAAATTGTTTCTTTGAATTGTTTTCCTTCTCAAGAATATCAACTGCTGTGAATTTCTGCTCTTTACAGCAGATCCCGTTAAGTCTGAATAGAGGTTTCTCACCTCCAAGTTGCTGTTTTTCCCTGTTTGGCTGAAGCTACGAAAGGGCAGCCATACTGACACAATTCACAAAAGCCAACAATGACATCAGCTAGTCTGAGATCTGTCCAGCAATTCCCAAAAGGACCAGGGAGGTAATGAAATATGTTGGGTCAGTGATAAAATATTTATTCATTGCAGCCAAATCAAAAGCATACATGGCTTAGGATGGCAGGAAGTAGAAATTAGGTCTAAATGGTCCCCTTTAATATCCTGGCAGTTAAGCTGAAAGTAGATAGTTGACAAATATCTACTAATTGATGACCTCTTAAGTTTCAGGCTTAGAAAAGCACAAAGTAACTGAAGAGATTCAGACACAGAGTAGCATTCTAAACTTGGATTTCTATCAGCTTTGAAAAATATTAGAATCTTTGGAAAATGTTCTGACTTGCATTAAGCAAACAAAATAAAGAGTGACTCATAACATCCCTGGTTTGACAGACTATAACAGAGCAGGGGACGGGGACAGGTGAGGGTTCCCAGAAAGAATAAGAAAAGCAAAAACTTACCAAGTACTTATTGTGTGTCAGGACTGTTCTAAGGGCTACACTTAATCCTCTCAACAACCCAGTGAGTATCAATAAATACTACTCATTTTATAGGTGAGATAGCTTGCCAAAAGTCATACAGCTATTAATTAATAGAAGTGGAATCAACTAATCAAATGCGAATATAGTGTCTCCAACTGTTTGCCTACACTGAGGGACACAGACCTAAATCTAATTGTTGAGCTGTAACAAATACACTAAATAAATAACATGCATAATTTAACAGTTAATTGTTGACTGTAACTGCCATCTCAGTAAAAAATTTGCCCAGGCTAGAAACAAAGGAGTTATTATGAATTCCTCACTTTCATACCCCTAAGCAAACACCACTGACTTTATTTTAAGACGTAGATCTCAAATCCAGCCATTTCTCTACCCCTAAGCAAACACCGTTGATTTTATTTTAAGACGTAGGTCTCAAATCCAGCCATTTCTCAACACTTTGACTTCTACCTTAATCTAAGACACCATTGGCTCACCTGGATTTTAGCAAAAGCTTCCTAATTAGACTTCCTGCTTTTACTCTCTCCCAACTACTGACTCTTCTAGGGTGCTTTAAGTCAAAAAAGGAGATAATATCACACATTTACTCAAAATTCCTTACCTTGTCCATCCAGGCCCTACATGCTCAGGATCCTACTGATCCACTGACCTCATCTCCTTATCTTCCCCTCCCCCACCCCACTCCAGCTTCACTCATCTGGCTCTTCCTTGAACAGGACAAGCTTGTTCTATCTCAAAGTAGAACATTTGCATTTCCTGCTTCCTTACTTAGCTTAGATGTTTATTTAAATATCAGATCCTCCTCAGACTTTTGGTTAGCATCCTATTGAAAATAATTTCCCCTTATATACCTTCCCCCATCTCCATCATAATACTGACTGTGGAAAAAATAAATTTGGGGTGTTTTAAAATAAAGTCTAACTAAAACATTTGACAACAAGATGGAAGAAGGAGGAGGATATTATTCAAGAAAAGCACAGATATTTACTAAGGTTAAACTCTGATAAAGCAAAAAACTGCCCAAAAGCAGTATGACAAAATACAAAATCATGACTGGAATAAATTCTTAAAGAAGATACAGTCAAGTACAGACTATAAAGGAGTGAATGTAACTACATTAAAATGTTAAATGTTTGACAAAAGACATCATAAATAATAAGCAACTAGACCACTAAACTCAAGAGAAAAATGGACAATGGATATGAGCAGGCAGTTCACAGCAGAGGTAATCTGAATGGTCAACAGAAAAATGAAAAGATCCTTAACCTTACCGGTGACAGGGAAATGCATATTGAAACAATAAGATATCATTTCCCTAGGAGACTGGCAAAAATTAAAGAGACTGACAATATTAAGGTTGATAGGATGTAGGAATATTAGAGCTTATGTACATGGCTGGTGGTAGTTAAATACATTCACTTTGGAGAGCAATTTAGCAATCATCTAGTAAAATTAAACATGACCTAGAAACTTCGGGGCGCCTGGGTGGCTCAGTTGGTTAAGTGACTGCCTTCGGCTCAGGTCACGATCCTGGAGTCCCAGGATCGAGTCCCGCATCGGGCTCCCTGCTCGGCAGGGAGTCTGCTTCTCCCTCTGACGTGCTCTCTCTCTCTCATTCTCTCTCTCAAATAAATAAAATCTTAAAAAAAAAACAAAAAACAAAACATGACCTAGAAACTTCATTTAAAGTGAATGCCTTAGGGTGCCTGGGTGGCTCAGTTGGTTAAGCATCTGCCTTTGACTCAGGTCATGATCTCAGGGTCCTGGGACTGAGCCCCTCATCAGGGTCCCTGCTCAGCGGGGAGCCTTCTTCTCCGTCTCCCTCTGCCTGCCACTCCCCTTGCTTGTGCTCCCCCGCATGCTCTGTCAAATAAATAAATAAAATCTTAAAAAGTAAAGTGAATGCCCTAGAGAAATTCTGGTACATGTGCACAAGAAGATTTCTATGAATGTTTGTAAAAATTTCGAATCATTCAAATGTTTGTGAAAAGGAAAATGGAGTAATTAAGCTGGGATGTACACACACATGAAGATATGTTTCAGGTGTTAAATAATTTAGCTCTACTTGCCTTAATAGGAATAAATCTCAAAACAGAGGGAGAGCAGTAGTTGTAGGTTGGTGTGAATTACCCACAGCAGAACTCCCATTCCTGGATGAAAGGATCAGGCAAGAAGTCCCAAAAGTAGTATGGTGCCATCCATGTAAAATGATTAAAACACACCAAAATACTATTTTTTAAAAGCCTATGTATATTAAAGCAAAGCTGGGGATAACACAAAACTACTTAAGAACAATGGTTCTTGGGGTGCCTGGGTGGCTCAGTCATTAAGTATCTGCCTTCAGCTCGGGTCATGATCTTGGGGTTCTGGGATCGAGTCCCACATCAGGCTCCCTGCTCAGTGAGAAGCCTGCTTCTCCCTCTCCCACTAGCCCTGCTTGTGTTCCCTCTCTCGCTGTGTCTCTCTCTGTCAAATAAATAAATAAATAAAATCTTAAAAAAAAAAAAGACAATGGTTCGTAAGACAAAATGGGAATAGGAAGACAAAATGGAAAACAGGATCCGGGAGAGGGATCAAGGGGCTTCAACCCTATGTGTAATATTTTATTTAACAAAGTCTGAAACAAACATTGGGTGATGTTAAGTGTTAAATCTGGGTAGCAGATTATTTATTATTCTTTCTAGTTGTATATTTCATGAATAAGAAAGGAAAAAAGAATGCTAAACAACATAATGCAGGAAGTAAGAAGGAACCAACCAAGGATCTTGAAAAGGGAGTTTCCATGTCTTATGAAAACCAAACTGGTAAGGAAATTAAGTATCCTAAAATAATGAACAAAAGAATTTCTATTTTCATTCCAACATATGTTCTTTAAAAAAACTCCTAAGATGTAAGGATACAAAAGGATCATTGACAGAGTCAAGAAACTACTTGTTAGAATATGTGGTAGATGGGGTGCCTGGGTGGCTCAGTCGTTAAGCGTCTGCCTTCAGCTCAGGTCATGATCCCAGCGTCCTGGGATCGAGCCCTGCATCGGGCTCCCTGCTCGGCGGGGAGTCTGCTTCTCCCTCTCCCACTCCCCCTGCTTGTGTTCCCTCTCTAGCTCTGTCAAATAAATAAGTAAAATCTTAAAAAAAAAAAAGAATATGTGGTAGACTGCTGGTGGGAATGCAAGCTGGTGCAGCCACTCTGGAAAACAATATGGAGGTTCCTCAAAAAGTTGAAAATAGAACTACCCTATGACCCAGCAGTTGCACTACTGGGTATTTACCCCAAAGATACAAATGTAGTGATCCGAAGGGGCACGTGCACTCCAATGTTTATAGCAGCAATGTCCACAATAGCCAAACTATGGAAAGAGCCTAGATGTCCACCAACAGATGAATGGATAAAGAAGATGTGGTATATATATACAATGGAATATTATGCAGCCATCAAAAATTGAAATCTTACCATTTGCAGTGACGTGGATGGATTAGAGGGTAATATGCTAAGTGAAATAAACAAATCAGAGAAAGACAAGTATCACATGATGTCACTGATACGAGGAATTTGAGAAACAAGACACAGGATCATAGGGGAAGGGAGGGAAAAATGAAACAAGATGAAACCAGAGAGGGAGACAGACCGTAAGAGACTCTTAATCTCAGGAAACAAACTGAGGGTTGCTGGAGTGGAGGGCGTTGGGAGGGATGGGGTGGCTGGGTGATGGACATTGGGGAGGGTATGTGCTATGGTGAGCACTGTATATTGTGTAAGACTGATGATATAGACTGGTACCCCTGAAACAAATAATACATTATGTTAATTAAAAAAATAAAAAAAAATAGAATATGTGGTAGATTAAATACAGCCATGAATTCTTTGCTACTGCTCCCACTGAAAAGGGGATCTAATTTCCCTCACTTTGAAGCTGGGTTGCCTTATGACTTACTTGATCAATAGAATGTGGCACAAGCAATGTCTTGAAACTTTTAATACTAGGTCATAAGAAGCCTTGTGGCTTCCACTCAGGCTCATGAAACTCTTGGAGCATGAGAAGCAGCAGCCAATCATCAGGTAAGAAGTTCCACAATTCTGGGACCGCCATATTATAAAGCCCAAGCTAGCCCCATGAAGGGGCTATGTGCGGAGAAAAGAGAGAGAGATGCTTCACCAGACCTCATATGATCCAGCCATCCAGTCCAGGTACCAGATAGGTGATTGAAAAGGCTTTCTGTTGACTCCAGCCCCAGCCACCACCTGACTGAGACCTTGAGCAAGAACTGTCTGGGATAGACCAGTCAACCCATACAACCATGAGACGTAAATTATTTTTAGGCCACTATATTTTGGAATGGTTTGTTTTGCAAAATTAGATAACTGGTACCAAGAGGAAGGTCCAGGCTGGTTTTTTTTTTTTTTTTTTTGAAATGCTGAGTTTGAGATGTCCACATGTCATGTAAATGGAGACATCCTGCAGACAGATGGACACATAGCATTGTGGCCCTAGTGATCATCTTCATACTCATGAGTACAGTCACATGCTTTGGCCCAACAGTACATTGGCCCTTGGGAATACAAATCCACTAAAAACACACCTGGACCTCATGAACTCAGTCTGATAGGGGAGGAAGGGAGGCAAATCTGTGCTATGATGCTGGTGAGCAAGTCCAGAGGACTACAGGGAATCAGAAAAGAAGCATCTTGTTGCCTTGGGAGGGAAGGGGGCTTAGGGGTGCAGAGAGGATTTTTCTGGAAGAGGACTGCTTCAGCCAGTTCTGAAGGACAGGTACTTGATCTCAAGCATGAGTGCTCCCTAAGGAAATAAAGATGTTGACAACAGGGGTAGTAGAGTTATTGATGAATGCCATCATTTCCAGGAACTTGAGACCAATAACTAGGCAAATTGCATTGCCTTGGCAACTGCCCCATTAGGTAATGTCTATATTAATCTCCAAAGGACACAGGAAGGACCCTGCCTACATTACTTTAAAAGCTATCAGAAAAAGAAAATAAATTAAACAAAATGCAAAATACAGTATGCAAATTCATGTACTTGTTTGTTCATTTAACATTTTTCAAGGTCATATTTCATCCTAAACTCCCCCTGTACTGGTTATTCTCTTACAAAAAAGATATAAAAGCCATAGTTTTGCCTTTTTTAGGGGGGAAAGCCTTTATTTTTATAGTTCAAAAAGGGCTTGGCCTTATAACCACTCTATGAAGTAGACCTGACTATTCCCATTTTATAGCTATTAATACTGAAACTCAGGAAGATTGAGTGACTATCTCAAGGTCACTAACTGGCAAACAGCAGGATTTGGACTCAAAATTATCCACTCCTCCTGTGAGGGTAGCCCCTTGCTTTGAGGGGGTTCAGTGTAAGTGGGCAAACATAGCACACATACGTAGAGTTGTGACAAGACCATTGAAAAACAGTATGATCAAGTGAAATGGGCACAAGGGAAAGACAGGCATAGAAGTGGGATCTGAAGGAGGGAGGACTGGGAGGGGCAAACGTGTGGGCCACACAGGCAGCAGGGCAGCGCTGGTTTAATGGGAGTGCACTAGAGAGAAACAGCTCCTGCATTTTCATAGTTATTATAGCAGTGGTTCTCAATTGGAGATTTTGTCCTCAGGGGACATTTGGCAATGTTTGAAAAGATTTTTTATTTTTCCTGCTGGGGGGGGGGGCAGTGCTACGGGCATCTAGCGGGTAGAGGCCAGGGATGCTGCTGAACATCCTACAATGCACAGGACAGTCCTCCACAACAAAGAATTATCTTAACCAAAATGTCAATAGCTGGAAAACTACACAGGTTGAGAAATTCTGACCTATACATCTTTACCACATTATATTAGGGCTTTCAAGAGAACTAGAACCAATAGGGTGTGTGTAATATATAGAGAGTGTATATGTGTGTCTTTCTGTGGAGAGAGAAGGACTTGACTCATGTGAGGTGGGGACTGGCAAAAGAAGTCTTGAGGGCGGGCTGAAAATTCTGGCAGGAGCGGATGTCACAGTTTTGAGTGGGAAGACAGTCCTCCCTGGAGACTTGTGAGCCCCAGTATTCCCTTGTAAAGTCTTCAACTGATCTGGATGAGGCCACTCAAATTATGGAGGGTAAGCTGCTTTACCCAAAGTCCAGTGATTTAGATGTTAGTCACTTCTATACAATCTCTTTACAGTAACCTCTTGGTTAGTGTTTGGCCAAATATCTGGGCACCAGAGCCTTACCAAGTTGACACATACAGTTAATCATCACACACATTTAACTTTAGAAATCCTATGAGGCAAAGATTTTATCCTTGTTTTAAAGATAAAGAAGGTACAAAAAAGAGCTACCGATGGCCAAGAGACACATGGAAAGATGCTCAACATCACTCAATAGAGATATTCAACTCAAAACCACAGTGAGATATCACCTCACATCTGTCAAAATGGCTAGACTAAAAACGACAAGAAACACGTGTTGGTAAGGATGTGGAAGAAAAGGAACTCTCACGCACTATTGGTGGAAATGCAAACTGCTGCAGACACTGTGGAAGACAGTGTGGAGATTCCTCAAAAATTAAAAATAGAAGTGCCACATGATCAGTAATTCCACTACTGGGTATTTATCCAAAGAATACAAAAATACAAATTTGAAAAAATATATGTACCCCTATGTTTATTGCAGCATTATTTACAATACCCAAGATATGGGAGCAGCCCAAGTGTCCATCCATAGGTAAATGGAATACTAGTCAGCCATAAAAAGAATGAAATTTTGCTATTTGTGACAACATGGATGGACCTAGAGGGCATTATACTAAGTGAAATAAATCAAAGACAAGGATTTCACTTATATGTGGAATCTAAAAAAGCAAAAACAAAAAGCAGGAATAGACCCATGAATACAGAGATCAAACCAATGGTAACCAGAAGGGAGGAGGGTGGGGATGGGGAAAATGGGTGAAGGGGACAGGGAGACACAGGCTTCCAGTTATGGAATTAATGAGTCACGGAAATAAAAGGCACAGGATAGGGAATATAGTCACTGATAATGTAATACCATTGTATGGTGACAGATGGTATTACATTTGTGGTGAGCATAGCATAACATATAGAGTCGTGAGATCACTATATTGTACCCCTGAAACTAATCTAACACTGTGTGTCAACTAAACTTCCATAAAAAATACATATATATGTAAAGGTAAAAAAATAAAGATGAAGGAAGTAATTTCAGAGAAGTTAATGAATGCCCACATTTGCACAGCTAATACTACTGTTAACGTATTTTGAGCACTCCCTGTGAGCAGGTGTTGTGCTAACAGCTATTGTTAATCCAATTAAGGTGGCTACTATTTTTATCACCTCCATTTTATAGAGGAAAACACGGAGATACAGAAAGGCACTGTAAATTTCCCAGAGCCAAACAATTTTTAAGCAACAGAGCCAGGATTTGAAGCCAGGCAGCCTGGCTTTAGGGCCCATACCCTCCTAACCTGTGGTCCTTACCCAGAATTGCCAGGAGGACTAATTGAAACAAGTTATGGGGTCACATCCCTGAGACTGAATCAGCAAGTCTGGGATGGGCCCAAAGATTTGCATTTCTAACAATCTCCCAGGTGATGCTAATGTGACATGCCTGGAGACCTGCTTTGGGAACAATCACTCTCGAGTACTGTGCTACACTCTGCTTTAAATACGAACAGCAGTACTGGGCCAAAGTGCATTCACTCCACAAATATTCCTGAGGCCCTGCCATAGACAAGCATAGAAGTTCTGGTCACCAATCCGGGGTGTGTGTGTGTGTCTGTTGGAGGGTGTGTTCCACACCTTCAAACATTGTGTGCGTGTGTGTGTGTGTGTGTGTTGGAGGGTGCGTTCCACACCTCTGAACATTCACTAATACCAGCTGCGTGTCCTACAATCCAACTCAATTCTGATACTACCCACCTAGAGATCGTGTCAGATCCCACAGGTTAAGGGCTCAGTCCCACAAAACTCCCCCTCACCACCCCCACTTCAGATGCCAATGGCAGGTCCAAGTTGTTAACCTGGGCTTCTGACCGGCTGGCTATAAATCAGACATTCCCATGACCCTCTCCTTAGGATCAATTAATTTGCTAGCGTGGCCCACAGAACTCAGGGAAACATTTTACTTACTGGATTTTCAGCTTGTTGTGAAAGGACAGAACTCAGGAAAGCCAGATGGAAAACAAGCATGGGGAAAAGGCGAACTTCAATGCCCTCCATGAGCGTGCCATTCCCCCCGGCATCTCCACGAATTCAGCAACCTGGAAGTTCTCCAAACCCATTCCTTTTAGGTTTTTAATGAAGGCTTTATTACATAGGCATGGTTGATTAGGTCACTGACCATCGCTGATTGGTTCAACCTCCAGTCCTCTTCCCTTCTGGAAATCAGGGGGTGGAACTAAAAGTTTCAACCCTCTCTTCCTGGTTGGTTTCCCTGGCAACCAGCCCCCTTCCTTAGGTGCTTTCAATAAGTCAACTATATTAACGTAAACCCAGTTCTGGTGGAAAGGGACTCATTATGAGTAACGAGACGCCGTTTCACCTTTACAGCTCAGGAACTGAGGACAAGAGACCAAATATTATAACAAAAGATGCTTCCCATTGCTCTTATTGCTCAAGAAAATTCAAGGATTTGGGGAACTGTGAGCCAGGAACTATAGATGAAGACCAAAATACATATTTATTATAAATCACAATATCACAACAGGTAAAAGAGATAAAACGATGAGAAGCCAATCATGGTTCCTGCCGTCATGACTTCTCCCAGGCCTGGAGGATGTCTGTATAGACAGAAAGAGCCTAGGCTTTGACGGGGCACCCTACGAGGGGCAGGAAGTGCTCCCAGCAGGGGCCTCTCCCCTGATTGTGGGGTCAGTGAGGACACCCCAGAAGAAGCAGACAGCTAAACTGAGACCTGACATAGAAGCAGGAATTAGGAGATTCTAAGAGGGAAATGAAGTGTGTCCAAAGCGGTGGGGGGGCTAGCATGCACCTGCAGAGGCCCAGCCGGGAAGGAAGGGCTCGCACATTGGCGGAACCAAAGGCAGTTCAGTGAGTTAAAGTCACAAAATTTTGCCTACAGCGCCTTAGCACATCATCATATAATCTGTCCATCTTCTATGCTTCATTTTCCTCATCTGAATAATAGCGATGAAAATACATATTTCTTGGATTCAAAGTGCACACTGACCACCACCCCCATTTTAACATTCATGAAATCAGAATCTGTTACTATGGATTTGTACATTCCCTGCTACATTTCCCCTTCCTTGAAAGCTTTTGGGCAACTGATGGTGTCTCAGAATTAAGGAAAGGTGAGTTATTTTTACCTTCCCTACCTCCTAGGGCTAAGAATACAGACTATCAAATAAGATGCAGGCCTACAGTGGCTCTCAGCCCAGGCTGCACCTTAGGATCACCTAGGCAGCTTTTCAACTTTACCCATGCCTTGGCTCCAACCCCAAGGATCCTGATTTTATTGAGCCAGAATAGGGGCCTCATGGATATTTTTTGAAATGCAGGTGATTCTAACGTACAGTCAAGGTTGAGAACTGATAGCACCTTATCCTATGGCAGGAGCCAGCAAACTACCACCTTCAAGCCAAATCTGACTCTGTTTTGCTAAACACAGTTTTACTCGAACAGTCACACCCATACATTTACATGTTTTCTATGGCTGCTTTTACCTCACAATGGCCCAGTGGAATAGTTGCAGCAGAGACAGTGTGACCTATGAAGTCTAAGATTTGCCTTCTCTATCTCTCTACAGAAAGAACTTTGCCAACCCTGGTCCTGTACTGTTGCTACGCAAAGTGTGGTTCGGGCTAAGCATCTTCAGCATGGCTGGGAGCTGGTTGGAAACGCTGAATCCCAGCTTTAGTGCATTAGTCTGCAGTGGAACAAGATCCCCAGGGGGTTCGTGTGCACAGCAAAGTTTGAGAAGTCCTGCCCCTGCCCATCTGACCCAGCCACTTTTTGCCCTGTACCCTTGCTCCTGTCAGTCCTCATCCTCCATGACTTTGTTGCAATACTACTTGCTCAGGGAGGTCCTCTCCTGTCATAAATTAGATCTCCTTTGCGATTTTTCTCTCGTGGCATCTTTTTATTTTTCTTCCTAGCATGTCATCTCAAATCCGTGAATAAACGTTCATTTGAGTGTTTATCTCATTAATGTCTGGCCCCTCACTAGACTAGAAACCTCGGGGAGGGGGGTGGGAAGCCTGGCTCCAGGACAGGAGAAAGGGCTCTGAAAGGTACAAAGCACATTGAGTGCTGCTTCCAAGAAGGAATAATGAAAAGAGGAAAGGTAATGTTGGAAGTAGCTTGATGGGAAAGAACAGAACCGATTACCATGCAGACCAGGGAGGGTGCAACCTAGAAGGTCCTGGGTGACGAGCAGCTAGCAGATTTAATTTCCTCTTTTTGTATTCCAAGGTTAAATATTAGTATTCAAACACACAGAAATACTCAAGTACTTTGGTAAACCTCTGTAGACCAAGGATCCAATTTTACCAGCTGTTCATTAAATGAAATATCCATATATATGTATCAGGAATTTAATTAGAAAGGCAGCAGTCCAAGGATGTGATCATTGCTTGAGAAAGTTACATTTCAGGCAGCTTTTCCCTTCCAAGAGAACCGAGGAAACTCTTAATTGCCTTCTATTCTTTTTTTCCCTATTAATCACAGTTTGCCTCAACTGATTTTTTTTTTTTTCAAAATGCCCTTGGGGAGTGAAAATTTTTGAATGGCTAACTTTTATATGGAGATTATGCACACCAGCTGCTCTCATCTAAACCCGTAGTGTGTTTCAAAACAGAACACAAATCAGATGGCTTAGGATGACCAACTTCAGGCCCTAGGCATAACATTCACTAATAGTGGGATAAGATCAATGGTTTTTCTGGAGAAGTAAACAAGCTCAAAGGAGGAAAGAAGAAATGTCACAAACTCAGGTTGCCCCCAAAGAGCCTCAGAGGTGATTAGAACATTGCTGGCTACAACTGGTGGGTGTCTGCCTAAACATACAAATTACCCATTACAGATATTTGAAGTACATTTTGGTAATCCCTCCCTCCCCAAATAAAAGAGCATGGTGTTTGGAAGGGGCTCCAGGGCAAGAGGGAAAATAGCCTGAATGAAGTGTGTGGAGACGTGGTTTCTAGTTCAAGTTGAGAAACGTTAGGCCAGTCCTTTAACTTAACCTCTCAGAGACTCATTTTGCTCATCTGTAAGATAAGGTGGTTTTAGCATACTTATCTATCCATTAATTTATTTATAGGCACTGTGTTAGGTAGCAGGTAGGCAATGAAAAGTAAAACCAGACATAGTCTTTGTTGTCATAGATCTTACAGTCCATTGAGGGACTGAGTTATTTTTGAAAGAATTATATCAAGTGTAAAATTACAACTATGTTACACACTATAAAGAAGAGATTTCTCTAAGACTCTGTAGCCAAACCATCAGTAAGTCTGGTCAACAGTACCTTTGAAATACATTCTAGATCTAATCACTTCTCACCACCCCCCACCATACCCATGCCTCCTTTGCTTCTTGCCCAGATTCTTATTCTAATAGACCTCCATGCTTTGACTCTTGACTTTCTTAATGTATTCTTCACACAGCAGTGAGAGTGGTCTTTGAAGACCATACATGAGGTCAATATCTCCCTGTTCAAAATTTCCAGTGACTTTCCATCTGGCTTAGATTAAACTCCAATACCATATATGTGTGGCCCATGGGCTCGACATGATATTGGCCAATGGCCCACGATCTCCAATCTCATCTTCTTCACTGTGCTTCTTGTTCCCTCCACTCCAGCCACACCTGTCTCCTTGCTTTTCTTGAACATGCCAGAGTTGTCTCTGCTAGGAAATATCTTTCCTTTCCCCCCCAGGCAGCCTCATTTTACTCCTGTGTTCACTCAGGTCTCTGCCTCTCCTTAGAGAGGCCTCCCAACCACCCCATCAAAAACAACCTTTCACTTCCTTAGAGTCAGTCACTGACCCCTTAAATAACTCTGTTTTTTATTGGCATTTAATACCACCTGGAAGTTATTTGTGGACTTCATTGTTTCTATCTTCCCTGGAGGAGGGGGCTTGTCCATCTTGTTTTCCAAAACCTAAAATAAGGCTTATACATGAAACGGTACTTAATGTATTTGTTGAAATATTATATACCGTGATGACATATAATAGGGAGAATTGATAACTCAAGCAAGGCTTCCTTGAGGGACTGCTGTTTAAGCTAGTGTCTAGAGGAAGGTGAGAATGAACCTGCCTAAGAGGGGTGTGATGTTCCAGAAGAGAGGAAAGCTCGTGTAAAGGTCCTGTAATAGGAAGGAAAAGAAGTGGCCAATGCATGGTTTTGCAGGATCTATCAATGATTTCTATCTTTATCTCAAGAACAGTGAGAAATCATTAAAGGCTTTTTAATTGTGGGAAAGGGTAGGGGAGGAACCAAACAGTTTACAAAAAAAAATAGCTGAAATGATTTAAAGACCCATTTTTGCCCTGAAATTCTAGGATTCTATGAAAAGTCAATAAGCAAAATGAGAATGGACTTTTGAAAATGTTAACCAAAGTCAGTTCCAGTGACAGAGATTCAAGCTACTGAGTTTTGTAGCTACTCAAACATCATCTCTTTGGGATTTTATGTTCATGCTGAATTCAGCACTCTCCCTTTCTTCCCTCCCCTAAAAAAAAAAAATAGAGTCAAAATTTCCATTTATGAATGAAAATATGACTTCTGAACTATTATTCTAATCATGCAGGGATCTAAGTTGAGCATCAGCATTGGAAGCTTCTAGGCTTTTGAAACACACATTTTTTAGCTTACCCCACCAAACAGACAGGTAAGAGTGTCAAGGCCTGGGTTACCACATCCTGAATTCAGATCCTCCACTGGTCAGCAGTTGATGCACCTTGAAACCTCAGACTCTCATCTGCAGGAGGGGGATGATGATAATATTTTCCTCACTGAATTGTTGTGAGGATCAAATGTGATGATGTAGATAAGGTGCTTAATAAGTGCTGAGGTAGTTGATGTAACTCCCTTGATTGGAGTATTCAAAGATCCAGTGGGTGAAGAAACCTGTAACTAACCATCTCCATCTACCTGGACTGGTTCTAGCCCAGCCACCTCTTGCTTACTGGCTGAAGCCAGTGACATAGCTACAGCTCCAAATGCAGGACACACGTCTCCTTTCTCAGTGGAGAGTTGGGCAGATATGCAATGTATGAAATCACAACCTCTCTTTCAGTGTCCAATGCACTACCCAACTCAATAACTTTTATAGCTGCTGACTGAGATGACAATGGAATTGCGACTTTCTCCATGAAGAAAGTGAAAGAACTGATGGGGCACTGAGACATAAATGAACAGATAAATGAAAAGCTTCAAGCTTTGGGGAGAAAACAGACACCTACCTAAAGTATTTTGCATCTAGGGACACGTATTTATGGACTTATGAGGTGGGTCTCTAACAGACAACACCATCAACCATCAAATTACCTCTTCTTCTTAGTATAATGACTGTTAATTACAAAGGACTATGTGTGCCCAAATTGTTGGGATATGTAGAAACAAATGGGGTTTATAAATTGTATGTGTCAAAGAGGGACAGCTTTAAAAGTGGATTGCCATAGATTTAAGTAAGTGTGCCAAAGCAGTATTTTACCAAATGATACCTGAAAGTCTTTACATTGTGGAGACAGCTCTCCGAGGCGCTATTACTCTAATTTCCAACCCAATTGTGTATTTGACTCACTCCCCACTAATAAAATCGAAAAAGTTCTTTGCCTTAATCATTGACCAGTGCAAATCCATTAATTTTTTAGTACTTGCCTCTACCCAGTTAAATCGCTTATAAATGTGCATCAGGGTTTGTGAACATTTTCATGATGGGGCCCTGGAGGCCCAACGATTAGGTGCTTACTGTTTTTGTTTCAGGATGATGACAGTCATCATGGAAAAGGAGGGAAATCAAGGAGGAATTGCAGTTGGGAATAGTTTTTTAAGGCAAAGTTCTTGGAAAAGCTCCTCCATTTGGAAACTGGTTTCATGGCATTAATCCAGGGAATGCAGATGTTGAAGCTCAAGGAGAAGGATTATTTGGAAGACACTAGGTAAAGGAATTAGACGCCATTATATGTTATTGTATCAAGTTCATTTCCAAAAACACACTTCATGCATGGTTTGAAAGGACATCTGACAAGCAGGATTTTTTTTTTTTAGCTAAATGACATTTCTTTTCTCTGGGTTCCACCCAAAGCCCTTATAGCAAAGTGCCCTTTTAGCTTATACCTCCTGGAATGTGGTCTTTACTGTCTCAAAACATCACAGGATCAAGTTCAGCATAGTACCTATCTTGCTGAATCCAAAGGAACTATTATTTACTGAGTGCCAAGTATGTGTCAAGAACCCAAAATCCATAAGCTCAGCAAGTGTCCCTAGTCATCCTGTGCTTGGATAGGGTTTTTACTTTAGATGAGAAATTAAAGTTCAGAGAATTTATGTGACTTGCCCATGGTCATCAGCTAGTAAGAAACCTAATCTCAGCTCATTTATTCATACAACAGATATAGCTACTAAGTGGCTAGCCCTGAAGATAGCCTAGTGAACACTAAAGATGAAATAATCACAGGTTAATGGAAGAGCAATATGACTGGAAGTCTAGGGTACTGTGGGGACCCAGGGTAGGGTACCTTACCTAGAACAGAAGGTCCAGTAACATTTTCTCAAGGAATGGACATATTAGCTGAGCCTTAAAGGGAGAAAAGGAGTTAGACAGCTTCAGAGTCTGGAGAACACTGTTCTAGGAATTCTAGGAATTCTAGAGGGAATTCCAAATGCAAATAGTGGGAGGTGGGAGAGAGCAAGGGTTTGTTTTTTGTCTTTTGGTTTTTTCTGTTTTGTTTTGTTTTTAAACTGGAGGATTGGGAGTGGTGGCAAAGAAATAGAAAGGCATGAGGAAGGAGAGGTAGATAAAGTTGGATGGTGGGAGAATTCTCAACCACAGTAAGGAGTTTGGATTATATCCAAGCCACTGGAATAAGCAGAGGAAAATAAAGGTTTTTGGAAGCTCACCAAGGCTGAAATACGGAGAATGCTAGAAGAGGAACAAGACTAGAGGCAGGGAGGTGGACTAGAAGGCAGTTGTTTTCTGGGTGAAAGAAAGGATGGTGTTTGGGAACTAGGAGCACAGATATAGGGAGATTATTAGGAAATTAAATTCTTAGGACTTGGGGACTGATGAGATGGGATTGTTGATGAGGGCTGAGAGAAGGACAGGACTTCAAGACTACTCTAGAGTCTTCTGGTGGGGCCATTGGGTTGTGCCATATGTAGGAAGAGGGGAAAGTGTGTGGGGAAGATAGTAAATGCCATTTGGCACTTGTTGGGTTTGTAGTGGAAGATGTTCAAGTGCCTTGTGGGCAGTGAGATATCTGGGTCTAGAGTTCTGAAGAGACGTCTGGCTTGGGGGGGATGGGTTAGGAAGTACCTGGTAAATTTGTTGGGTAATTTTATGTGTCAACCTGACTGAGCTAAGGGAAGGGATGGTAGACATTATTTTTGGGTGTGCCTTTGAGTTATTTCCAGAAGAGATTAGTATTTGAATCGATAGAATGAGTAAAGAAGATCACTTTCACCAAAGCAAGTGAGCATCATTCAATCCATTGACGGTCTGAATAGAACAAAAAGGCAGAGGAAGGCAAATTTGCTCTTTTTGCTTGAGTTGGAACATCCATTTACTACTGCCCTCAGACATTGGCACTCCTGGCTCTCAGGCCTTCAGACTTGGACTGAATTACACCATCGGCATTCCTGGTTCTCTGGTTTGCAAATGGCAGATCACTGGACTTCTCAACTTCCATAATCATGTGAGATAATTCCTATAATAAATCTCCTCTTATATATTTCTTTTTTTAAAGATTTTATTTATTTATTTGACACAGAGAGAGAGAGCACAAGCAGGGGGAGCGGCAGGCAGAGGGAGAAGCAGACTCCCTGCTGAGCAGGGAGCCTGATGTGGGACTCGATCCCAGGACCCTGGGATCATGACCTGAGCCAAAGGCAGACGCTTAGCCAACTGAGCCACCCAGGCGCCCTCCTCTTATATATCTCTGTATATCTAACTATTGGTCCTGTTTCTCTGAAGAACTCTGACTAACATAGTAAGCAAATGGTGAACAAACCTGAGGGAGAGATTGAAACACCCAACGGAAATATAGAGAGGCCAATTCCATCTTTACAGAGCATGTGTTTGAGCTGCTTCTCATAATCAGCAGAATATGCTCTTTCTCTAATGATGGGGTCACCTGAGTCCTTACTAATATCTCCCTCCATGTCCCCCCCAACATAGCCCTCAAAGGGCTGATGGGAATTCAGGACTAGGTCACGGCCAGCAAACTAACTTCTCCAGACACAAGTCAAACAGCACCGTCTAGGGACAAAATTCTGTTCTTTAGTGTGAAAAGCAAGAATTTCATTCTTGATTCAATTTTTGGCTAGAGCGGAATCTACAGTATACTTATATATAAACCACTGCATTTACTGAAATAGTTCACATGCTTATGGTAGGTTGGGTTCCCCCAAAAGCTGATTCTGGACTAGAATTTGTGCAATTACTTTACTTAGGAAGTGATCTCTGGAAGCCCTTGTAGAGGAGCAGGGGAGTGAGACAGAAAAGGGAAGGAAGCCAATGTAGAATTCTCTGGAAGCCCTTGTAGAGGAGCAGGGGAGTGAGACAGAAAAGGGAAGGAAGCCAATGTAGAATTGTTAGTGGACAGATCGGTTGCCATTTTGGGCAGCTGGAGCTCATTTCCTTGGGGGCACCTCTGGAAGAATGTATAGATCATACTTCAGGGGTTGCCTCTCCCAAGGTGTGAGAAAGCTTGGATATTCACCAACTTTCATGTGTCACTGAGTGAGGGGTTGCTCTCAGGGGCGTTAACGCGAGGCCCTTCTGGCCTACTCCACATGAGTCAGTCATGCTCCCAAGGCCAGAGAAAGCCCACAGGCCTTCACAGGTGCTTGAAGTAAGAAGCCTACAGTGTGTACCAAAACAGTGGAAGCAGAAGGAATGTGGGGAGGGCTCTGATGTCATCTGCTAGCCAGCAGAGAAAAGCCTGGACATGAGGGAAATCTGCTACAATGTGTAACATCATCTTAGTATTATAGATATTATAACCATCCCAGACAAGTGTGGAAGTAAATGTGAGTAAAGAGTTAATTACACATGCTGGCTATGGTGAGGTAGGGTACCAAAAGATGGCATGTGGATCATTTGACACACTGTGGGATTATTTTCCACCAAACAGTAATAGCCAAATGTGACTATGACTTGCTCATGATCTTCAAAGTTCAATTGTATTTGGACTCACATAATGGAGACTTTTAGTCAGAATTTCTTGCCAAACATTAATCAACTTGTTTTTAAAGAACTCAATAAGTGATTAGCTTATGGTTTTTTAAGCCAACACAAAAGGCTTTGCCAACTAAGTCTGGCAAAATCATTCCCCTCTAAAGTCTAGGATACAGTACTTAGAGCATTACAAAAACATTTTAGAGTCAAATCGATACCCAATCCTTAATTGTAAATGGTTGGAGAATGGTTAAATGTGTATTTATTATGCCTTTGTGACTCGAGGGGAATGTTGAGGTTTCCATTCATAACACCAAGTTAGTTTGTACGCTGTATCTTTCTTCCCACCCCTCTACTGCGTGAGTATTTGGGGGAAAACTTTCTATTCATAGCAAAATTAAACCAGTAAATCTCCTTGGACTTGTTATTTGGAAACATAAAAAGTATTACTTTTTAGGTTTATCTCAGCCCATGAAGATAACTCATAAAAGTAAGATTTATAGTCCGCTGTGTTTGCTTTAGAAAACTGAAGGTCAGAAGCTGAGACACAAGCAGAGATCATACTGCCTCCTTCATCTTGCCTGAGGTTTCTCATGTTAGTGGATTTTCTGAGTGCAACTGCTCCAGATTTACACGAGAAGCATCCTTCAGCCAGACTTCTGAAATTTTAGGTCATTCACTCATCGCATAGTTATTGAGTACATACTAGTGCCAGGTACTATGGAAGTGTTAGGGATATGAGAGACACAAGAGCTCTTTTCTTCTGCACATGGTTTATGTTAGCCAAACAGTATCCATTTTTATTGATGTAATCCCTTCCAAATTCCCCTGCCAGGGCCTTGGGGTCACCCCAAGAAAAAACAAGTTTGGAAGGAGAGTGAGGAATCAAGACAGGGAGTGAGACTAAGTCTCTCTAACTATTCTTTCTTCCTTAAACATGTTGGCCTTCAACTAGTTGCTGTTTTGTAAATGATCCTTTATGACTTTTTAACTCTCCATTCCCTTGAGGAACTTCAGGTTGACTGGGGGTCTTTATTTTAAAATTCTGAAAATGTCATACCTTCCTGCTGAAAGCAGCAAGATGCTTTTGTTATCCCAGAATCATTATCCAAAGAAACGAAGACACTGAGTGTGCTTCTCCCAGCCTTCTACCTACAGGAACGATTCGACTGCTCTAGAAAAAGTTTCCCAAAATTGTAAATCATAAGATATGAAGAAATACATAGTGAAGTCAGGATAGGCACACCTCCTCTAGGACAGCGTCATGCCCAAGTGATGGGTCTTTCCTTAAATGATCTCTGCAAACTGGAAGGCTTCCAGGGGAAAAGGGAGATTACAATGTTTGGTGAGTTAGGCATTTCTGTTAATCATGTGTTATACTCCATGGAAACAAGGTATTTCAGGGAGGTCAAAACATGGAATAAAATTGGGCTCAACATTAACTGAATTATTGGGAACACTTTTATTTGCCCTGAACCATAAGTGTTAACCATCACCATCACTGCCACCTCCATTTAGTGAGGACTCACGCCTGGCATTATCTAACCAGATTATCTAACTAATCTAAGGATCTTTTTTCCTTACACATGCCTGTGAGGTAGGTAGGGATCACCGCTCTGCATGACAGGTGCAAGAAGCCTCAGGGGGGTTAAATGATTGTCCCAGCTAGTCTATAACTTGAACCTAGACCTGTTTCAGAGCAAAGCTAAACCACTTCCTACTTTAAATAACAAGGACAACAACAAAAGGTCAGCAAGGAAGGGGAAAAAAAAGATATTGGCTAACATTTGATCACCCTGGAAAAGTCTTATATTCATCATGCTCATTAAATTGGAAGTACAGAAAATCGAATCTTCATACTTATTTCTTGGGACTGTGGAAGTGACCAGTCTCTGGTCATAAAAACATCCTCATTAGTCTGGACTACTTTTATTTATTTACGGATGGTATAGGTGGCAATCACATATTTTTCAGAAATTCCAGTGATGGGGATATTTACTGACAGGGAAGATTTTTTCAGTCATGTTTAAGACTGTTTTATGAGTGGGATGATGCATACTGTGTACATATAGATGAGTAAATAACACCAACTTTTATTCACAATTCTTGTAATGTGAACTTCATTTGGTGACTTAATTAGCTGCTCTTAACACTGTCTATGTAAATAAGTAAATCTTTTCTTTATAAACATTCCAACGATTCAAACTTTTCTGCAATTCAAACCATCTGAATGGAATAGGAAAATGGAAAATTGCAAGTATATAATATTTAACAACGGTCTTTTTAAAAAATTGTTTCACAAGAAGATTTAGTAAAATCAGAAGGCTTTTTTTTTAAATTTAAAAAAAGAAAGCTGAAGATTGTTCCTCAATGGGTGTTTCACATAAAGTCTTTTATGTAAATCATAAAGTTTTATTTCACACGGCACAAGGTCTAAAATCACATGGACGTCTGAGGAACAGAAAAGCTTTCTTTTCAGATTATCCTGGGCACTTCTACTATTTTGGAATAAAATGAGGAAGGAGGAAGGAAATTTTTGACAACTTTTATCAGGAAAAAAACTCGTAAGGCCAAGTGCTTTAAAACACTTCATTTTGACTCTTCGGGATTTTTATGTAGGTGATCTCATCAATGGGGACACTAAATAGTAAGTTTACATTGTAACTTCAAAATGGCATACTTGAACATTTCCTATTAAAATACTACTCATCAAATAGATCCTTTCTTTACAAAGAAATGTGACTGCTGATTCTGTAACTATGGAAATTCTTGACATAAGACTTCTAATATTCTTGTATCTCAAGTCTTCATGATTTCCACCACCATCTCAGATATTCCTATTCAGCATCACCACCCCTCACTCCTACCAAAACTTTTTCTCCCACTGGCAAAGATCACTTTTAAATATCTCCATAGAGTAGACCTCTGAAAAGAGAAATGAGAAGTCTTTTATCAAGAAAGAAAACAAGAGAAATCACTTTCTTGTTCCAGTGTTTTACCCTCTTCCCTCCTGCCTCCTCCCCTCATCAAAACGATTTGCACATTTGATACTGAGCCAGGTCGCTGGGGTACCACTCTTTGCAAGATGTTACTGGACATTCATAAATGGGTGCTTTTTTTTTTTTTTTTTTTTTTTCCTGCGTTCTCTCCTCTCCTCAGACGATAATAAAAACCCAACCATCTTGAATAAATTTGGGTGAGGTCCAGAAGCAAAGGTACAGCCTGGGTCTGTAAAGACATGGGAGTGACTTTTCTGGCCCCTGGCTGGTTAACCTCATTCATCCTTTCCATAGTCCTAGGTGCCTGGCACAGGCCAGGCCTTCCCTAGGCTCGGGGACAGTGTTGGGTGAGGCAACTTTCAGCCTTCAAGGCACATGAGTATGCAGTGGGGAAAAGGGAGCCCGGGGCAGAGAGTGACAACAGAATGTGCTGTATGTTCGCCAAGAGAGGGATGCAGAAGACTAAAAGACGGGGTGAGAAGGGCTAACCGCCCCGAGGAGGTGAAAAAAAACGGAAGGAGGCGATTTTGAGTTTCTGAAATTCACTTCTTTCCTTCACCGCAGCCTTCACGCAGTGCCCCCGCCTCCATCTGGCCCGTCCCTCCCATGCAATTACTGACCACTTGCAAACGGCTTCAGGACTTACCTCGGGGAAACTTCCACACGGCCCTCAGCCCTGTGCTTGCCAAGCCCAGCGTGGGTTTCCTCCCGGCGCGCCCTGAGCGCACCGCCGGGAGCGCACCGCCGAGTGCCGCCGACCGCGGGGAGACGGTGGGGACCTCGGGTGGAGACCTCGGGAACCGGGGAAGGAACTGGAGGCGCCGCGGGCAGCCTCTCGCCTCCCGGTGTCCCGCAGGCGGGCGGTAGCTCCCGCGCCCCTCCTTGCAGCTATATAAACCCTTCTCCCCGCCCCGCCCGACCCTTCCCCGCCCCGGCGGCCCCGGGCCCAGCGCACGTCTCTAGGGAGGGGGGCGGGTGACGGAAGCGGGAGTTGGGGGTTTAGGGGGCTGTAACTGCCCCACACACTTCTCCCCTGCGGGGAACCTCGACCCTCAGCTCCAAACCCTGGAAGGATACTGAGGGCGGGGAGATTGGGGCGTTCACCGTGCGCGCCTTCTCTGCACCCAGCGGACCCGCAGGGCGCGGGATCCAAGGGGCACGAAAGATGGCAGCTCTGTTCCTACTGCTGGAACTGTCGCTGGGCGACTTTGTCCCTGTCCTGGGGCCTTCTTGAAGAAAGCAGGGGCTAGCAAGGGAGCCCCAGAGTCTTTGGGTGGTGGGAATTTCCTCTTGCCACTCCAAAGAATGGAGACCAGCCACTGTGCGCACCACGTTTGAGGTCAAGCGCCTTCGGAGGCCCCAATCAGAATTTAGGGTCTTGAGAATATCCTTGACTCTTTTCGTCTACTGACTTTTTATCGCTTGCTGTCCATTCATTTATTTATCCATTTATTCGTTTCTCAAATATTTGAGCACCTAGTTTGTGCCACTATTAGGCTTTTTGGGATACAAAACCAACTCTGGTTTTTAGCTGCCCGTCTCAGTGGGGGTCAGGCGTGGCAACAGGGAATGGGGATGGGGTAAACGCTGCCATGGGAACACGCAAGAAGGGATCCTAACTCAACCTTGGAAGGCCAAAGGAAGATTCTCTGAGTGAATTAAGCCCAGACTGAAATGTAAAGAGGGAGCGAGGTATAAAAGCAGGGAAAAGAGGGTCGGAGACAAATGGATCAGCAGCTGCAAAGGCTGGGAAGAGAGAGGGAAGCACTGCTCCTCTTTAGGGGAACCAAGAGTGGTTTTTTGTTTGTTTGTTTGTTTGTTTTTTTAAATTTGCTGTTTACTGTCATCCTAAGTAAAACAAAAAATTAAATTTAAAGAATGGTAATCTTAAAAAATAAAAAAATTAAAGAAAAAAAGAATGGTAATCTCGTAAGTGGTAGAACCAGTACCTTGAATGCAGGCAGTCTAGCTCTGGAGTACACTTTAATAGCATGGATTGTCAACTTGGCAAATGACAAGTTCAAAACAGAGATTGTTCCCAAGGAATGAGGATTCTCTGGAATCAGGCATAACTCAAGTCTCAGCGAGACCGTCACCAAGTGTAACTTTGGCCAGGTCATTAACCTCAATTTCTTCCCCAGTGGAATAAGACTTTCTCATGTGCCTCATTGAGTGCCCTGGATCATGAGACTTTGTGTTCCGGTTCATAGACATGGCAGAGCAGCACCAGGACAGGTGACTTCAAAATGGTGACTCCTCCATGGGTCCTTTGGCTTTGGTGCAAAGGAAGCTGGGAGAACATTAGACCAACAACAGAAACAGCAAAGCAAACATTGGAACATCTCAAATTATTATTACTTTTACCTAAAATAATTAGAAGTAAGTAATTCAAGTTTTCATATTCACCTAGAATACAGCAAAAAGGCAGAAAAAGAAGAAAGGTCCTTGGATCTTATAAATGCAGGTGTTTGCCTAGAATGACCCTAGTTTTTCCCATTATGCAATCCTTGATTTCTGGAGAAATGATAAGTAGCCAATGCTCTTTGCTATATTTCTGGAGCTTTTTTATGAGCATCTGTAACTTAAGTGGAAGTGTGGGATGCTGTATGTACTTGAATGGGTTTTTGGAGCCCATGACAACTTCATCAAAACTAGACATTAATTACATCAGAAGACAACAGCAGCCATTAACCTAAGCCATACATATGAGCTGGTTTCCCATGACAGTGTTGGGGCTTTGGGAAACTTGTCCTTTCATAGTTCAGCCTTTGGGAGGAAGTTAGCTTGGGAAGATCCACGTTGACTTCTGAAATGTCTCCAGAGCTCAACCTGGCTAGATCTTCAACGTTCAGACCCTCAAGCTACTGAAGTTGCCTTCTATTTGATCTTCCAAAGTCCAATCCTCTTTCACCTAACTCCACTCCTGCCAATTCATCCTTCATTCTTTTGACAGAAGGATCTTTCCAAACCACAAATCTCATCAATCACTCCACTGACTTAATGCTATAAAGGGCTCTCCACTGCTTGCAGAGCCAAGTTCAAACTCAAGGCACTTTCTCTCTCTCCCCATTCTTCCTTCTTGCCTCATGTCTCACCATCCAGCCACACTTCCACCACTAATTGTGAGCTCCACTGTCCTAGTAATGACTCACATTGATTGATCTCATGCTGCTTTCTTTTTTTTTTTTCAATTTTTTATTGTTATGTTAATCCCCATACATTACATCATTAGTTTTATATATAGTGTTCCATGATTCATTGTTTGTGCATAACACCCAGTGCTGCATGCAGAACGTGCCCTCCTCAATACCCATCACCAGGCTAACCCATCCTCCCACCCCCCTCCCCTCTAGAACCCTCAGTTTGTTTTTCAGAGTCCATCGTCTCTCATGGTTCTTCTCCCCCTCCGATTTCCCCCCCTTCATTCTTCCCCTCCTGCTACATTCTTCTTCTTCTTTGATCTCATGCTGCTTTCATACCTCTTGCTATTGTCAAGACTGTTTCCTCTGTATTTATTTATTCACTTATTCAGCAAAATATATAATGAATACTTACTATGGACCAAGCACTGTGAGGGATTGGAATTGTTTTTATGATGATAATCTATATATTTTTTGTCATAAGTTAGAATAATATTCTTAATCCAGGGGTCTTATTTGGTTTACTAGGATCTGCTTATAAAACATGTTTTAAACACCTGCTATGTGGAAGATACTGTATTAGACATCAGAATGCGATCAGCCATAGTATCTGCTCTTAGGACTTCAGAGCCTAGTGTTGGAGTTGGATAAGTCATGATTACTAATGTGATAGTGGTCTGTATGCACTGGGCACTATGGGAGAAACCCTGGAAATAAGGTGATGATTGTGATAAACATTGGACCTGGGGCTGAGTAAGGAAGGTTGGGGGTGCAGTGGATAACGAGGTAGAGGGAGCAGCATGTATGAAAGCTTGGAAGTCAGTGTTGGCTGGACAATGAAGGGATGCACTGTGAAATGAGGTTAGAGAAGTAGGTGGGGGCAGGTGTTGGATTGAATGTGAACGAGTGAGTAGGTGAGTAGGAGGAGTCGAGAAAAACTCCCAGGCTTCTGGCTTGCCACTCTGCAGGGGTAACACCATTTACTGAAAGAGTAAACATAAGAGGAGGAGGAGGTTTGAGGAGGAAGGTGAAAGAAAATAGTTCTATTTTGACTATTTTGAGTTGGAGATGCCTGGGAGCTGTCCAAGTAGTGATGCCTAGTGGCCAGATGGATACATATAGGTCTGGGGCCTGGGACTGAGGCGTCAACTGGAGATGTGGATTAGGGTTCATCATAAAATTGATAGCTAAAGCCATAGACAGGTGTGAGATGGTATAGGGAGAATTCATTTATTCATCATTCACTGAGGAAATATTCATTGAGTACATACCACTTGGGAGGCACTGTCTTAGACCTTGACAAAACAAATAAGATTCCTTCTCTTCTGGTGCTTGAGGAAAGAAGACTGGGAACACCTTACTGGATGGCAGGAGAGGATTATAATTTTAATGCAGTGAGAAGGTAGCTTTGAGCAAAGTCCTGGATGAAAATGAGAAGTCAATCCTGAGAGATAGCAGAAGCAACAGTCAATGCAAAGGCCCTGAGGCAGGGACATGGCTGGTGCATTTAAGCAATGGGAAGAGGCCAGTGTTGCTGAAACAGGGTGAGTAAAGGGAGAAGTAAAATGACACTAAGTGAGAGAGATAATGGGAAGGGGTTGGTTTGCGGGGATCAATGGAGGTTTTTTTTTTTTTTTTTTTCAAGATTTTATTTATTTATTTGACAGATAAGAGACATAGCGAGAGAGGGAACACAAGCAGGGGGAGTGGGAGAGGGAGAAGCAGCCTTCTCACAGAGCAGGGAGCCCGATGCGGTGCTCGATCCCAGGACCCTGGGACCATGACCTGAGCCGAAGACAGACGCTTAATGACTGAGCCACCCAGGCGCCCCTCAATGGAGGGTTTTGAGCAGAAGAGTGATATGATATGATTCCCGTTTAAAAGGATAATAGACTATAAGGGACTGAAGCAGAGTCCTGGGAAATAGCTGACATTGAAGGGATGGGCAGAAAAAAAAGATTGTTCAGGGCAGTGGGAATGTTGCTAAAGGGTCAGATCCAGGTGATCTTAAGGATGTTAAGAATTTAAGACTCAAGGACATGATGACAGGTTGTGCAAGAATGGCCAGTGAGGCAAGAGGGGGACCAGAGAAGAACCTTCTTTCAAAGCCAGGGGAGGGTAGCTATGTAGGAAGCGATTCATTGTT
Source organism: Phoca vitulina (assembly GCF_004348235.1). Lineage (NCBI taxonomy): Eukaryota > Metazoa > Chordata > Mammalia > Carnivora > Phocidae > Phoca > Phoca vitulina. Next base: position 25,742,383 of record NW_022589713.1, read on the forward strand.
GGTGCCAAGGGTCACAGAGAGGTCGGAAAGGAGAAGGCTTGGAGTGCATCTTTTGGATTTGGCTCTACAGAGAGTCCTGTGGCTGCTCCTGTAGCAATGAGGGGGAGGAGCTGTAGTCAGAACTTGGAGCCCACAGAGTGAGTGGGAGATGAATGTGTTGCAGAAGAGTGAACTCTTCCAAGAAATATGACGGAGAAAGAAGAATTAGGGCTGTAACTTCCCCAAGGACTGGTATTTTTTATTTATTTATTATTTTTTAGATAATTTTTTATTTGAGAGAGAGAGAGTACGAGCTCGGGTGAGGACGAGAGGGAGAAGCAGACTCCCTGCTGAGCAGGGAGCCTGACGTGGGGCTCGATCCCAGCACCCTGGGATCATGACCTGAGCCGAAGGCAGATGCTTAACTGACTGAGCAAACCAGGCGCCCCCAAAGACTGGTACTGAGGGGATGCTCATGTTATTGATGATGGCATAGCTTTTCTCTCTCTCTCCTCTCTATGTAGACAGAGCTTCTCTCTCTCTGTGCTCATCAGTGGGCCAGGAATAGGAAGAGGAGCATGCAGATGTCCACATTATAGGAGTTCAGAGTCTACACTTTTCAAGGTTTGCCATCTTTTTTAACTTTCAAAAGGAGATCTAAGAATAAGGATACACTAAATAGTCTTAGGGTCAACAGTCAGGAAATAGGAAGAACACTAGGACAATCTCTAATTGTATCCTGGGGATTTTAAAGTAGTACAGTAAAACCCTAGGTAGGGGGTAGGTGAATTTGGGTGTATCACCACTAGCTATTGGCTCCTAATCCCCAGTCAATCCTCCTCAGACTTAAGTGGCCTTGAGTTTTTATCATGGTTGGTAGAGAGAGACCAGTTAGGAAATGACTATCTTGTGGTCACTGGGGACTTTCCAGGTATATGGTGAGTCACAAACAGTATAAATTTCATTATCTTTGCTTTTTGCCCTCTGAGGCCATATAGAATGTCCAGAAACATTGGTTATCACTAAGCTGGTACTACTGCAATTGATTTTCGGATGCCACTTACCATATTGTGGGAGGTGTTTAACAGTACAATTACTTACTTAATGAGTGTGTTGAACTAGTCAGAGAGAGATTTTTTTTTAAGCCCTGAGATTTTGAATCAGCTGTGAAGTCAGAGTAGAACAAGACTCCCTCCTCACCCATTCAGTCCAATAAATAATAAGAAACTGAAGGCATTGAGCCAGATATTCTCATGGTTTGATTTACTTCTCTGGTACAATTCTATGAGAGGTCAATTCACTTTTATAGTCCTCTAGGGTATAATTAGGAATCAGCAGACATTTTCTAAATCTTCTCCTGAACACTAAATGGTATGTACTCCATTTTTAAAGGGACAAAAAAAAAAAAAAAAAAAGTTAAACCCATAATGGAGCAAAATTTCTTTTATCTTCTGTAAGAATATCCACTAGGTCCTATAATCAAACCAAACCATAATCCTCCAAAGATGGCAAGGGAGGGGCAGCTAGACTTTGTGATTCTGGCCATGACTCCGAGATTTATCTTGTTTATGGGAGCTTTCCCTCATGGATGTTGCTACCACTGTGAAGTACCTCACCTTAACCATTTGGCCCAGCAAGAGGCTCACAAACTTTCCCTTAATTTCTGGATCACAATCAGGAAATGCTAAGACAGCCGTATAGGACTGACTAAAGACTCAGGAGAACAGCAGAGAAATAAGAACAATGACAACAACAATTAGCCAACCCCATGAGGTAAGTAGGTGTCTTTTACAGAAGAGGAAGCAGGCACAGAAAGCCAAGGAGGCCGTCCAAGCTTACTTGCTCAACTACTATCTGTTGAAGCCAAGATTGAAACCCAGGAAATGAACCAGGAAATGAAAACAGGCGTAACAGACAAACAACCAAGTGACCTGCTGCACGAGGTATGGGTGGGAGATCGTGTTTCTGAAGATGGTTACAGCAATCTCTCTCATGTTTTTGTCTCTGCAATTTGAGTAAACACCATTTCATGGTCTTTTCTATGCTAGGTATGGAGACTGTCTTAGTTTTCCCTCTCACTCCCACTCAAAAGGCAGCCTCTGAGACAAGGATTCATGTACAAGTAGTTTATTTTGGAGGTGATTCTAGAAAGCACTGCTAAGGGAGTGACAGGAAAGGGAAGGCCGCCAATGAAGGGAGTGTTAAATAAGCAAGTAACCACTGTGGACAACTTCAGCTCAGTCCTACTGGGGAATGCTGGGAAACAGTATAGAACACACGTCAGTTTGTTTATCCACCTAATCTCTATGTGTTACTGGCTAAGAGATGCTCCCAGAAGGATTAGCTCTCTGGCACAGACAAAGCAGCATTTAGCGTATAAGATTGAGTGCGGAGGGGTGGGGAGACGCAGTGACATCTGCTGGAGAGACCTTTTGAGTCTGGGTGCTTGGGTCCCTTTGTAAGCTCCCAGCAACAGCCAAGAAAATTAAAACATAATCAAGGCTCACATTACCCCACTCAAATAGAATAAAAAATCCTCTTGCAGTGGTGTGCAGGTATGCTCCCACACTGGCCCCTGTCACTTTTCTCTCTGAGTCTTTCTGAAACGTTCTCTCACTTAGTTCCCATCTGCCCCTGCCAGTCCTTGGTACTCATGGTGGAGGACGGCGAACATCTATCTGCCCACAGGAATGTTACTTTAGAAGCATTTACATCTGGAACGTCAACATGGAAGAAGTGCCATGCATTGGTCAAGGAGGCCATGCCATGTGCTTTGTGCGACATGGGGCTTGTTGGGGTTATTAATTCTAGCTAAGTTTAATTGAAAATTATTGGAAAAGCACACATTAAAAGCTAGTTACAAATGTGATTTGCCTTTATCTAAAAGAATTTTTTGTCTTGGTTATATGTAAAATAATTCAATGTTGCTGGAGTCCCCAACCCAGATGACCAAATCTTTCCAAATTGGAAATTACTTAAAAGCTTTGAGAAAGGTTTAGACTCATAATCTGAGTGCCTTAATATATATGTATTTCCTTTTCACAAAGAAGTGCATTTATCTAGCACAGTGCATTTTCCAGAGTTTTTCATTTTTAAAAAGAAAATGCCAAGAATTTTCTTCTATTTAAATTTTATGACAGGACTCTGAGGTCCTCAGAGTTTGTGAGGAAATCCCTTAGTAAGATACATGATACTCTTTGGAGGCAAGTTTGCTTCATTTGAGGTTCCTTATCACTTTCCAATTACTTAGGAGTTTAAGCTAAGGCAGACTGTGTTTTATACACTGACCACAAATACAGATTTTTCCCAGACTACGGTTTCAGATTATTAATAATGAGATCTCAGATTTCAGACAAATATTGAATAGCTAGCAAGTGTAATCTCTCCACGTGCCAGCATGTCTTTTAACCATTATTTAAGGACACTGAGGACAGCGGCTGTCATGTGTCATGTAGGCAGCACAGCCTGCTCTACTGGAAAGCTGTGGCCCCTGCTCTCCGTTCACACGGAGCTTGGAGTTATTTCAGAGAATGTAAAGGGGCCTGTTGAATTTTGAGGGAAGCACATAGTAGGTACATAGTAAAAAGAGTTCAGGTAAGTTTTACTAAAATTTTATCTTCAGTTTCTCATGGAGGTAGGGGTGGACACCCGACTCTGGAGAAGCCCTACTCTGACCTTCGGCCCAGTCAGAAGAGATGGTGTTATTCCAACTGCCCGAACTAAGGCCCCATCTGGAGAAGCAGCCAATCGCTGTTGTAAAAAATAAGTAAGTAAGTAAGTCAGTCAGATTTTCAGCAGAGCATCATTTATCCACTTAAGAACAATGAACTATAGCATTTTGGTGTAAATTTTTAGTATAAAGTATATATATAAATATATAAAATATATATATATAGTAACTATGTTTCATCTATGCATCTAACTATGCAACTATGTTGCATCATTTATCCACTTAAGAACAACAAACTATAGCATTTTCGTGTAAATTTTTAGTATATATATATATGTATATATATATATATACATATATATATATATAGTAACTATGTTTTTAGTAGTTTTTAATCGTCTAATAATAGGCTGGAATATGACCAAAAAATATAAATAATTAAAAACTTCGGCAAATTTTGTTTTGGAGCAAGAGTAACTGACATTACTGCAACTGGTCATTTTTCTGTAAGGAAGATTACTGAATAAATATGTATAAACATCTCAGTTTTTTAAAATTTATTTCAGGGAAGCCCTTATAAGAAATAATTTACATTTTTCTCCAAAGTCTCACAAAACCAACCCCTTCTTGTATATTGTTCCCATTCCTAGGTCTCTCATGTTGGAGTTTGTTGTTATTAAACATTGGATATGATGTTCTTCTCCCACCCTTTTCCCCAAAAGTTCTGAGGAAGTTCAGATTTATTGTGATTAGTCACCCATCCTCTGGGATTCTGGTGCTGAATTATACATATTCGCACCCACGCACACATGCACACGTATACACACACTCCCTGTAGAAATTTCTACATGCACTCCTCCCATTTGCAGAGGCTGTGGTTTCTGGGAACACACTCCAAATTCCTCTATACAGTCATTGCCGGAGTGCTGGGGAAAATAGTTATGGCCACGTATGTAATAAAAATTTGCCTGGAGAAATGGAACACTCTGTAAATGCATCCAAGGGGCAAAGATTTATTTCCTATGACATAAGCTTCGGGCTTATCTGGTCAGCATTTTGCTGAGAGCAGGGCCTCAGAGCACTCTCTCTTCTTAATTAGAACACTGAGAACTTGCTTGGGTTAAGTCCCCTCCTGCACATACACTATGCCCCTCTCACCTTTGTAGCTGATCCCTTCCACTTAAAATTCGGGAGATGAGGAAGAAATGATACAGGTACATTTTCCTGCTGACATTGTGGCTCACATGAATTCTAAGCTGGGAGTAATTTTCTATTCCTGGGAAAGAATTATAAGACATGTCTTTTTATTTATCCTTACTAAGATCCAGAGCAGTTTCTGTTGCTGTTGTTGCTAAGGGAACATTATGCAGAAGTGGAAAAATCCATGGTTTCTATTCTAGCTTTTTGAGGAGTGGGTCATTTAATAGGGGAGAATAGTAATTAGCAACCAGAAGTACATCATGGCATTATTTCCATCTTTCCAGGAGAGCAGCTTTTTCTGTATTTGTGCTTGGCCTCACAGATGATGAATTAAATACAACAACAACAACAACAACAAACCCACAACCAACTTCAAGATGGTCTAGTCCAAGCTCTTCCTTTCTCACCTGAAGTAATGGAGGTGCGGGGAGGGTGAGCAAGGTGACACAGCATTTGGTGGCAGAGCCAAGCCTCAAACTACTGTCCCCCTCATCTCTTCTCTATGACCTGCTGTTTCCTACTTCATGACCTGCTATGCTTCAAAATTTACAACCCAAACCAGTTTTTCTTTCCTGGGTAATCTCCCTCTACGCTTGCTTGATTCCTTATTGGGAAGTCACTTAATTTTCCATAAGCCAATTCAGAGCCCAGAAAAGTATAGATTTTACTATTTAGTTTAAAAACAATGTGTCACACTAGGCTTCGGTTTTCGCATATTTTGTCCAGAAATATGCTACCCGAAGTGAACGATGAGATTCTTCTAACAGAAATAATCGGCTCTCTTATTTTGTTGCTGTCCAAAGAAGAATATGGTTCAATTTCTTTGCTAGGTGAGTGTGTCAGACAGCTGGTTTTTCCACCAAAGATCTGTGTTCCACCTTCCACAGTGTGAAGTTTTTACTGAGAAGCTAAGAACCACAATTTACAGGCTCCTTGGCATCTGTATGTGGGCATATGGCTAGTTTTGGCCAATAGAAATGCAAGTGAAAGCGATGGTTTTTTTTCCCCAGACCAAAGAGCATAACAAGCAAATTTTCCTTCACTTACTTTTTCACTTACTCTTTCCTCATAAAACAACTGAATCCATAAGAGGAGGGTGGAGTCAGAAGATGGAAGAAGTTAAGTATCCTTGAAATCTCAAAATTCCCATGCGGAAGCCTCCTTGCTAACTGATATACCAGTACTAGATCATGAACAAGAAATAAATGTCTAAAAGTATTATGCTCTGTCAAGTTATCTTTTGCTGTGCAATAAGCCAGTCCAGAACTTAGAGGCTTAAAATGACAGCAATCATTTATTTTACTCACAAAACTAATTTTGATGGGGCTCTGAGGGACAGTAGTCCCCTGCTCTACATGGCATCAGCTAGGGCAGGAGGACCTACTTTTGGGATGCATTACTCACATGACTTCTAAGTAACTGCTGAGTGTCGGCTGTAGTCAGCTGAGGCTGAGGGCTGGTGGCCCCCAGTTCCTCTTCATTTTGGCCTTTCCTGGCTGTTTTTGTTGATGATGATGACAAACTGGCTGTTTGTCATCCTCATGGTATAGTGTCTTAAGAGACAGATAGTAGAAACTGACTTTTTTGAAGTTTGGGCCCAGAAACTGACACAATATCACTTATGCTATAATTTATTGATCAAGCAGTCCTACAGCCAAGATTCAAGGTCATGGAATATAGATCCCACTGAGGGCAGGCCTGTGGCCCAGCGTCAACTGGAACTTGAATGTTAAGAGAGGAATAAAGAGGCCAAAGCTGTTGGAGTTCCATTTTGTTCTTGCACTGGTGTCCTGAGCAGCCTCGACCCAGGGATGCCCTTCTTACTGAGTCCAGTGCTGGCTGGGGTGACTGCTTCCTTACCTCCCGAGACACCTGTGTCCCGCCCATTCTTCAGCCTGGTCTTCTAGCCTCCCATTAATCCTGTGGGCCTCTGCTGTCCCTCCTCTGCATGCCTCTTGTTTGAACCCATCCAGAACTATTTTCTTTGGCTCACAATGAAGGAACACTAATCTATACAAATGTCCACTCACAACAGTAATGAAATAAGTCTATCTTACAGCAATGAGATAAATTTCGCTTATCAAACTGGCAAAAATCTTTAAAAAATAAATGGTACTACCAGTTTTGTTAAGGTTTGGGGAAAAAAAGGACCCTGTTCATAATTGCTTGCGGGAGCGTACATTGGTCGAGTCCTTCTGGAAGGCAGGGCAGTATATGTGAAAAAGTTTAAAATGTGCACATGTTTTGATTGAGTCATATAAAAATTCTGTATACAGAGTTAGCTGCTAGGATATTTATTAAAGTGCTGTTTATAATTCGGCAAGATTAGAAATAATATATGTAACTTGGGTGACCATATAATGTATCATCCATGAGGGGACAGTTTTGAGATTGAAAGAAGAAACTATTGGGCGCCTGGGTGGCTCAGTTGGTTAAGCGACTGCCTTCAGCTCAGGTCATGATCCTGGAGTCCCTGGATCGAGTCCCGCATCGGGCTCCCTGCTCAGCGGGGAGTCTGCTTCTCCCTCTGACCCTCCCCCCTCTCATGTGCTCTCTCTCATTCTCTCTCTCTCAAATAAACAAATAAAATCTTTAAAAAAAAAAAAAAAAAAAAGAAAGAAGAAACTATTGATAATTATGCCAGGATAAGAGGCATAAACCTGCTTCAGGCAAATCCAGATGATCCTAGTCACCTTGTACAAAGGCAGTGATCGGGGGGTAGTATCGTCCTTATGGTACATCCTTCCTGTACTGTGCACCCAAACAACAGAATTCAGCCAACCTATTAAAAATGGTAGTAAATTAAAATTCTGTATTTATTTAGGTCTGTTTCTGGAACTTCATTTCACTACATTAATTCACCTATGTCTTTTTGCACCCATTTAAAAAATATTATGGCTTCGTGGTATGTTTCAATATACCGTAAAACAAATCACCGAGTTTTTTTTTTAAATTCTTCCAGATCAAATTTACAACAATTTTCTCAAGTTCTCTGCCTACCCTCCCCAAAATGTTAAATTATATAATACTTTGGGGAGACATGACATTTTTAAAAATTCTCTATTAAGAATATGGCATGTATCTACTTTTGCTTTCTTTGATAATCCTCAGTGGAATTTATAGTTTTTCTACATTTCTTGTTATGTTTATGCCTATGTATTTTGCATTGTTGTTGTTGCAAATACTATCCCTTCATTATAGCTACATTAAAAAATATAGATTTTGGTATATATGCATAACCAACCATCCTACCGAAAATCCTTTCCAATATAATAGCATTTAATGACATTCTGGGGGGTGGATTTTCTAGATAGCCATATTATCTGAAACGAATAACAATTTTGCCTCTTCCTGTCCCATTTTGCTTTATTGTCCCATTGTATTTGTTAGTATTTCCTGAATAGAGCTAATGATAGTGTTAACAGGCATTACTGTTCATTTCTGACCTTAACGGGAAGGTACCCTGTTTCCTGTCTTCCACACATTGTTCTTTTGCCAACTCACCTACTTATGTCTCAGATCTCAATTCATCACTTCTTCCAGGATGACCAGCTCTGTAGGTCCTGGCTAGACCAGTCTCCCTGTTACTTTTTCACACTGCATCATGTCGCTTTACTTCATTGCACTCACCTCAGTTGTAATTTCAGATTTAGCTGTGTGGTTATGTGAGAAATGACTGTCTCCCTCACTTACCCGTAAACTTCATGACATCTGAGAACTTGTCTGATTTTGCTCACAATGGTATATCTAGCACTTAGTTAAGGGCTGACCAGGTTGATAGCTTGACAAATACTTGTTGATAATAATAATTTTCTCATCTCTGAAATGAAGATTTTAATAATACCTACTTAATAAGGCAGTTGTGAGGATTGAGTATATAAAGAGCTTAGAAGAGTGCCTGACTATTATTACTGGAAAGATCTTATGCTCAAGAATGAAATGGATATTTCAGGAAATAACCATAGTTATACACATGAATTTCTGCACAGATGGCGAGTGCTGGAGAAAGGGGCATTATAAGAATAGTCTCACATTTTGGTGTATTTTAGGGGATTCTTAGTTTAGGAATCCATTTGGGAGCATCCCTGACATTAGTTACCTTGTCTTGGCTTACATGCCTTCTCTGCAAGGAAGCTCAGGATCTCTCAAAACCTATTGGACAGTAGAGATTTAACATTAAGTATGTCCTGTTTGTTCAAATAATTTCCCCAGTCTATAATTTCTTTGACCACTACACAGATTTTCTTAAATTCTGTAACATTGAACATAATAAACTTTTTTCCTTTGTGATTTTTCATTGCTTTTGGCATAGAAAAGATGGAAAAAATAATAGACAACAGAATCAGAAGCATAAATGGCCAATATATAAGAGAGAATATTTAGTTTCACAGTAATCAGAAGTATATAAATTAAAATAATGGGATTTTTGCATATAGAATTAACAAAAATAGAAAAAATATAATATTAATTGTTTGGATGTGATATGATGAGCTTATATAGTACAGATGAGAAAAAAATCAAGTCAAAAAATGGGCAGAAGACATGAACAGACACTTCTCAAAAGAAGACATACAAATGGCTAACAGACACATGAAAAAATGTTCATCATCATTAGCCATCAGGGAAATTCAAACCAAAACCACATTGAGATACCACCTTACACCAGTTAGAATGGCAAAAATTGACAAGGCAAGAAATAACAAATGTTGGAGAGGTTGTGGAGAAAGGGGAACCCTCTTACACTGTTGGTGGGAATGCAAGTTGGTACAGCCACTTTGGAAAACAGTGTGGAGGTTCCTCAAAAATTTAAAAATAGAGCTACCCTATGACCCAGCAATTGCACTCATGGGTATTTACCCCAAAGACACAGATGTAGTGAAAAGAAGGGCCATATGCACTCCAATGTTCAGAGCAGCAATGTCTGCAATAGCTAAACTGTGGAAAGAGCTGAGATGCCCTTCAACAGATGAATGGATAAAGAAGATGTGGTCCATATATACAATGGAATATTACTCAGCCATCAGAAAGGATGAATACTCAACTTTTATATCAACATGGATGGGACTGGAGATTATGCTAAGTGAAATAAGTCAAGCAGAGAAAGTCAATTATCATATGGTTTCACTTACTTGTGGAACATAAGGAATAGCATGGAGGACATTAGGAGAAGGAAGGGACGGGTGCCTGGGTGGCTCAGTCATTAAGCGTCTACCTTTGGCTCAGGTCATGATTCCAGGGTCCTGGGATCCAGCCCCATATCGGGCTCCCTGCTTGGTGAGACTGCTTCTCCCTCTCCCTCTGCTGCCCCCCCTGCTTGTGCTTGCTCTCTCTCTCTCTCTCTCTGTCAAATAAATAAATAAAATCTTTAAAAAAAAAAGAAAAAAGGTGAAGTAAGGGAAACATGAAGGGGGGGAATCGGTGGGGGAGATGAACCATGAGAGACTATGGACTCCAGGAAACAAACTGAGGGTTTTAGAGGGGAAGGGGGTGCGGGGATGGGTTAGCCCAGTGATGGGTATTAAGGAGGGCACGTACTTCATGGAGCACTGGGTGTTATACGAAAATAATGAATCATGGATCACTACATCAAAAACTAATGATGTGGGCGCCTGGGTGGCTCAGTTGGTTAAGCGACTGCCTTCAGCTCAGGTCATGATCCTGGAGTCCCTGGATCGAGTCCCGCATCGGGCTCCCTGCTCGGCAGGGAGCCTGCTTCACCCTCTGACCCTCCCCCCTCTCATGTGCTCTCTCTCTCTCATTCTCTCTGTCTTAAATAAATAAATAAAATCTTTAAAAAAAAAAAACTAATGATGTATTGTATGATGACTAACATAACATAATAAAATAAAATAAAATTAAAAAAATATTAAAAATGATTTGACAATATGTATCAAGAACCTAAATTTAATGTGATGGCTAATTTTATGTGTCATCTTGGCCACAGTACCAAGATATTTGCTCAAACATTATTCTATGTTTTTGTGATGATAGATTTTAGGTGAGATTAACATTTAAATCAGACTTTGAGTAAAGCAGATTTACTCCATAATGTGGGTGGGCCTCAACCAGGCAGTCAAAGTCCTCAGTTAAAAAGGCTTCTCTTGGAGCACCTGGTGGGTCAGTCGGTTAAGCATCCCACTCTTGATTTCAGCTCAGGTCATGATCTCAGGGTTGTTAGATGAAGCCCCTCATCAGGCTCCATGCCAGGCATGGAGCCTGCTTAAGATTCTGTCTCTCTCTCCCTCTGCCCTTTCCCTTTGCCCCAAAATACAAAAATAAAAAGATCTCTCTCATGAGGAGAACTGGTGCTGTCAGCCAGTTATGTTTCCCACAGCAGGAGATCAGAGTGGTGCATTATTCCATGGCCTTCCCTCAGAAAGAAAGAAATTTTGGATTCTTTGGACAAATGACCAATTCCAGGTTTGAACGAGAAAGGTAGAAAGTAAAACTGGGATATTTTGTATCAAAAAATAAGGAAATACTCAAAGACTAAGGGGGTCATGTATGAAAGGGCTCAGGAACTATCCTGAAGGGGTTACCACTGGCCAAATTTGGGACAATGTGTGCACTGCATCAAAAAGAATATTGCAAACAACTGATGGTTACCAGAGGGGAGGTGGGTAGGGGAATGGGTTAAATGGGTGATGGGGATTAAGGAGGACCCTTGTTGCGATGAGCACTGGGTGTTGAAAGCAAGTATTGAATCACTAAATTGTACACCTGAAACTAATATTACACTGTATGTTAACTGGAATTTAAACAAAAACAAAAAAAATATAGACCTCCCTTGAAGAAGAGGGATTTCCACCAGAAGACCGCCATCAGACTCAAATGGTAGCATTTCCTTGAATCTCCAGTCTACTGGCCAACCCTGCAGATTTTTGCCTTGCCAGCCTCCACAACTACATGAGCCAATTCCTTAAAATAAATCTCTCTCTCTATATATGTATATATCCTATTGGTTATCTTTCTCTGCAGAACCCTGCCTAATACATTTAGTAATACTCAACTTGAACTTAGTAATACCATTTCTAGGAATCTATCACAAGGAAATAATCATAAATATAGTACAAATTTATATAGCAATAATAGAAAAAATGGTAAAAAAAAAATATCTTACGATTAAATAGGTATATTACACCATATGTACCCATAGAAGGAAAGATACAGTCTGTAGTCACTGAAAGTCATGTACTGGAATAATATTTACTGATATGGGAAAATGTTCATTTGTGGCATATTCACATCCTTGTCCCTATATCTATGTATCTATGTACCCATCCATCTAGATCTGTCGAATATGGTAGCTAGCTAGTAGCCACATGTAGCTGTCAAGCACTTGAAATATAGCTAGTTAGAATGAGAAAATAAATTTTTAATTTAATTTTGATTGCTTTAAATTTAAAAGAACTTATGCTTAATTGAGGTATTAGAAAACTTTTAAGTATGGAACAACTTAGATATTTTGATCTACTCTTTTTTTTTTTTTAAGACTCCATTCTTTTTAAAGTAGCTTTAGTTTCACACCAAAATTAAGAGGAAGGTACAGAGATTTCTCATATACCTCCTGCCCCCACAGATGGATGGCCTCCCCCATTATAAACATCCCCTAATAGAGTGGCATATTTGTTACAATTGATGAACCTACATTCACACATTATGATCACCCAAAGTCCACAGTTTACATTATGGTTCATTCTTGATATTGTACATTCCAGAGTTTTGGACAAATGTATACTATGGATCCATCATTACGGTATCCTACAGATTATTTTTATTGCCCTAACAATATGCTGTGCTCTACCTATTCATCCCTTCCCACTTAAAACGCTTTTTTCCTATTTTTTAAACTTGAATTTTACAAAATCTAAATACAGACTTAATACTTTTGATGAAAATTGAAATAAGCTTTAACTATAATGCCAGATTGTACTGCAAATTGTACTTTTGAAGTTTTCTATAATGGTCACATTATTTTTATAATCAGAAAACTGTTAGTTCAAAAAGAAAATATAAGGTTATTTTTAGCAGCAAGAAATAATGAAAATATTTCCAAATGTGCTTTTCATGACGTTCATAGTGTAAGTATCCTACTTTTCAAGAACAGAGTTTCTAGGCTGTTGGAGAAATAATATTTCAAGCAGTACCTAAAATTTGAGGAAATCAGTCAGTCTGAATCTACATGTGGGAATTTGAGAGAGAACATTTGTTAATATTTTAAATACAACTATTCAACACATTTTATGAAAACTCTTTCCTTGAGCCATGAATAATTTGTTACTATCTTTCTGAATTCTGGCTCTGAGTTAATGCTTTCTACTTCCTGGGGGATTTTATAATTAGATTTTGAAAAAGATAAACTGTCTCTGGAAACTAAGTAAAAGACTAATTTCTGAACAGCTCTATTCTTGTGGAGGTCACACTTTGATCAAAGGAAGAGAGAGCTTGCAATTTTCACTGACATTTTTCTTCCTTTCTTCTGCAATGTAACAGTTTGTGAGTAAACTTTGAGGAAGGCTTTCCAGCAGAAACTTTCTGAAATGGGATGATCCTGTTCCCCATCATCACTCTTATTCCACATCATAGGGCAAAATTCTGAGAGTCTACAGGGATTACAGGAATTAGCCTAAGCTATTTGTGACTTTCTTCCTACTTGTGGTCAAGTCAACTCTAAATAATCCCTAAAGTGGAAATCATGAACACTGTGCACTAGCATTGATTATTCATTGGTGGGTATTTCTTTTTTTTTTTTTTTCCAGATTTTATTTATTTATTTGACACACAGAGAGAGACAGCGAGAGAGGAAACATAAGCAGGGGGAGTGGGAGAGGGAGAAGCAGGCTCCCAGCTGAGCAGGGAGCCTGATGTGGGGCTTGATCCTAGGACCCTGGGATCATGACCTGAGCCTAAGGCAGATGCTTAACGACTAAGCCACCCAGGCGCCCCATTGATGGGTATTTCTATCTTTCTTTAAAGACAAAGAATCAGAGTATCAAAATATCAGGAACATGAAACGACAGGTGTTAGCAGGGATGCGGAGAAAGGGAAACCCCCCTACACTGTTGGTGGGAATCCAAGCTGGTGCAGCCACTCTGGAAAACAGTATGGAGCTTCTGCAAAAAGTTGAAAATAGAGCTACCATATGACCCAGCAATTGCACTACTGGGTATTTACCCCAAAGATACAAATGTAGGGATCTGAAGGGGTATGTGCACCCCAATGTTTACAGCAGCAATGTCCACAATAGCCAAACTATGGAAGAGCCAAGATGTCCATTGACAGATGAATGGATAAAGAAGATGTGGTATATATATACAATGGAATATTATGCAGCCATCAAAAGGAATGAAATCTTGCCATTTGCAATGACGTGGATGGAACTGGAGGGTATTATGCTGAGCAAAATAAATCAGAGAAAGACATGTATCATATGACCTCACTGATATGAGGAATTCTTAATCTCAGGAAACAAACTGAGGGTTGCTGGAGTGGTGGGGGTGGGAGGGATGGGGTGGCTGGGTGATAGACATTGGGGAGGGTATGTGCTATGGTGAGCGCTGTGAATTGTGTAAGACTGTTGAATCACAGACCTGTACCTCTGAAACAAATAATACATTATATGTTTAAAAAAAAAAAAAGAAGAAGAAGAAGATAGCAGGAAGGGAAAAATGAAGGGGGGGAAATCGGACGGGGAGACAAACCATGAGAGACTATGGACTCTGAGAAACAAACTGAGGGTTCTAGAGGGGAGGGGGTGGGGGGATGGGTTAGCCTGGTGATGGGTATTAAGGAGGGCACGTACTGCATAGAGCACTGGGTGTTATACGCAAACAATGAATCATGGAACACTACATCAAAAACTAATGAGGTAATGTATGGTGACTAACATAACATAATAAAAAAAAGTAAAAAAAAAAGAAAAAAAGAAATATTTGCTGTTTGTTGTGCATTAGAAAATAAAGGAAACTTCTGGTTCAACATGGTGGATGACTACACATATCTACCTCTTCTTGAAAACCCTTTCAATGACAACAACAGCAAAAATATTAATGCACAAGGACAAAGAGAATTAGAGGACATTCAGCCACAAATGAGAATTAACACACTTTTTTTGAAGAGAGAACTCTCTCAAAAAGAGTGGTGACTTCCTTAGCAGAGTGGAGAAAGCTACAAACTGTGGGTGTCCAAGAGAGACATACAAGACACAACCTGAGTCTTCTCTCAGGACCTTGGAAAAGCTTAAAATTTAAAGCAGCAGATACAGCAAAAGATGTGGAGAAGCACAAAGCCACCGTGGGAGTGACTGAAATCTTCCATGCAAAGTGGCTGGGGCCTTAGTTCTCTTCTCTATCCAGAGTTGGTTGACAAGCTTCTCCACAGAGAGTTTCAAATCAGCTATTTGCTACTGACTCTTAAATAGAAACAGCCAGCCAAAGATCACTGGGCAGTTGAGGAAAGTTTCTAATATGAGAAAGACTCAAACAAACAGAAAAAGCAACATGGAGAAAATAGAGGACCCAGAGCCAAGGAGATTGCTAAGAAAGTAGAACAAAAGAGAAGTAGAGAATGGGAAACAGGATAAGAAATTTAGAAAGGTCAATCTGGGAGGTTTTAACTTGCAACAAATAGAGGAGAGGGAATTTTCCAAGAAAAAAACAAAAGAAAGTTCCCCAGAACTGAGAACTTGACTTTCCAAATTGGAAAGGCTCTCCATGTGTTCATCTCAATTAATAAAAAAGAAACACACTCAGATAGATATTTATGAATTTTAGGACACTGGGAATAAAGAAATATCCTAAAAGCTTGTGGTAGGAGGGACACTTCACATACAAAGAAATGGGGATTAAAGTGACACTTGACTTCTCCAACCAAAATGGGAAGCTACAGTGCCATGGAGCAGAGCTGTCAGAATTTGGTGGCAAATTATACTCAATTCTATGCTCAACATAACATTTTATACACAGATAAACCATGTGTTACTTTCCTAGGGCTGCCATGACAAAGTACCACAAACTGGGTAGCTTAACACAATAGAAATTTATTCTTTCAGTGTTGGAGACCAGAAGTCCAAAATCAAGGTGTTGGCAGGGGCTTATTCCTTTTAGAGGCTCCAAGAGAGAATGTTTCCTTTTTCTCTCCTGCCTTCTGTGGTGGTCAGTAATCCTGAGTATTCTGTGGCTTATAGATGCACCACCCCAGTCTCTGCCTTCATTATCATGTGGCCTTCTTTCCTCTGTGTGTCTGTGTCTTTACAAAGCCTTTTTTTTTTTTTTTTAAAGATTTTATTTATTTATTTGACAGAGAGAGAGATAGTGAGAGCAGGAACACAAGCAGGGGAGTGGGAGAGGGAAAAGCAGGCTTCCCGCCGAGCAGGGCGCCCAATGTGGGGCTCGATCCCAGGACCCTGGGATCATGACTTGAGCTGAAGGCAGATGCTTAACGACTGAGACACCCAGGGGCCCTGTTCATAAAGCCTTCTTATAAGGACACTGGTCATCAGATTTTGGGCCCACTCTAACCCAGTATGAGCCCATCTTAGCTAATTACATCTATGAAGAACTTATATCCAAATAAGGTCACATTCTGAGGTTCCAGGTGGACATGAATTTTAAGGGGACACTGTTTAACCCAATACAAACCATCAACCAAGAATAAAGACATTTGGGGGCATGTAAGGAATGAACAATTTTATCTCCATATATTGTTTCTTAGGGAAGTTACTGGGGGATATATTTTTCCCAAATAAGTAAGCCTCTTTAAGCCTAAGAGGAAGACAGGGAACAAGGTAACAGGAAATCTAACAAGGAAAGAAAATTAAGAGCCCCACAGAGCAGAGAATGGGGTAATCTAGGAATGAAGTCTCCTAGGGCAAGGGAAAGAAAATGCTAAATATCTGATATTGGAAAATAAAATTTCCAGTTTTTTGACAGAGCTTAAATTCCAAAATAAAACAGAAGTTGAATAAGAAAGAGAACATACGCATAGTCTCTCTCTTGGCTCATTATTAGGTAATCTTTATATAGTCATAAATAGTAACCCTAATCCTTGATTTAATAAAAACTTAGGGACTATTATCAACAAGGTGACACTGAATAATTATGTTAAGTAAATTGCTAAATATTCATTAGTCATAACAGGAAGTCAGCAAATGATGTGTAAAATTAATAGGACATAAAATTGCAATATTATCATGTTATTTAGAAACAAAGCGATAAAAACTAGAGGAAGACAGTAATAAAAGTTTATATGGTAACCTCTAGGAAATGGATCTGGGCAGGGGATAAGAGGTAACTGTTGTCTTTTAGTATGCCTTTTAGTGTTATTTGATTTTTATAAAATTTGAGCAAGTAATACTTTTATAACAACTCAAATTAAAAGAGAAAAGTGTAATACAATACACTTAACAATTACCTGAACAGTGTGTTAAAATACAACTTCTGTGTTAACATTCAGGGATCCTAATTTAGTAAGAAGGGGGGCCTGGAACTGTATTTTAACAAGGCCTATGAAATTCTGATGGAAGTGGTTTCTGGACCCTGCTTTGAGAAACACTTTTCTGGAAATATCCACACATTTCTGGGACATCAGTTCCAGCTGGTTTCTGGTAGAGACCAAGTGAGCTTGTTCCTATGTGTTCATGTCCATCCTCTTAGTGATAAGTGCTGAAGTGAGAGGCCTAGATGCTGAGGTCAGGAAATATGTTCAGGCAGTTGAAAAGTCTTCCAACCAGTCAGGTTGCAAACATTGGCAGAAGCTCTGAGGGCAGTCACTCCTGCGTTTACAGGAGGCTGAGTCAGTCTGCTGGGTACTAAAAGGTATATACAAAATGAAATGCCATCGATTCTACCCCACCATTGCTATGGAATAGCTGTGAGTCTGAAGGTGCCCAAGGTCACATCCAAGCTTGTGTCCAGGAGAACCTTAGACATGTACCCAGTGGGAATGCTGAAGTGAAAGCTGCTGCAGAAATCTGCTACTTAAACAGTGACAGAAGGTCACTGTGACAGCAAATGTATTGTAAAAGTCTTACAAAACCATGATCAGCCATTTCTAAAGTTTGACACAACCCTGCTCCTTTGTCTCACTTGAAAGTTATCACTAGCCTCCCAAATAAAATCATAAGGGATGGTTCCTAACTTCTGTTGAGGAGTTGCTGTGAGCCAGGCACTCTGTGATGCACTTTATACCTGCCAAATCTTACAAAACCAATTTCACAGATGAGAAAAATGCAGATTCCAAGAAGCTAAGCCACAATCCCAGCATTACATAACCAGTATGTGAAAGAACAAATCTTACTTTTTTCCACAATTCCAAATTGCATCCTGGACAATCTTTAAGCCTACAGGATATCAACAGAACTAGATCATTCATATCAAATCTGTGGAGTGTGATCCATTTATCACCAAATGTGTTCACTGAATAGAAATCCTGCTGGTCTGGCATGAGACTCTCATACGGGTGCCTTAGAGGGGGCCAAACAGAGCAGCACAACATGTGAGACCCAATGGAGCACCTGCAAGGGTCACCAAAACACCATCACAGCTCACTGTCACAGCTGTGGGTAACCAGCAAGCATCTACAGCCAGCTGGACATCCGAGGGGGTGATGAAAAGTGGGAGGATTACAGGAAGGGAGTGGCTGATTGTAAGCAAAGACCAATTCTCAAGATGAGGTCACTGATTGAAGAGTTTCAGAAAGTTGCTGCTGATACCAAAGAAAGTAACAAATTCTATGGGGCGCCTGGGTGGCTCAGTCAGTTAAGCATCTACCTCTGGCTCGGGTCATGATCTCAGGGTCCTCAGATTGAACCCCACATTGGGCTCCCTGCTCAGCAGGGAGCCTGCTTCTCCCTCTCCCTCTGCCTTCCACTCCCCCTGCTTGTGCTCTCTCTGTCAAATAAATAAATAAGATCTTAAAAAAAATAAAGTAACAAATTCTTAATCTCAGAATTTATAAACTGAAGGAATTTTGGGAAAGATTGTATTGATAATGATGATGAAGAGGAGGAAGATAGTAACAGCTAACATTACTTGAGTACTTTCCATATGCCAGGCATTGTGCTGAGTATTATCTCATTTAATTCAATGAATTACAGTTTGTATCCCCATTTATTGATGAAGAAATCAAGGCCCAGAGATGCGGGATTCACTCACAGTGGCACCACCAGTTAGGGACAGAGTTAGGACTAGAGTTCCATCATGTGATGTCTAACTGTGGCTGTTTTGTTTTTTTTTTTCTCTGTACCTTATAGCCAATCTCTTTTCCCATGAGAATGTGTGAAAAGAGTACAGTCTTTGGAAGAACCAGGCAGACCCAGATCTAAATCCTGCTTTTCCTTGGATTATGTGACCCTCTCTTTCTGAGTCCCAGATCCTTCATTTATAAAATAGAGATAATCTCTTACTTTTCCTTTTGTTGTCAGCATTAAGTGAAATAATGTATATGAAATACCTATTACAGCATCTGGTACACAGTAAGAACTCAACATGTGTGGGTTTCTTTCCTTTCTTTTCCTTTTCTTTTCTTTTCTCTTCTTTTCTCTTCCCTCTTCCTCTTGCTTTGGGTGTGGACGTAATGTCTATTTAGTTTTTTCAGTTATCTGCCCTCTTAGATGGTAATCACCATATATCATGTTGACCTTCCAAATGGTTAAACTGTGTATTTGCACACATACAAAGACACACAGAATGAAGTACTTGGAGGGAACAAGAATATTAAGTAACAATTTTAATAAATTTAAGAAACATTAAAATCGATCCTTTGTCTGTGTTGCTAATATAGTTTAGTAGTATTTAGCTGGTGTTCAGCTGTGCAATAGAATTGCCTAGAGCTTTAAAAATGCCCGGTGTTTAGGCTGTACCTCATACTAATTTAGTCAGGATCCCTGTGGTGAGGGTCAGGCATCAGTAGTTTAAAAAAACTCCTCAGATGCTCTCAATGAGCAGTCAAAAGTGAGAACCATTGGAGAGGAGTTAATATGGCAGAAGAATAAGGGACCCTAGGCTTGCCTTATCACTCAAAAATAGCTAGATAAATATATCATTTTGAACACCCAAGAAATTGATCTGAGGACTGAGAGAGCAAAACTGCACAACTAGAGATTAAAAAACAAAAAACAACAACAAAAAAACCCGCTACATCGTGGAATGTAGGAGCTGTGGAGAGTTGATTTGGGGAGAGAAGAGTTGCGGGTCCTGCAAAGAGGAGGGAGCCCTGATCATTGAGGAGCAAGAGAGAAAGAAAGAGAGAGAGAAAAAGTGAAAGTGCATGCAGAGAATTGCACAAGAAAAACTTTCCCCAAAACCATTGACTGGGAAGGGGAGAGGGGCTGAATAACACAAGTTTTTATAAACAGTGGAGCACAGAGTCTGAAGTTTGGAGGTCTGTGCTATTGCCAGGGTCACACCTGGCAGACTTAGCGGTGCTCTGGTGGGAAGGGCAGAGACCTGGGAGTGGACGGTATGGTCTGAGGATCCCCTGGGTCACAGGCGAGAAGCAGTTCCTCTGCTTGGAGTGCATTTGGGAGTGGTGGCACAGGGACAAAACACCCGCAGATGACATTGAGCTGCCCCATTCCCTAGCACAGGAACAAAGACACTGGCTGAAGGCAGCAAACCTTAGTGTTGGCTTTTAGCTGCTCTTTACTGTAAACTCTGAACCACTGTGTGGTCACACAAGAGATTTCTGGGACAAGCTGCCAAGGGCCACAGTGCGGTGAGACCCTCTCCCAGAGGGATCAGCACAGATCTCTAAAACCTGGTGTTTTGAAACGCAGCCACATACCTGAGATTAAACACAGGAGTGCTGAGCCCCCTAGCAGGTGGACAGTTCAGATGCAGGCAGGGTGAAGGCAGGGATCTGGTGGAGGTGATTGTTTGCTCTTCTGTGAGGGCTTCCTGAAGACTGGCAGGTACAAGCTCCCCACTCCAGGGACTAGAGAGCAGGGAGATGCCATTTTCGCCCTGCCCATGAGGGCAACTTCAGGGAGCCAAACAGCACCACCTAGTGGAGGCTGGAGCTGCTTACACTAAGCCCTGCCCCACTGCACCCTGCAGGTGCATCTCTACTATAGAAAGTCGGCCTGAGAACCAGAGCAGCAGGGCCCTCAGCCAGAAGACCAGCACAAACCATTTGCACATACCAAGTCCCCTGATCGTGGAGTGCTGCAAAGCTTTAGCTCTAAGGGAAATAGGATCTAGCTTCTTTTTATTTTAATCAAATTAATTATTAGTTAATTAATTAATTAATTTGGGTCTAGCTTCTTTTAATGAGCAGACCAAAACACACCTAGGATCTAGCTTCCTTTTGTTTTTGTTTTTTGTTGTTGTTGTTGTTGTTGTTCTTTTTGGTTTTTTTGTTTTGTTTTGTGATTTTCTTTTTTTTAATCTAGTTTCTTTTAATAAGCAGACCAGCAGACCAAAACACACCTAGGATACCTAGGCTCTAGCTTCTTTTCTTTCCTTTTTTTTTTTTTTAAACCTTTTCTTAATATAGCCATTACTCTCGGGAGCAGGAATGCAATAGGCTTTCTTCCTAACAATCACACACAAAAAAACAGTGACCCAGACATAATGCCAAGATGGAGGAATTCCCCCTAAAGGAAAGAACAGGAAGAGGTCACAGCCAGGGATTTAATCAATACAGATGCAAGTAAGATGTCTGAACCAGAATTTAAAACAAAAATAATAAGAATACTAGCTGGGCTTGAGAAAAGCATTACAGACACTAGAAAATTCCTTACTGCAGAGATAAAAGAACTAAGAACTAGTCAGACTGAAATGAAAAATGCTATAACCAAGATGCAAACCTGAATGGATGTAGTGGTAATGAGGATAGACAAAGCAGAGGAATGAATCAGTGATATAGAAGATAAAATTATGGAAAATAATGAAGCTGAAAAAGAAGAGGAAAGAAAGGTATTGGATCATGAATGTAGACTTAGAGAACTCAGTGACTCCTTAAAGCATAATAACATTTGTATCATAGGAGTCTCAGAAGAAAAAAAAAGGAGCAGGTTTTTTTTTTTTTAATTTTTTATTGTTATGTTAATCCCCATACATTACATCATTAGTTTTAGATATAGTGTTCCATGATTCATTGTTTGTGCATAACACCCAGTGCTCCATGCAGAACATGCCCTCCTCAATACCCATCACCAGGCTAACCCATCCTCCCAACCCCCTCCCCTCTAGAACCCTCAGTTTGTTTTTCAGAGTCCATTGTCTCTCATGGTTCTTCTCCCCCTCCGATTTCCCCCCCTTCATTCTTCCCCTAAAAAGGAGCAGGTTTATTTGAGCAAATTGTAGCTGAAAACTTCCCTAATCTGGGGATGGAAACAGACATCAAAATCCAAGAAGTCCAGAGAACTCCCATGAAATTCAACAAAAGCCAGCCATCACCAAGACAAAACATCATCAAATTCACAACATACACAGACAAGGAAAGAACCCTGAAAGCAGCAAGGGAAAAAAGTCCTTAATCTACAAGGGAAGACAGATCAGGTTTGCAGCAGATCTGTCTACAGAAACTTGGCAGGCCAGAAGAGAGTGGCAGGATATATAATGAACGTGTTGAATGGGAAAAATATGCAGCCAAGAATACTTTATCCAGCAAGACTGTCATTCAGAATAGAAGGAGAGATAAAGAGTTTCCCAGAAAAACAAAAACTAGAGGAGTTCATAACCATTAAACCAGCCCTGCAAGAAATATTAAAGGGGACTCTTTAAGTGGGGAAAAAAAGGACCAAAAGTAACAAAGACTAGAAAGGAACAGAGAACATCACCAGAAATACCAATTTTACAGGTAACACAATGGCACTAAATTCATATCTTTCAATAATCACTCTGAGTATAAATGGACTAAATTCTCCAATCAAAAGACATAGGGTATAAGAATGGATTAAAAAAATAAGACCCATCTATATGTTGCCTACAAGAGATTCATTTTAGACTAAAAGACACATGCAGATTGAAGGTCAGGGGATGGAGAGCCATCTATCATACAAATGGATATCAAAAGAAAGCCAGAGCAGTCATACTCATCCGAAACAAACTAGATTTTAAAACAAAGACTGTAACAAGAGATGAAGAAGGGCATTATATCATAATTAAGGGGTCTATCCATCAAGAAGATCTAACAGTTGTAAATACTTATGCCCCCAACTTGGAAGCACCTAAATATATAAATCAATTAATAACAAACATAAAGAAACTCATTGATAATAATACAAGAATAGTAGGGAACTTTCACACCCCACTTATGGCAACTGGCAGATCATCTAAGCAGAAAATCAACAAAGAAACAATGGCTTTGAGTGACACACTGGACCAGATGGACTTAACAGATCTATTCAGAACATTTCATCCTAAAGTAGTGAAATATATATTCTTTTTGAGTGCACATGGAACATTCACCAGAATAGATCACACACTGGGTCACAAATCAGCCCTCAACAAGTACAAAAAGACTAAGATCATGTAATGCATATTTTCTGGCCACAATGCTATGAAACTGGAATTCAACCACAAGAAAAAAAATTGGAAGTATCACAAATACATGGAGGTTAAAGAATATCCTACTAGAGAATAAATGGGTTAACCAAAAAATTAAAGAAGAAATTAAAAAAAAAATACATGGAAGCAAATGAAAATGAAAACATGATGGTCCAAAATCTTTGGGATGCAGCAAAGGTGGTCCTAAGAGGGATGTATATTGCAACAGAAGCCTACCTCACAAAGTAAGAAAAGTCACAACCTAACCTTACACCTGAAGGAGCTAGAAGGGAAACAGCAAATAAAGCCTAAAGCCAGCAGAAGAAGGGAAATAATAAGATTAGATCAAAAATAAATCATACAGAAATGAAAAAAAACAGTAGAACAGATCAACGAAAATAAGATCTGGTTCTTTGAAAGAATTAATAAAATTGATAATTCCCTAGCCAGCTTTATCAAAAAGAAAAGAGAAAGGACCCAAATAAATAAAATCATGAGTGAAAGAGAAGGGATCACAACCAACACCACAGAAATACAAACAATTATAAGAGAATATTATGAAAAATTTGTATGCCAACAAACTGGGCAATCTGGAAGAAATGACCAAAACTGAAACAGGAAGAAATAGAAAATTTGAGCAGACCCATAACCAAAAAAAAGTTGAATCAGTAATCAAAAATCTCCCAACAAACCAAAGTTCAGGGCCAGATGGCTTCCCAGGGGAATTCTACCAGAAATTTAAAGAAGAGTTTATAACTATTCTTCTCAAACTGTTCCAAAAAATGGAAATGGAAAGAAAACTTCCATACTCATTCTATGAGGCCAGCATTACCTTGATTCCAAAACCAGACAAGGACCTCACTAAAAAGGAGAATTACAGGCCAATATCCCTGATGGACATGGATATAAAAATCCTCAACAAACCACTAGCAAATTGAATCCAACAGTACATTAAAAGAATTATTCACAATGATCAAGTGGGGTTTATTCCTGGGGTGCAGAGGTGGCTCAATATTTGCAAATCAATCAATGTGATGCACCACATTAATAAAAGAAAGGATAAGAATCATATGATCCTCTCAATAGATGTAGAAAAAACATTTGACAAAGTACAGCACCCATTCTTGATAAAAACCCTCAACAAAGTAGGTATAGATGGAACATACCTCAACATCATAAAAGCCATATATGAAAGACCTACAGCTAATATCCTCCTCAATGGGGAAAAACTGAGAGCTTTTCCTCTAGAGTCAGGAACAAGACAGAAATGTCCATTCTAACCAATACTATTTAACATAATACTAGAAGTCTTAGCCTCAGCAATTAGACAACAAAAAGAAATAAAAGGCATCCAAATTGGCAAGGAAGAAGTCAAAGTGTCACTCTTCACAGACGACATGATACTCTATGTAGAAAACCTAAAACACTCCACCAAAAAATTGCTAGAACTAATACATGAATTCAGCAAAGTTGCAGGATATAAAATCAATGTACAGAAATCTTTTGCATTACTATACACCAATAATGAAGCAGCAGAAAAAGAAATCAAGGAATTGATCCCATTTACAACTGCACCAGAAATAATAAGATACCTAGGAATAAACCTAACAAAAGAGGTAAAAGATGTGTACTCTGAAAACTATAGAACACTTATGAAAGAAATTGAAGAGGACACAAATAATGAAGAAAAAATTCCATGCTCATGGATTGGAAGAACAAACATTGTTAAAATGTCTATGCTCCCCAAAACAATCTACACATTTAATGCAATCCCTATCAAAAACTCCCAGCATTTTTCACAGAGCTAGAACAAACAATCTTAAAATTTGTACAGAACCACAAAAGATTCCAAATAGCCAAAGCAATCCTGAAAAAGAAAAGCAAAGCTGGAGGCATCACAAGTCTGGACTTCAAGCTCTATTACAAAGCTTCAGTCATCAAGACAGCATGATATTGGCAGAAAGACACATAGATCAATGGAACAAAATAGAAAACCCAGAAATGGACCCACAACTATATGTTCAACTAATCTTCAGCAAAGTGGGAAAGAACATCCAATGGAAAAAAGTCTCTTCAACAAATGGTGTTGGGAAAACTGAACAGCAACACACAGAAGAATGAAACTGGGCCGCTTTCTTATACCATACACAAAAATAAATTAAAAATGGTTGAAAGACCTAAATGTGAGACAGGAAACTATCAAAATCCTAGAGGAGAACACAGGCAGAAACCTCTTTGACCTCAGCCATTGCAACTTCTTACTAGACATGTCTCTGGAAGCAAGGGAAACAAAAGCAAAAGTGAACTATTGGGATTTCATCAAGATAAAAAGCTTTTGCATAGTGAAGGAAACAATCAACAAAACTAAAAGCAGCCTACGGAATGGGAGAAGATATTTTCAAATGACATATCTGATAAAAGGTTAGCATCCAAAATCTATAAAAACTTATCAAACTCAACACCCCCCAAAAACCCCCACAAATAATCCAGTTAAGAAATGGGCAGAAGACATGAATAGACATTTTTCCAAAGAAGACATCCAGATGGCTTACAGATGTATGAAAAGATGCTCCACTTCACTTGGCATCAGGGAAATACAAATCAAAACCACAATGAGATATCACCTCACACCAGTCAGAATGGCTAAAACTAACAACACAGGAAACAACAGGTGTTGGCGAGGATGTGGAGAAAGGGGAACCCTCCTACACTGTCGGTGGGAATGCAAACTAGTGCAGCCACTCTGAAAAACAGTATGGAGATTCCTCAAAAAGTTAAAAATAGATTTACCCTACGACTCAGGATTGCACTACTAGGTATTTACTCAAAGGATACAAAAATACAGATTCAAAGGGGTACATGCACCCTGATGTTTATAGCAGCATTATCAACAATAGCCAAATTTTGGAAGGAGCCCAGGTGTCCATCAATGGATGAATGGATAAAGATGATGTGGTATATATATATATATATATATATATATATATATATATATATATACAATGGAATGTTACTCAGCCATCAAAAAGAATGAAATCTTGCCATTTGCAACAACATGCTGGAGATAGAGAGTATTGTGCTAAGTGAAATAAGTCAAAGAAAAATACCATATGATTTCACTCATATGTGGAATTTAGGAAACAAAACAGATGAATGTGTGGGAAGGGGAAAAAAAGAGAGAAGGAGAGGAGGGAGACAAACCATAAGAGACCCTTAGGGATAGAGAACAAACTGAGGGTTGCTGGAGGGGAGGTGGATGGGGGATGGGCTAGATGGGTGATGGGCATTAAGGAGGGCACTTGTGATGAGCACTGGGTGTTACATGTAAGTGATGAATCACTAAATTCTACTCCTGAAACCAATTTTACACTTTATGTTAGTTAAGTAGAATTTTTTTTTAAGATTTTATTTATTGATTTGACAGAAACAGACACAGCAAGAGAGGGAACACAAACAGGGGGAGTGGGAGAGGGAGAAGCAGGCTTACTGCCGAGCAGGGAGCCCGATG
Source organism: Phoca vitulina (assembly GCF_004348235.1). Lineage (NCBI taxonomy): Eukaryota > Metazoa > Chordata > Mammalia > Carnivora > Phocidae > Phoca > Phoca vitulina. The sequence goes on from NW_022589713.1 coordinate 25,769,231, forward strand.
CGGGGCTCGATCCCAGGACCCTGGGATCATGACCTGAGCCGGAGGCAGACGCTTAAAGACTGAGCCACCCAGGCGCCCCAACTAAGTAGAATTTAAATAAAATTTTGGAAGAAAAAAAAGGGAGAATCATCGAGCTACACTAGAACAGTCATTTTCGAAACATGGCCCCAGGAGAAGCAGTGTCAACACCAGCTGAAAACTTGTTAGAAATGCACATTCTTGGGCCTCACCCCAGGGCTGCTGAAAGAGAAACTCTGGGAGTGGAGCCCTCCAGGGGATTCTTATGCACACCCAAGTTTGAGAACCACTGGCCTAGATATCCAGTTCTCTCCCTTATTCTGTCTGAATTAATAGATTTTCATGTCCCACTCATTGTACCTTTTAGATACTGCCCTTTTATGTCCATGCATCTCCAGCCTGAGCACCTCAGTCCATTCTTGCCTAGAAAACTGATTACCCTGGACTGGTTCTACTTCCTTTCAATCCCCTCGTCCCTCCTCAGCCAGTACCAGCTGTAATAAAGTCTAACCACACTCCTTCTCTGGTGCCTCCAGAGTAGAATCTAAACTCTCCAACATGGCACACGAGCTCCGCTCTGGCTGGCCTGTACTGACTTCTCTATGCCCATCTCCCCTCACCCTTAGCCTCAGGTTAGCAATACCAAATCCATACAGTCAATCCCCTTCCCCATGAAGACAATGAAGCTTATGGTTGAAACAAAAACCTATTTTAAAAACAAAGAGCTGGGAGAGACAATTGCTTTTTGCTGGATTACTTATAGGATTTTTGCTTAACTAAATTGTATCCATTTTTTTTCATTCAGATCAAAGAACCTCTTCTCGAAGAAACCTTCTCTCGGTTCCCTGTCTGGGGTGAGGAGTCCTCCATATCACAGTGCTCTCTGCATACCCTCCTCACCTTAGCATGACTACATTACATTGAAATGACGTCGTTCTGGGTCAGTCTTCCCAGCTAGAAGACCGTGAGCTCAAGGCATATGTCGCCTTGTATTTATCTTTATATTCTCCATCTCTGGCATAAAGCATGCCAAATGGCATATGTGATGCCAAGCTGAGCTGAAAGTCTGCAAAAATGCAACGACTCATTTGCAGAGCTTCAAGCATGTGAATTTTAAGCCAGTACTTCTCAAACTTAGATGTGCATATGAATCATCTGGAGATTTTACATGTAGGTTCTGACCCAAATGACTTGAGGTGGAGCCCAGGAATTCTGCATTTCTAACAAGTTCCCAGGTGATGGTGATGCTGCTGGTTCATGGTCCATAAGCTACATCTTGAGTAATTAGTATTGTGGCCCCCAAACCATGAAACACAGGGTACTTGTAGATCAATTTATGTAATACTAGAAAAAACTTTTTTACTTTATAGAAGTGATAGTAACCGATAAAAGATGATTTATGCTGTTTACTTGTCTATTTACTAATCTATTCTCAGAATACTCCATCATCCTGGAGTTGTATATACTCTTGTAAAAGACCGTAAACAGGCGTCTTGTGAGCCAGGCCTCCACACAGCTGTTGTTCTCATCAGAGGAACTGAGAACTTCCTTATCAGTGGCAATCGTGGAGAGGACAACTTCTAGCTGTTATAGGAATTTTCCTCAACACACAATCCAAATTCAGTTTGGCAAGTAGAAACTGGGAAGAAGTGAGGAGGCCAACAGGATATTAGCCAGGATCAGCAAGATAGGGCTTATTCATTCATCCCTTCCCTGCCCAAAGAAAAACAGTTACTGAGCGCATGCTACCCTAAGTTCCAAATGTGCTACAGGGTGGGCCTCTCTAGGGCTGTCGAGGTGGGTGAGTCCAGTAAGAACAGCACAAATTTTCAACCATGATTATTCAAATTCTCAACCCTACGGCTCACACTCAGATAAAAGATTTAGGAATCAGATTCAAGATGTTAAATGAAGTTGCTCAGAGATATCACAGGATTCTTAGTCATCTGTAATTCTGACCAGCTGTTCTGCAGTGCATTGTCATGTTATCTAAGGCTGCAGGGCTCAGCTACGGGCAGTTCCTACAACTCTAGGAAAGTATGTACTTTCTGCATGTGCCAGGGCTCTTTTCTGAGGACATGCCATTTTATTTACAGGTCACTCCATATTCAAATAGACTGGCTATTATGGAATGGTTCAAGATTTTCTTTTAAATGTGCTGGTTTTCCTTAAAGCTTTTAAGAAAAGGCTTTTCGGCAACTCACCACACCTGCTGTGGCCTCAGCTTCCACTAATTCTGATATCCAATTCAGTCACACATTGCCCATTGCACAAACATACACACAGGTCTCTTTTCTTCTTTTTTAAATTTAATTTTATTTATTTATTTGACAGAGAGACCCAGCGAGAGAGGGAACATAAGCAGGGGGAGTGGGAGAGGGAGAAGGAGGCTTCCGGTGGAGCAGGGAGCCCGATGCGGGGCTCGATCCCAAGATCCTGGGATCATGACCCCAGCCAAAGGCAGACGCTTAACGACTGAGCCACCCAGGCGCCCACCCCCCCCCCCACACAGGTCTTGCGGGCTCTTGTCCCCTTGTCATTTTTCATGCCAGTTCCCTTCCTATTCATCAAACCAAACCATATTTATCTTTCACGATGAATGTGTTTATTCATTCATCAAACCTTTACTGGATACCTTTGAAGTGCTAAGGCGGCATCCTGGGTGTTGGAGATACAGTGATGGACAAGTAGGGGTGCTCACTTGGGGTGCTTCACAGACAAGTGAATTAGACAAGCTGTTATAGCCCTCCCTGATGAGGAGCTAGAGGGAGAGATCCCGCACTAGGAGAATATGCAGTGTGGTGAGGGTTACTGCTCAACTTTGTAAAGTTCATGGAAGGTGTTTCCAAGCAGGTGAGAGCCAGCCCAGAAAGATGAATAGGAGGCACTAAGGGAAAGAGATTCCTTGCAGTGGGATGAGATTAGACTGGAAAGGTGAGCAAAGGTCAGATTTTGCAGGGTCTTTTAAGGCATGGAAGGCATTTGTACTGTTACCTTAAAGGAACTGGAAGGAGAGCATTAATGATCTGTAAGTACAGACTTGGTGTGAATCCCCTTTATTCCTTGAAGTGTTCTCCAACGATTGAAATCCCAAGTGATTTTTTTCCTTTGATTTCCAAAGCAATTACTGGCTCTCCTTAGCAGCCTTACCCTGAATTCATGCACAGTATTTTTTATCACATCCAAGTATTATATTTTGGGCTGGAATGTCCAAAATACATAACATATTTCTTTAAAAGCTCCTTATATTTAAGTATAATTGTTCCTCCAGTGAAACAATGTCACTTTCTATCACCCCTCTTATGTGCATCAAATTGCGTTGTACAACCTGAAGTGACCACTCAGACACAAAATTCACATGAAAAGTGAATGTACACTCAGTGGTAACATAAACTAATTTTATACATTAATCAAACTTATGTGGCATACTAGTGATGGGCAAGTTTCCCTGGTGCTTGGTGTTCAAGGAGAACCATTGTTCTAGGATGTTACCTAACTCTAGCAACCTTGACTTAATGCAAACTCATCAAGGGCAAGGACAGTTATACATATTTTTATTTATTTTATTTTTTTATAGAAACATGAGTTTAAGATTTTATTTATTTATTTATTTGAGAGACAGAGTGAGAGAGTACAAGCAGGGAGAGCAGCAGAGAGAGAGGGAGAAGGAGAAGCAGACTCCCTGCTGAGCAGTGAGCCCTATGTGGGGCTAGATCCCAGGACCCTGGGATCATGACCTGAGCCAAAGGCAGATGGTTAACCAACTGAGCCACCCAGGTGCCCCAGTTACACATATTTTTAAATTCCTCACAATTCTTAACATGATGTTGGATGTAGCATAAGGATTTACTTGAATTTTATGATTATTTTTATGACTGGGTTACTCTTTTTTAAATTATGAAATATGTCAGGCATCCAAAAATGTATAAAAAATAATATAAAGAACACCATTTTTTCTAATTTCCAGAGTAAGAAATAAGACATTATAACGATAATTGGACCCCTGCTTTACCGCTCCCCACTAAAAGATAACCACTATTGTGAATTTGGTATTATGTAGGTGGTGTTATACATGCTTTTACTATAGTTGTGGGCAATCATAAATAGTAGGTAATATTGCTTCTCAGGTTTTAAAATGTTGTATAAATGATGTCATAATGTATCGCTCTGCAACTTCTTTTGTTTCAATATTATCTTCCTTATTTGTCCACTGTTTATAGATGCAGCTTTAGTGTACAATGTACCACATTTAGGACATTTCGGTTGGTTTCAACTCTTCACTGAAACACACAAGGCTGTGAACATGTTTTCATTTGGTTCATCTTGTACATGTGTGAGAGCTTCTACAGGCATATAGATCTAGTAGTGGGACAGCTGGGTTGTAGGATATGTGCATCATCAACCTAACGAAGTATTGCTAACCTGCTGTTCAAAGGCAGAACAATCCACACTCCCATAAGCAGAGTGTGAGTTCCTCTGGCTTCACATTTTTGATAATGTTATTTTCATATTTAGGGATCTGATGTATTCCTCATACACTTATACACATGTGTACGTATCAGGATTCTTAGGGAAAAACAAAATTTTATTAAAGAGTAGAGTTTGCTTTAGATCTTCCCAGAGAGTAATATGTGGGTACTTTAAAATTTTTGAAAGCCTAGCTTTAATTGATTGGTATATTTTTAAATTATTCAAACAAAAAGAGTAATGTTAAGGAAAATTATGTGGGATAAGTACAAAATTGCCAGTAGTATTACCCTATTAACATAGTTGCTTTTAAAATGCACAAAATCTACTCACTTGGCAATTACTAGTTGCCTTGACCAAATTGAAAGATTTAAAAAATGAATTCACTATTGGCTTATTTTACATTATATATATATATATATATATATTTTTTTTTTCCCAAATATGTTCAATCCTGTACAGGTGTTTCAATGGGCCTGAGTTAGAACAGGTAAATAAACATGAACAGAATACACTTCCAGGTCAGACTTGCTTTTATTCTAGAACTTGTTTCTTGTTCCATTATAATTCCCAAGAACAGCTCTGGTCATATAGAATATTCATGCTTTTCTATAAATTTTTTTTCCCAGCAAAAATCAAGTACATACAAAGCAAAGCATGCTAAAATGTAAAACAAATGATCACAGCACAAAACAGCCATTCATGAAATTAGCCTCATCTCACATTTTTCTTTCTCACGAATTCCATTCTTTTCTGTGTTCTGGTAAAGAGCAAGCATTGACTGTGGTGGTAGCAGCTTGCCAGGTGGGTTTTACAGGGCACTCAGGGCTGGATGCACCAGGAGAATTGTACCAGAATTGAAGAGATGGACATGAGTTTCTCATTCTATGAAGAGATAGGAGCCATTCCTAGGAAATTCTAATTCTAATTGCTCTTTATTCAACTGCCCAATTTGAGATGTAGATGTGATGAAAATTATGACAAAAATCTTCTTTAAGCAGATATATCATCATATTGCCACCTGAACCATGCAGAGCTGTCAAAGAAAAGATTCAGTTAACTTTTCCTGGTCAGTTATCACAGTTCGCAGAAGAAATGAAATCATTCCTTGTTTCTCAGTTCTGCTTGTTGATGTCTTCACTCAGAAAAGTCTCCCTTTCAGATTTGAAACAGAACAAAATTAGCACGTTATTAGCCAATTGGTTTCATGAAAAGTTCCTGCCCCTCACCACTCCACTTCTAACAGATGATTTATAGTTTCTGGTTAGAACCACATGGAATTACACATTGCCAATGGAGCGATCTTCCTTTTCTGCTATGATCACCTTGAGTCCTCACCACCTGCAAAACATAAAAATATGAATTGTTCTTAATGTCATGGGATTTGTTTATAATGTTCCCTCTAGACCCCTCTTTTGTCACATATGAATTGAACACACATAGTTTTGCCATTTTCAATAGTCAAAATAAAAGGGTGATGCGATGATATATACAAATGAGCAACATATAAGTAGAACTATAGATATGCTTCTTCCTGGAAAAATGTTGGTACATTCATCATCTGAAATTCCACACTTAGCACATTCAGTGGCTGGTATCACTGATTCAGAGCAGGAAGGAATGTGCAGAGCTAGGACTCTGCCCAGAATCCTTCTAATCTTCTTTTTTAGCATTTCCAGGACAACATTCCTTCTCTTCCTATCCCTCTTCCCCTCTCCTCCCTAACCACCCTTGTGTGAGTTTTTGCTTCAGCATCGGCACCTACTATTCTTAGGAGGGCTGCTATCCAGCCACTGGAGTGGCTTTAATCACATATAGCACGAGTGCCTAGGAATTCACAGCCACTGGCTGGTCGATGATCTACTAAGAGAGTGAGAAAGCCCAACTTCTTTGTCTCAGGTCAGGATGACTCTGCAGCATAACCCAACATGCCGTTATATCTGCATGTAGCAAGCTGAAGCTGTAGTTGATGGTACTTTGCCTGAGATGACACCCTTGTCTGTCTTCCACTCCTTCTTTGTCTTGCTTCCTCCGTTCCCTTTCAGTTTCTCCTGTCAGTGAGTGCCATCTCAATAAATCACATGCACACAAATCCTCACCCCAGGTTCAGCTTCAGGGAACCTGACCCAAAAGCAGGATATGAGAGATGATCCCACGTACTTGTCTTCAGACTTACTTACATACCCATCTCAAAGGAAAACCATCATGTACTCTTGCCTTGCGTATTTTAAAGTTAACATCTAATTATTTTTTCATTATGAGTTTAAGTATTTGAAAAGGATGTAATTTGTGACATATTATAAAAACTCACATTTAGAAATAAAACTGTCACATTTTTCTTTTAATTTACCCAATAGAATATATATAGCACAGTGATTTGATAGCACCATTTTCCATTTAAAATATTATGTAAACATGCTCATGGTTCAAAGTCAGATATTTTGTAGTGTTCATTTTTCTCTAAACATGTATTTCCATTCCACTTCCCACACAGAATTTCATTTAACTGTAATATATTTAAATGATTTAAAATCTTTTATTGTTTGCCTAATCATAATCCTCTGCAAAAAATATATTTAAGCACATGCTTTTTATTTCCTATGACTATAAGCTTCTATGTGTTAACATTTTTTTGGATTACCACATTGTTTATAAACAATTCCCATGACATTAAGTGGATGGATTACCACTATAATTTATCAAAACAGCATATATATTTAAATTTTGGTAATTCTACCAAAACAAAAGTCAAAAATTTTATTGGAAATGCATTTCTTATTGAGATGGATAGTTTTTGCCTATTGCTTTTACTTACTACTACAATTTATTGTTAGAGTGAGGCATAGTTTAATATTAATTCTATTAATATTTATTGTTATAGATTTAAGTACTGATAAATATTGTTTACATAGACAAATGGATTTTGAAGGAGTTTTATTATAGCAATACCAAACAAATATTTGAATTCTGAGTTATGTGCCAAAAACTACCCAGTAATCTTTCAAAAGGTTTTTTTTACAAAAGAATCTGTTACCCAGTCACTGGATAACATTTTCTCACTTCTGAGAAATGCACCCAAAAACACTTCACTAAACTTACCAAATGGCAATTAATAATACCAGTTATTCTTTCACTTACAGGTATGGTGTTTAACCTGAGAAACTAAAATATGGCTGGAAAATCTTAATATTGATAAATAAAGCACACTTCACATGTATGCTATTACTATATTTTTTGATAAAATAATAATTCAAATCAAAACCACATTGAGATACCACCTTACACCAGTTAGAATAGCAAAAATTGACAAGGCAAGAAATAACAAATGTTGGAGAGGTTGTGGAGAAAGGGGAACCCTCTTACACTGTTGGTGGGAATGCAAGTTGGTACAGCCACTTTGGAAAACAGTGTGGAGGTTCCTCAAAAATTTAAAAATAGAGCTACCCTATAACCCAGCAATTGCACTACTGGTATTTACCCCAAAGACACAGATGTAGTGAAAAGAAGGGCCATATGCACCCCAATGTTCAGAGCAGCAATGTCCGCAATAGCCAAACTGTGGAAAGAGCCCAGATGCCCTTCAACAGATGAATGGATAAAGAAGATGTGGTCCATATATACATTGGAATATTACTCAGCCATCAGAAAGGATGAATACCCAACTTTTACATCAACATGGATGGGACTGGAGGAGATTATGCTAAGTGAAATAAGTCAAGCAGAGAAAGTCAATTACCATATGGTTTCACTTATTTGTGGAACATAAGGAATAGCATGGAGGACATTAGGAGAAGGAAGGGAAAAATGGGGGGGGGAATTGGAGGGAGAGATGAACCATGAGAGACTATGGACTCTGAGAAACAAACAGGGTTTTAGAGGGGAGGGGGGAGGGGGGATTGGTTAGCCTGGTGATGGGTATTAAGGAGGGCACGTACTGCATGGAGCACTGGGTGTTATACGAAAACAATGGATCGTGGATCACCACATCAAAAACTAATGATGTATTGTATGGTGACTAACATAACATAATAAAATTTAAAAAAATAATAATATTTCTTATGATCTGTTTTATATATTTTTTCTTCAGAATTTTGCTGCTCCAACTTAGCTCATTCTCTTAATGGGACATATCCCCCAATATAGCCTAATTAGCAGAACTAGTCCTTACAGTAAAACCAATCAACACCTCTTTCAGTTGGGAGATTTGGTCTTCCAATCGAAATAATATGTTACTGAGGGTCTCTGTGATGACATCTTACTTATGATTCCATTCCAAGATAGGTAAATGATTAAGGGTTTTGCTATAATTTTTTTGGCCTGATGAAACAACGCTTGCTGTCCATCGATACTTCACTTATAGGCTCTTTGCTTTGTTCTCACGGATTTCGCGCTTAGAAGAGATGTATCTTTTGCCAAGATCAGGGAATGGAACAGGCCAGATTACTAAATGAGACTTATCATCACTCCTACCATCCTCACTCTATAATATACCTGAATTCAAAACATCCAAACATGAGTTCAAATATCTCATTTCTAGCAACACATTTCTTCCTTAACAGAAACATGTACAGGATGGGAAAGACCTGAAGGCTTAAAGGAGGCCTGCAGATCCAGTATTTAAAATGACTCCTTGTTTGACAACATGCTCCCCACCCCCTATCCTGTGCCTCCCTAGGAAGGTTTACATTTGGGAAAAGCACATAATCAGATTCAGAATGGCTGAGAAAGGGATGCCTAGCTGGCTCAGTTGGAAGAACATGCAACTCTTGATCTCAGGGTTGTGAGTTCGAGCCCCACGTTGGGTGTAGAGATTACTTAAAAATAAAATCTTAAAAAAAAAAGGATGGCTGAGAAATATGCCCTTTTTTTTTTTTTGCATGAGTTGGGGGAGCATTTGTAAAAGGGGATACAGGAAAGGAGACCCTCCATGATTCCTCAGATAGAGACATTCTCAGGTAGACAGAGTCCTTTAGACAGACTAATTTTTAGAAATCCTTGCCCTGGGAAGTCTGTGGGTCTCTCAGTATGAAAAACACTAGCCTTCCCAAGCTCCTCATTACACAAATAAGAAAGTTGAAGACTAAGGCAATCAGGTGACTATTTGAGATCACAAAGTTAGTTGGTGACAGAACCAAAATTAGCATCCAGATCTCCTCATTCCCAGTATGGCATTCTTTCCACCATGGCCATCAACTCTAATGTCATTTGTCATCATCACTGTCATCACTGTCATCATCATCATAATTTTAAAAAATAGCTAACATGTATTAAGCTTTCACTCTATGTAAAGTGCTGTTTAAAGCACTTCACATCTGTTTAGTGATCACATTACCCTACAATGTAGGCTCTATTATTATGTCCATTTTACAGATAGGGAAACGGAAGCTCGGAAAGACAAAGTAATGTGTCTACGATCACATGACCAGTAACTGCAGAAATAGGAGTCAAATCCATGTCCCCATCCAGTGATCCCTGGATTCACTCTTTCAACTACTGCTTCCCAAAGTGGTTTCTGTAAAATACTAGTCCAATAAGATGTTCCCTGATACAAGAGTCTGTGGTCATAGTGGTTTGACTATAGCCCCTCTCAGAATCACAATGAAGATTAGCCCAATAAAGGCATGAGAAGTCCTGCAAAAATGATACCTACTTATCAGTGTTTTACAGGAAAATTTCCCCCCCAATTACCTATTAATATTTAACGAAAGGACTCCCATTAAAGAAGACTCATTTAGGCTCAATATTTGTAACACTAGGTCAGTGACTCTCAAACTCTAGCCTGCATCAGAATCATCTGGAGGGCCCCAACCCTAGAGTTTCTGATTCAGCAGGTCTTTGGTAGGATTCAAGGATCTGCATTTCCAATGACTTCCTAGATGTTGCTGATGTGATGGTCCAGGGACCGGACTTCGAGAAACACGGCACTTGATATTAGAAAAATAAAGACAAAGAAACAAGCCCTAAATTGGCATAATGGGAAAAGGAATACAGTTATACTTTTTAAAAATTCACATTAAAATCTTGCAAATGTACATTATAATGAGCAAAATAATCTGTAAATTAAGTTGATGGATAAAATCAAAACATCAGAAAAATGAACAGGCAAAAAGAAAAGCCCACTCTCTTTGGGAAAACAAAGCATATAAGGGCTGATCATTCTTCACAATGGATTTTTATTTTTAATTGTCAAATATATTACCAGACTTAGATCATTCGTGTAGGATAATACTAGCTGATTATGTACCAAGCACAGTGTGTATTTTGACCTTCATATGTATCATCTCCAACCTTTCAACAACCCAGATAACGATTTTTTTTCAGATAAAGATTTTATTATCTTTTTTCCATGGATTAACTTTAAGGTGAATTTGTGTTCTATAAACATAATTGTAGGGTATAAATCTTTGTGACAAAATGGTGTTGGATCAGGTGCTGTGAATATTCTTTGGTAAGACACTTTTAGATGTCTGCAGCTTCCATTTCCTTATCTATAAAAAGATACAGGACAACTCACTGATTTCTAAAGTCATTCCAGTTTCAAATTCTAATCTTCCATGATTCCAAGAAAGAAGCCAAACTAACATTTCCTAAAGAGACTCAGACTGACTTCAAGGAGCAGAGCGGGCCAAATGTCACCAAATCAAGTTGTTGGCTAGAACTCTCAGAGGGAAATGAGTAAAGAGACTTCTAGATGTAGGATATATAATTAAGTAGAAAAATGGAGAAAACTTCTGGAAGAAAGAAATTTGGAAGGATAATAACAAACAAGAAAGGTCTCGGTAATGCTCACTTGATAATCCTTTTGAATTACCAACCTTATCATTTTCAGCAGCCATCTCACCTCAAGATATCTAACAGGACTGATTGAATAGAAATCTATAGCAGTGTTTTTCAAATTTATATGCACATTGGAATTTCTCTGGGGCTTCAAAAAACAAAAAAAAAAATGGATGCCTGTGTCTCACTCCCAGAGAATATGACCTAAGTGATGTGAAATGTGAGCTGGACTGTGGAATTGTCAACAAACACCCAGGTCATTATAATGCAGAGACAAGCTTGGGAAATGCTGATTTATAGGGTTCCTTCCTGTGATTATGTTGTTAATTATATGCCCTGCTGTGGACTGAATTGTGTGCCCCCAAATTCATATGTTGAAGTCCTATCCCGCACATGACTATATTGGATATAGGGCCTTTAAGAAGGTGACTAAGGTTAAATGAGGTCTTAAGGATAGAGACATGATCTGATAAAAGTGGTGACCTTAGAAGAAGAAGGGACACTAGGACCGTCTCCACCATGTGAAAACAGCAAGAAGGTGGTTGTCTGCAAGCCAGAAAGAGAGCCCTCATTAGAAACCAAATTGGCTTATGCCCTGATCTTGGTCTTCCCAGCCTCCAGAACCATGAGAAAATAAATTACTGTGTTTAAGCCCCCCAGTCTATGGCATTTGTTATGGTAGCCTGAGCTGAATAAGATAACCCCTCCTACATCTACCCTCTCTATCTCAGATCTGATTCCTTCTTCCAGTATTGGGAGAGCACACTAAATCAGGACCTGCCAGACCAGGGTCAAGTCCCAGAAAGGCACTAAACCTATCTGAGTTTCAGTTTCTCCATCCAAATATGAGGGGTATTATTTCCTGTCTCCTACACAGGGTTTTGGAGAGAACTCAATGGGATCATTTATATGAAATTACCTTATAGATAATATGGCTCTGTACATGGGTGAGCTGCAGCTGGTACATGCCACTTTGTCTCATTCAACCAGTCTCCCTTTCCAATCCCCTCCTTGATTTCCCTCTTGGATCCCCTCCTCAGTATGTTCTCTCAGCTGTCTGGTCCTTAGTCATTTGGCCTCACTCCAACTCCCTGGTTCTCCCATCACTGCTTTCCTTTAGCACATGTCTGTTAGCAACAAATCCTCTTAGTTTTCCTTTATCTAGAAATGTCTTTATTTTGCCCTCATTCCAGAGGGCTATGTTCACTGGATATAAAATTCTGTGTTCCGAGTTCTTTGATTTCAGTATGTGAAAGAAAAAGATGTTTCACTGTCTTTCATCCTCCATGGTTTCTGATGAGAAATCTACCATCATTTGAAGAATTGTTCCCTTCTTTTGTAATATGTAGATTTTCTCTAGCTGCTTCAAGATTTTTCTTTTCTGTTTTCAGCAGTTAATGATATGTCTTGAGTGGGGTTTTAAACTCTGTAAAGTTATATCTTCTACTAATTTGGGAATTTTTTGTCCATAATTTCCTCGAATATACATTTTCTTCTAACTGAATCTAACTTCTTTTTCTTTCTGCTTTCCTTCTAGAACGCCAATGAAACAAATGTTGGCCTTCTGATATTATTTTATAAGTCTTCAAGGTTCTGTTCATCTTCAAAAATCCCTTTCAGATCATATAATTAACATATCTTCAAGTTCACTGACTTTCCTCTGTCATCTTCCTTCCGCTTTTGAGGCTGTCCAATGATTTTTTTTTTTTAATTTCAGACACTGTATATTTTTTCACTTCTAAAATTTCCTTTCAGTTCCTGTTTCATTATGTCTATGTTTCTTTTTTTTATTATGTTCAATTAGCCAACATATAGTACATCATTAGTTTTTGATGTAGTGTTTGTTTGTTTTAAAGATTTTTAAAATTTATTTGACACAGAGCGAGTGAGAGAGCGAGCAAGAGAGAGAGAGTGCAAGCACAAGCAGGGGGAATGGCAGGCAGAGGAGAAGCAGGCTCCCCGCTGAGCAGGGAGCCCAATGCAGGGCTCAATCCCAGGACCTTGGGATCATGACCTGAGCCGAAGGCAGACACTTAACTGATTGAGCCACCCAGGCACCCTGTTTTAGATGTAGTGTTAAATGATTCATTAGTTACATATAACACCCAGTGCCCATCACAACACATTTCTGCTGAGAATGTCTTTCTGTTCATTTCAAGTTGTTTGCCTTTATCTCATGGAGTAGAGTTATCATAGCTGCTTCAATGGCTTTGTCTGTTGGTTGTCTTTTCCTTTGAGAATAGTTCACATCTTCTGGTTCTCTGTATGTTGTCTAATTTTAGATTTTATCCTGAACATTTTGAATATTATATTGTATAGACTCTAAATTCTAGTATGATTCTGTGTAGAATTTTAATTTTTTTTGTCAGCAGACAATTAACCTGGTAGGTTCAGAAGGCAAGTGCTGTGTTACCTCCTGTGGGCAGTGGTTCCATCCTCAGTTTAATGTCCAAAGCCTGTCCTGGATCTTCCTGTCCTGGATCTTCCCCATCCATGCACAGCTTAGTGGAGAGCCCAGGGCGTATGCAGCTCCCATAATTAGAATTATAGGACCCCCTTCTCCAGTTCTCTTCTCTCTGGGGCTACCCCCACATGCTGGGCAACAGGGCCTCTCTTCCTAGTTCCTCTGGCCAGAAAAACAGGGTTTCCCTTTAGTTTTAGCTAGTTAGTCTTCTACTCAGCTCCAAACTGTGCCCACCTTCAGAGCAAAACAGTGGGTGAAATAGTGAGAGGAGGGGTGCCTGGGTGGCTCAGCTGGTTAAGCATCTGCCTTTGGCTCAGGTCATGATCTTGGGGTCCTAGGATCGAGCCCCATATCAGGCTCCCTGCTCAATGGGGACCCTGCTTCTCCTTCTCCCTCTGCCTCTCCCCCTGCTTCTGTGCTTTCTTGTGCTCTGTGAAATAAATAAAATCTTTAAAAAAAAAAAAACCATGAGAGGAAAGAGAGGGAAAATGGGGATTTCTTCCACCACCTCACTGACAAACAAGGGCCCCTTTTCCTAGTTCTTCTGCCCAGAAATATGAGGTTTCTACTGAGTTTTAGCCTCCTACCCCACTGCCATCACACAGTTCAGGACTGGGGTCTGCCCTCAGCACAAAGCCACAAAAGAAAACAGAAAAGAAAATGAGAAACTTCACTAAAATCTGCTTTTTGTTACCTTTCAGAGATCTCAGGTGGTTGCTTTTTGTATTTTCTCCAGAGTTCTCAGTTGTAATCAGTGGGGGAGAGAGGCAATATCGGCTTAGTCCATCTTGAGGCTAAAGTAGGCTTAGTCCATCTTGATTGGAACCACATATTTCATTGTATTTATATTTGATTTTCCTTTTCTTACACTTCTCTCCCCTTTCTATATTTTTCTATATTTCCTCTATCCTCATCTCTCCTATTTTCCATCATTTTGCTGATCTTGTTCAATATCTATATACTAGCTATACCTACAATTATACCCATATCTAATACATATAGTATAGATGTGTATATGAAGTATTGATGTATATTACATACTTACATAGCATTGTACATATATACTGCATACATACATGGCATTTCATTATATAATCTTGCCAAAATTTATTTATCATACCTGCTGTTGGGCATTTTTGTTTCCACTTTGGGGCCACTACAAAAGTGCTGTTATGAATATTCTAGTACATAACTTTTGATGAATATATATTTTTCTGTTGAGAATATACATTAAAGTTGCTAGTCATAGTATATGTATACTTTCAGCTTTAGTAGACACCCAAGAATATTTATTTTAAAATAATTTCCCATACAGTTTTGATACACAGCAAAAATTGTGAATAGCTACTCTAGAGCCTACTATAGCTTCCTGTTCTCCATCTTCCATTTTCCCTTTAGTTGTGGGTCCAGAACCATCACCTCACATTGCCTAAGAAGCTGCCCTCAGCCTCCAAAGAAGTCTCAAAACCACAGCAGCCTTGTCCATTCCAGGCACCAGCTAGAAGCGCACATCTCAGAGCAGGAAAGCCTAGGTTACTAAGGGAGAATGCAGACCCTCAAACACTGGAGGCTTGTTGCATAGCTCCTTCCCCCCTGCATTTTGCACAAGGATGCAGGGCTCTGCTTGCTTACTCAGGACCGGTGTGGTCCTTGTTCTCATCCCTCTCCTGTCTCCATTTCCTGACCCTACACCAAACATCTATACCTACTTCCAGTTCTGGTTTTGTCAACACCATTGACTCCCTTTTTTGCCTTTCTAGAGTTATATCTTGTTTGCCTCCTCATTTTGGGAACCCCTTGCAGCCCTAGATGATAGGCACTTCTATCCTGTCATTTCTACCTGTCCCAGTGAGTTATCCTTGCTCATCCTTGCTCATCCTCCACCAGGGGAAAATCCAAACAAAAGTACTTCAGGGTCTTCAATTCTATTGTACCCAAGGTTACCTTTTTTATCTTGTTGTTTACCATCTGCTAGAGCTGGCATTTCTTCTGAATGTGCCTCTTCTTTATCGTTCATCAGTTCTCCAGTTGAAAAGAGCATGTATAACTTTTGGATCAAATCAGTAGTAGTCTCAGAACCATTACTAGGATTGTTCCCTAATACAAAGAAATGCTGCTCCTGGGAATCAAATTCATCAAACAGCTCACTGTTTCCTGTCTCTATTTTATACACCTCAGGAATAAAGCTAAGGTGACAGAGAAAAGAGATGAAAAATACATTAGCCAAGCCCCTTGCAGAATTAAATGTAAAAACAGGCAGATATAGAACAGCAATAAATTTTATGCATGTGATTGGAATAGTCCAAATAGTTTGTGGATGAAATCTGACTCAGGGGCAATTTTTTAATATTCCAAAGGGAAATTAGAATGTTGTATCAGTGGTTTAGGACTCCAAAGCAATCTTATTTTCACCACTGAATTTTTATTGAGTACTTAGGGTTGTACTTTGCAAAATCAAACATAAAAGAATCCTTCTTACCAGTCTTCATATGGGTTCTGTTTTTTAAATGGCAAATGTTTTGGTTGCTTTTGTCATTTTTTATATTTTGGGTTTTCTTCTGCTCTATGTGGTACCTAACATTTGATGTTATAAGTTTTCTGTTTTGGCAGTACCCAATATTAGAGTGGTGTTATATAAGGTATTACAAAGAGCCTTTTTTTTTTTTTCATAAAAGCTACAGAAATGGGAACATGGTTCTTTCTAATATGGGTCATATTCTATCTGCTATTAACTCCAGATCTGTGAGTCATCACAAACCAGGAGTATTTTACGCACACACACCCACACACACACACACACCTACATCCCAACCAAACTTGCATCCTGAAAACTAAAGCACCATTCATTTCAAATTATTTTTATAAGGACTGTTTCCAACTGTAATATTACCCAAACTGTGAATTTGCCAACTCACAATACATTGTTTCCTGAGCCAACATTCTCTGGATTGGGAGAGGTGATGTTAACACACTTGGGTCTCAGATCTGCAGGGGGATATTTGTTGATGGCACCTGGAGAAAGAGTGGGCTGGTTAATCTAAATGTTACCCTTCTATATTCTATTGCCCAAAGTCAGTTCATCTTTTCCTGTGGTTGGAGGTGTCTTCAAGAGCAAATTAATTTTATAAGGTACTCGGCAAAGTAGGCACCCTCTGATATTTGCAATACCTCATTGGCAAAGTCAATGAGATACAGCAGTGATTGAGTCAAAAATTCTCAAGCTCTGTATTTCACAGGCTTGTGATACAATTCAAGGACATCTTTCAATCCCTTCTAACATCTATTTCTATTCCTCTAAAAGGAAGATCTTTCCAGAAGACACATTGAGCTATTGTAATTGTCTGCCCTATTTATCTTAGGGTTGGAAGAAGGCATCATTTTTTTTTTTTTTTTTTGCAAGTGACAAGCCTGCTACGATACATATAAATCTTGATTTCCAAAATTCCTGAGGGTTACATGAGCCCTGGGGCTTTGTGAGTGGCAGCAAATCTGCATCTCTGTTATTCTCTGGTAAACTCGCAGGAGCTGCAAATAACTATTCAATGTGGCCTCTGCCTCACTCCTAATCCCAGCACAGGCCAGAATTTGCTTGATGTCACAAGCTCTCAGGTATACTACTATACCCATGTCTAAAATTGGAACTCATGGACAGAGGCTGGGGCAGTCACTCTCAAAGCCCCACTATAAAAAGACATGCTTAAGACCCTGCTTGGCTATGCCTGAGCCAGTTGTCTGGGACAAATGCTCTAGAAGAGATTCATGCCCATGGCTCAAAAGAATTAAAGTCATAACCAAAGGTAATTTACAATGAAAGATAAAACAGAAGTCCTGGAGTAGATGGAGGGTGATGGTAGTGGGGTATTACTGATTACAGCAGTGTACTTCGTTAAGCGTATAGGAATTGAAATATGGTTTAAAGAACAGGAGCACAGCTCTGGGTTCAGAATGCATGGGGCTGAGTCTAGAATTTGCCAACTCTCAAACTAAGCTTTTGAGCAATTTATTTAATGTCTCTGAACCTTAGTTTTCTCACTTGTAAAATGGAGATACTAGTACTTTCCTTTGAGGGCTGTACTGAGGATTAAATGATATAATCCATTTAAAGAAGTTGGTACATAGTACCAAGTACGTAGTAAACAGATTAGGGTTAAAAAACACTTTCTACCTACATGGGGGTTTTCTGGCAAAGACCTTGACAGTGCAGCAGTAAAGTTCAAGGTCAATAAGACCTGATATTTTTCTCTGGTTTTCTCACTGCCTCCTACTCACACCTTAGACTATACCACTTACCACTGAAGTAAGGATTTATTACTAAGCCAATTGGTGGATTGTACACAGAGACATTAAATCTACTGCAAAAGCAATAGAAGAGAAAACGTTTAATGACTTACGTCTGATTGAATGAACAAATGGCTTGACAAACTTGGTGATATAGTTCAAATCTGGCTTGTGGGTTCTGCCAAGCTGGACTAAGTGATGATCCAGTGGGTGGCTGGCTAATTCTTCTAATTCCTTGTCATTGTGTATAGGACCAAAGGAAAACACAAATATGCAGTAGCCCTGACACTTGGCTCTCAGCGCTACATTTCTTAAGACTTCCTTGTCTAAGGGGTTGGTTTCGCCAGCAGATATAACAAAGATAACTTTGTTTTTCCTCAGGTTGGGGGTTCCTACAAACACATTGTCAACTGTCCACTGCAGAGCATGGCCAATAAAAACATCTCCATTGAGCTGCTGAAAAGAGTCTTGGAGATGATGTTTCATTTGGAATATACTGCTATAAGTAACCAAATCAAATTCCAGGTAGACAGGGCATTCTTCACTGTTGGGCATATAGCCTGGAGGAGAATAGCTCAGGACTGCCACTCTGTCTCCTAACATGGAGGTCAGTGGGTCTGGGGCAATGTGAAAGTAATCAAGCACTGAGATTAGAAAAGCTTTCACTTCCTTAAACTCATCATTTCCTATTCTTTGGGAAGCATCTATGAGGAAAGCCACATCCATGTAATATTCTTGAAGAGAGGTATCTCCAGGTTCATTAGTAAGACCTGGTTCTTCTTTTCTGCCATGGTTTTCATGTCCTGCAATAGAACAGCTCAAGTCACTCTCTTTAGTAGAAGGCTAAACTTGGCTAAAAGAAGGCTAAAATTACTTAAAACTCCTAGCCAAGGATGACCAATACACATCTTGGGATTTTGCCATGCTTTATTCCCATAACCCTGGCAGACAACATAAATCAATTACAGTACTTGTTCCCAGATGCATTCTCTAAATATGTCTCTACACACTGCATGGGAAACCACTGGCATTCAACAGGTGCTATCATGTGAAAAGAAACATATTTCCTAGCCTATTTCAGATCTTTGTCAAAGGACTGATTGATCTCTAGCTATTTTCATATGTAAGATGAGAAACATATAACTATTTTTAGTGCACTCCACATGATTACAAAATTTGAAGTACACATTTGCATGAGATCTAATTATTATGCAGCAGCTCTAAGAGAAAAGTATATATGTCAAAGTCATATTTGTTGATGTCACAAACACATATACCTTTATACACATGTTCAAAATATGTACCATAGTATGATGTCATGAGAGCAAGTATAAATGCTGACTTTACAATCCAAACTCTGTGTAAGACCTTAAATACTCTAAGATGTTGGTACTTAAGGTGCCAGTCTGCAAACTGTTTATTGGCCCAGGACAAAATAAGGAGCTTGCACCATGTTGTAAGTCATCAACATTACTAAGCACACTGTTTAGTTTGGCTTTTTTTTTTTTTTTTTTTTTGTGGTAGCAAGACTTTCTCAATGAAGGAAACAGTGCCCTGATTTACATTCTGATGCTAATGCCTTATCTTGCTGTAGATCAGACTTTAAGTAACACTGCTTTAAGCCTAAGGGATCATAAAACCATGTCCACAATCATGTGGATGGTGACTGGTCAGTGAAGCCACAACAGGAAATGCCAGCTCAGAAAGACAGGAAGTAGGTGGCCAATGTTCTTTTTTCTATGAAAGAAGTGTGTCTATAAACCTAATCAAGCAAGAAGTAGATTTTTAACTGGCAAAAATTTATTGATCCCCATTTGTGCTCAACCCCATTATTAATGCTGTATATTTATTACTTTATTTACTCCTCACAATAATACCCACAAATGAATTAATTAACCTGTATTAATGCCATAAAACCTTAATAACAAAATAGAATGCAAAAAAAAAAAAAAAAACCCACCATAGATAATGTTATTAACAGGGCAAATGCTCCATTACATGTTTGTAGCTCAAATAACTCTGAATTTCTAGGGTAAACTCCACATTATTTTTTTTATCTATTGTTGAATTTTTTTGACAAATAAAAGTTATGTAAAAACTGTAAGGTATACAATGTGGTGTTTTGATATCACCACACCTTGTGTAATGATTATGACAATCAAGGTAATATTATTGGATTTGATTTACTTAAAATTTTGTTTAGAATTTTTACAGCTATGTTTATAAGGAATATTGGAGTACACCCATGTAAAGTCTTTGTCTGGTTTTGCTATCATGGTAATCTGGCCTTAGAGAATGAGCTGGAAAGAATTCCTTCCTCTTTAGTTTTCTGTAAGAGTTTGTGTAGAATTGATATTATTTCTTCCTTAGGTGTTTTGTTGAATTTACCAGTGAAGTCATTTTGGTTTGGAGTTTTCTGTATGGGAAATTTTGAACTACAAATTCAATTTCTTTAATAGGTTTTGGGCTATTTAGATTACTTCTTGAATGAGCTCTGGTAATTTGTGAATTGCAAGAAATTTGTCTATTTCACCCAAGCTAATTTATAGGCAAAAAATTATTTATCATATTCTCTGATTACCCTTTTAATATCTGTTTCTTCTCTCATTCCTGATATTAGTAGTGTCTTCTTTTTTTCTTGGTGACTTTGACTATAGTTTATTGATTTTATTGATATTCTCAAAGAAACAGCTTTTGGTTTTACTGATTTTCTCTTTTCCATTTCATTGAGTTCCACTTTATTACTTCCTTTCTTCTGCTGCTTACGTAGGGTTCTCCTTTTTCTGATTTCTTAAGGTGAAAGTTGAAGTCATTGATTTGAAAACTTTCTTCTTTACCAACATAAGTATTTAATGCTATAGATGACCTAGGTACTGCATTAGCGGAATCTCACAAATTCTGGCATATTGTGATTTTATTTTCATTCATTTGAAAATACTTTCTAATTTCCCTTTTGATTTCTTCTTTGACCATGGATTTTTTAGAAGCATCTTATTTAGTTTCCAAATACTTAGGGATTTTTTGAAGATCTTTCTGCTATTGATTTTTAATTTAATTCTGTTTTGGTCAGAGAATACAGTTAGTGTGACTTCAATCTCTTAAAATTTTGAGAATTGCTTTATGGCCCACAATATGGTCTACCTTGGTAAGTGTTTCATGTGTACTGAAAAGAATATGTATTCTGTTGTTGTGTGGAGTATTCTATAAATATCCATTAGGTGAGGTTAGTTGCTAGTGTGGCTCAAGACTACTGTCTTCCTGCTGATTTTCTACCAAGTATTGAGACAGGGTATTAGAACTCTGATGCTCTTTTCATTTTTTAAAAAAATCTTTTTTCTCCCTGAGTTTTATTTTGGATAATTCCATTACTACATCTTCAAGTTCACTGATTTTTTCTTTTACCAAATCTAATTTGCTATTAATCCCATCCAGTATATTGTTCATCCTAGACATTGCAACCTTTATCTCTACAAATTCTATTTGAATCTTTTTCTTTTTTGTATCTTCCATGTCTCTACTTAACTTTTTCACATATGAGATACAGTTATAATAACTGTTTTAATATCTTTGTTAATTCTAACATCTGTGTCAGTTCTGGTTTGTTTTAGAGTGATTATGCTCTTGATTATGGTCATGTTTTCATGCTTCTTTTTGTTCCAAATATTGTGAAATTTTCCTTTTTGGATGTGGAATACTTGTGTATTCCTACAAATATTCATGTTACATGAAAACTATTTGTTCCTTTTAGGTCGTGCTATTATGATTTGTTTGGCTAGTCTAGAGTAGTGCTTAATTTAAGGCTAATTATTCCCCACTACTGAGACAAGACCTCCCTGAGTTTTCTTTCCAATACTCTATGAATTATGAGTTTTTCCAGGCTTTCTGGCAAGAAAAGGCACTGTTCCTGGCCCTCTATGAGCAACTGGCACTATTCTGTAATCTTTTCTGATGGTTCTTCCCCCAGGCTCAGGGCATTTCATCACATGCATGTGCCCTCACCACTCTGCTGAATAATTGAGGGGACCCTTTGTATATCTCTGGTGTTCTCTCTCTATGCAGCTCTCTCTTCTCTGGCATTTTGTCCTGGGAACTCTTACCACCTTGGTCTCCCTGGATTCTCATCTCTGTCTCCTCATCTCAAGGAGTGCATTGGGCTTCACCCCAGTTCCTTCTTCTTGCCCCATGGCAGTAAGCTGGAGCAATCATAGGGTTTACTTCATTTGTTTTTGTCTCTCAGGGATCAGTCTTTCATTTCCTGATGTCCATTGTCTTGAAAATTATTGTTTCATGTGTGTTGGTGTGTAGAGATATAAATATTTATCTAATAGGTGAGATCTGGCGATTTTGTTTGAGGTGTTCCTATGTTCTCTTCCTTCTCACAAAAGGACTAAGAACTCATCATTTATATACCAGATTCTTCCTTTATCAATACATTTGTAGTAATTGAACAAGATTTTGCATTTCACAGACAGGTATAAAATTTGTGGGCTTCCCATTCCCCACTAGAAATCTAGTTTTAAATTCTTGGAATTGTTTATCAAGATAAAATCCCCTGATTAAACTATTAAATATGAAATTGGAAGTGCAGACAAAAGCATTTATGTCATATTCTTCCTTGCTGTGACAGCTATGTAACATACTTTAGCCCTAAAACATCACCATCAAAAACACTTCTAAAGTTCTTGGCTATAGTGTATTAGGCTGTGAAGGTCAGTCAAATGGACATTTCTGTCATGTGGAAGTT
The DNA here is from genome assembly GCF_004348235.1 of Phoca vitulina. Classification (NCBI taxonomy): domain Eukaryota; kingdom Metazoa; phylum Chordata; class Mammalia; order Carnivora; family Phocidae; genus Phoca; species Phoca vitulina. The sequence continues at coordinate 25,791,979 of NW_022589713.1, forward strand.
TACAGTCCTGGAGATAACTAACCACTACCTGCTCTGTCATTAGGATCTTTGTTTTCCAACTACAGCATTTTGGCTTCTTTAAGAAGACCAATCAACACATTTGGTTAAAACATGAGGAAAAGTATTTCATAAATGTTCTGATAGAAGAGGAGGATTGACTTATGTTAGTGAAATATTTTTTCATGCATGCCCATATCAAAAAGATTACTGCTTTTCCCCCAATTTTCTCTTTATAACTGAACAAAATCTCCATCCTTTTCCAAAGTACCCTGCAGAATTATTTTCTAAGGAGCATATTTTCGCCCACGAAATCTGTAAAAATAGGTTCTCTTCCTACTTACAGGATTAGCATGAGAATCAAGAAGCTAAATGTAGATTCTTATGGTTCGAAACTCTAAAATTAGTCAAACATGAAGCATGATTATTCTACTTTGAGTCGAAATTCATCTTACTTAGGGAGAGTCAGCCTTCAAAAATATTTTCTCTCAAGAAAACCTGGCAGGAGTGTGGATACAATATATCCATAGCTCACAGCAATGCTGTGTATTTTCTGGAAATGTCAGGGAGCCAAATTCCCATCTTCAAGTCTATGGAAGAATTTCCTCAGAATGGCGGAGGAGGAAAGGCTGGTTCACTTTATTGTGGAGGAGGCTTGGAAGGAATGAGGGATCCAGCTAGATTTCCAGGGAAGCGGCCTCAGAGATTAGCCCAACTTTGGCCAAAATTTAAGCCACAACACCATGGCTCCAGTAACTTTAGGGAGAAGTGGGGGTGGAAAGGGAACTTAGACAGAAGGGAGAATCTATAAGACCTGAGCCATTTGGACTGGGATTACGTATGCTGTAGAGTAGCTATGCTACCTTACATGGCATTTGTGGGAAACCTCAAGATATGCATGAGTTATCCAGTGATCTGCTTTGGAATTTGTCCAGGGGCCAAAATTAGCCATGTGTTCTTCATAGGCAAGCCACATGTACAACTGGGGCTACCTTACATATCTATATCTATCCACATTAACTGTAGATTAAATTAACCTTGTTTTATAAGACTTCCCATGAGGTTGGCAATGTTTTCTTTCCTGCTTTTCCACTGTCTGAGTATTTGATTGAGCATTCAGTTCACTTAGGTCTTATGCTCAGCTCTGTTCATGTCTTCTCTCATTTAACCTTCTGTAGGGCACTATGAGGGTGGAATTACCATCATTCCCCTTTTACAGATGAGCAAGCAGAAGCTTGGAGAGAGAAAATTACTTGGCCAAGAAATGACAGCTTCTAAGTGGTAGAGGAAGGATTTGAGCCCCACTCATGTAACTCCTTCAGAAGAACTGGTCCTCAGATATGAGGGTAGAGCACACATTAAGGGACATATTAACCACTTCACCAAAGGCCCTGGGACCTGGTGTGAAAAATGAGGTTCTTGGTCAATTACTATTCCTTCTGAGTGAAGCCACTAGAGGAAGTTTTCTTCCAAAAGCAGGCAACTATATGAATTAAATAAAATTTGCAATTTTTTCTTCTCTAGGCCTTGTAGAGCAGCAGTTATGAGCAGCACATTTGGAGTTTGTTTGAGTCCTGTCTCTGCCATTTGTTACCTCTGCGACCCTGAATCCCTCCATACTTAAGTTTCATTATGTAAAAAACAGTAATAATAAACTAATAAAACCTAATAAAGTTTTTTAGAGAATTAAATAAAGTTTGCACAGTGCCTAACATATCCTAAGTACTCCACAAATATAATTTTTAGAGGGAGATAAACAAATAGAAAAGCCCCAGACATCTGAAAATCCTGCCCATGTTACTATATTTCACAAATGAGAATTTCCATAAGAAAAAAATGCAGTCAACTGGTATTAGTGGAAGACAACTTGCACACGCACATATGCACACGTGCTCTCAGAAATGAGAAAGCTCATTCTGCTGTGTTTGTGAATGTTTAACTACAGAGGAGTTGGCAATAATTTATGTACCTCTCCATTTAACGATGCCGTCCCAGGCCTGTCCTCCCTCCTGTCTGCTGAGGTCACTGGCCAGGCTCTAAGCTGGGGCAGCAAGGGAGGGAGGCACAAGAATTTTATGCAAAGGGAAATACAGACACATTTAAAATTCCCTTCTTTTATTGTATGAGGTCCTCTTTCCCCCATTTGCCTAAACAAGTAGAAGAGACGGTCTTAACATAGATTTCATCCTCTTCCCCCAAAGATTTAGAATAAATATTTTTCTTGACCTAGACTTTTCTAGGTGGCACTTAGTCTGAAAGGCTCACTCTTGCAGTCTACTTCACACTCTGAAACAAGTCTGCAGAAGGTACCAGCACACTGAGAAAAAGTGACACATGCCTTAGGAATTATTTAGACCCAAGCTACCCAGATCTAGCATTTTGGTCTTTATGGTGTTATTCTGTGCTCTGGCTTTTGGATGAATTTATAAGCAGTTTATAAAGCCAGTTTATTCTGGCATTATAGCCTCTGGATGAGTTTATAAGCAGGAATTTTTTTAAATGAAATTAAATTTTTGAAATAAAATTGCACTACTGAAATTATTTAAAAACAATTCTCCCAGATGATGATGTGATTGAACTTATTCTCAAATTTGGCAATTGGATTTATTTCATCTGTAAATGCAGACAATGCCATCATCAGGCAACATGGCATACATAGTTAAAAGTTAGTGGGCATGGGTTTAAGTCCTGGCTCTACCACTTAAAGCTAAGAGCTTGAAGCTCGTAACCTTTGCATCAGTGTCCTCATCTGTAAAATACAAAATGTAGGGGTGCCTGGGTGGCTCAGTCAGTTGAGCGTCTGACTGTAGATTTTAGCTCAGGTCATGATTTCAGGGTCGTGAGATCGAGCCCAGTGTCAGGCTCTGTACTTGGCAAGGAGTCTGCTTAAGATGCTTTCTCTCCCTCTCCATTTGCCCCTCCCCCTGCTCCCAGGTGCACACTCTAAATAAATAAAATCTTTAAAAAAATACAAAATGTAATAAAATAATAATAATAATGATGATGATAGACTTTTTGGTAAAGATTAAATGAAATCATGTGTAAAGTGCTTAGCATTGTGCCTGGCACAGAGTTGTGCTAAGTAAGCAGTAGATTCTGTGGTTATGATTATTCCTCACACATTGTTCAATCATCAAGTGAGACAGTGCATATGGTGCTTTGAGAATTGCACTGCAGGGAATAAATATTGGCCCCCAAAGCATTCCATCTGCACTTTTAAATAAACTGAGTACTTTCTGACTTGTGTTATGCATTTTTTTTGTACACAGAGAATATACTCTGTCAGACCAAAAGCTCCTTGAAGACAGGGCCTCTGTCTGAGTCTTTAAAAAACAAGAAAACAAAAAACCACTCCAAGCCCCCAAAGAGACTAACTCAGGGCTTAACTCAGAGCAGGAGCCAATACATATTTGCTACATGAAAGAACATCTGAATAATCATGGAAAATCTACAAAAATGCCCAGTGTTTTCACATGGTAAGCCCTCAATAGGGGCTGTCACCGTCACCTTCATCTCGAGCACCCCCACTACCACCAGCCCACCCTCACACCCCCACCACTGTTCCCACCACCATCACCTCCCCACCACCTACCAGTATCACCACCACAATCATCACCACCCCACTCTCATACCCCTACCTCCATCTCCACCATAAACAGTATTGCTGCCACCAACATCTCTACCACCCACCTTTACCACCACCATCAGCAACAGCTAACACCTTCACCACCACTGTCTTCACTATCACCGCAACCAGCACCAACACTGTCATCACAACCCCCTCTAACACCACCACTATCACCCAATTACTACAAGTATCCAAGTTTTATTCCATAAGAAAGGGGTCCACATGAAAAAAAATGTCACTAGTATTCTAGAACATTACTTTATTACTTGCAATAAATGATTGCATGAGACATACAGAAACCTCATTTGAATTCAAATAGTCCACATACCCCAAACAATCATGTTGCATCAGTTTTGTCCACTGCAAAACCTTCATGGAAGACAACCAAAACTGTAATAACAATATAATAAATTCCCAAGTAAAAGTAAATGCAACAACCTCAGTCTATAGTTAAAAAAAATCAGGAAACTCAGTTTATTCCCCACAGAACTTCAAGGTGGTTGCGATTTCCTAAAGAGTTCATGAAACATGTCATTAAAATTCAGATATGACAATTTTATTACTGACCTCCTCTTTAGAATGTATACTGAAATGAAAGTAGGACATTCAGCTGGTGTTCCACAGGTGACTCAGAAGCCAATTCTGCTGAGTTTAAGTCCAGTACAGATTTAAATTTAGCAGAAGTCAAGATAATATATTCAAATTCAATACATGACAGCAAAAATTAGAAACAAGCTAAGTGTTCAATGAGATAAATAAATTCATTCATTGAAAGTAACATTATGAGATACAGAAAATCAGTATGAAGCTTGCAGCAATACGTAAAACGTATGACATAATATGATCTGAAAAGCAGGATCTCCAATTGAATGAAGTGATGTAAACCTATAGACCTATGGAAAAACCAAAGAATATATTCCACACTACAAATAGCTTTTGCTCAATTATTTGATTTGAGATTCTTTGTATTCAAATTTTATATGATATGATAGTACTTTTATAATTTTTTAAAAATTAGCAGAATCTTGAGAGTATAACGGGGAAATAGTGGACAGGGTGTAGGAATTGTGAGTCCCTATTCTGAATCTTCCTGAATGAACTTGCGGGCATGAAGTTTCTTCTAAAACTGGGTTTCTCCCACTATTGACAGTTTGACAGGATAGTTCTTTGTTGTGAGGGGAAGGTCCCGGGCATTGTAGGATATTTAGCAGCATCTGTGGCCTCTGTCCATTAAATGCCAGTAGCACCTTCCAGGTGTGACAACAAAAACTGTCTCCAGACATTGCAATATGTCTCCCAGGGTGGGTAGAGTGCAATTACCCCCAGGTGAATTTGCAAGAGGTGATCCCTAAATACCTTTCCAGCTCTGATACCCTGTGATTGAATCAAAGTCAAAAGACATATTGGTTTAAAAAAAAAAAGCTGATTTGTAGATCAGAATCAGATTAAAGTTAGAAAAATAAAAAATGTAAAACAGAGCCTCTGTAAATTCCCCAAAGCACAATTCCAGGCTAGTTGAAAGGGAGAGGTGTTACCTCCCATTTCTCAGTGAAACTCATTGAAAAGAACGTTAGTTGATGTTATCCTATGGCCTGAGACCACTTAAAACTATGAGTGAGCCCCAGGCTGAGTTTGGGTTGGTAGTTAACATTTCATTACAAATTATCTTGTCCTTTAATATTGAAAGTCAACTAACTATATCTTAAATATTGGTTAACCTAGTATCTTTGGTGAAAGTGCTAGGCTTGTCACTGGGTCAACATTGCAACTTAATTAGAATTAAACCACCAATTTTTCATTACATAATTCCATAGAACTATGTGTATTCCATTGGTAAGTAATTAAGAAGGACTGAATTTTCCAAAGAATTTTTATATTGCACATGTGGTCAAAATGCATGATATTATCTCTATATATTTAGATCTTAAGAAGTGTTTTTTTTTTAGATGTTGGATGGAGGGAAGCATGACTGTTCAGTGGTTTTAGATGAGTAAAATAATGAATCCTTTGGAAGTAGGAATTCCCACTTCTGTTCTGTGGTACTAGGTACTCAATTGAAAGCTCAGCTCCATTGAGAATGCAGAGCAAATCTGGCATGCCAAAGTGGTAGGATGAGCAGTGGTTCTTAAAACACAACCTCTATTAGAACCACCTTTGCTGCTTGTTAAAACTCAGATTGCTGAGCCCCAGCCCTAGAATTTCTGATTTGGTTGGTCTGCGATGTGTGCTGAGAAGCTGCATTTTAGTAAGTTCCCAGTTTCTGCTGATGCTGCTGGTACGGCTGATGCAGGGACCACATTTTGAGAATCCCTGGGATAGTGGATCTCAAATTTGCAGACATACAAAAATCACCTATGGTGGTTTTGAAGTTTCTAGGCTTTTCCTTGCCACTCACACCCCTAAATATGAAGCAGTGATTCTGAGGAGGGCTTAGCAATCCGCGATTATGAAGGACTTGCAGGTGATTCTGATACAGACTGTCCTTCAGCTGCTGTAAGGATTGGAGAAGGCCAGGAAAGGTGATGGATTGAAGATGAACTTGGAAATCAGAGCAGGTAGTAAGAAGCAGAGGGAGAAGCATAAGTAGAGAGAGAGTGATTGTGCTTCTCGTGGAAGATACACAACTCATTACCAGCCCACAGAACTCTGGAAACTATACATTTCTTAAATGGTTCAGATTCCTGACTTTTCCCCAAGACACTCAGTTCAAGGGCAGAAAGATCAGCCCTCAGCCGTAAGAATCACATAACAAATGAGGAACAAGCACGGCATATGGAGGTGCTTATGCAAGTTATCAACCTTTTATTTGTGCAATACATCTGGAACTAATCAAAGTTCATCTCTTAGCAACTGAATAAAATATCTGAACCACACAATGTACTCTCCGTGAGGACGGCACATTATATAGAAAGTTCTCAGTAGGTTTTGGCAACTGGCTAAAGATAAGGAAGGAAGGAAGGAAGGAAGGAAGGAAGAAAAAGGAAGGAAGGAAGGAAGGAATAGCACAAAATCCCTAGACAACACTTGTGATATGAAACTCAGATTTATTTTAGAAGTTAAAAAATATCTATTATCCTTAAGTCTGAGACTCACACTGTTTGCAGGCTACCACAACATTACATAATCCTCCAGAGAACTCCCAGCACACTTCAACCCACAGCAGGAGAAATGAAGTGGAGAGCGGCAACTAATAATCTACATTTTTTCCTAGTAGAGCCATGTACAATGATTTCTTCAGCCAAAATAAACCTTCCCCTGGCTACAAGTATCTTGCTTCCCCAACATCTGGTAAACCAAATGAAAAAAGTCTATTGTTACTGAGCAATGGTTGTTAAAAATGGCAACAAAGATGAATTATTTTTCTTTCTTTTTTTCTTTTTTCTTTTTTTTTTAGATTTTATTTATTTATTTGATAGAGATAGGGGACACAAGCAGAGGGAGTGGGAGAGGGAGAAGCAGGCCTCCCACTGAGCAGGGAGCCAGATGCGGGGCTTGATCCCAGGACCCTGAGATCATGACCCCAGCCAAAGGCAGATGCTTAACGACTGAGCCACCCAGGTGCCCCTCTCTTTTTTTCTTAAATATCCAATCATATCTGTCTTTTCCTGAAGAGATTCACATTTCTGAGTTATTAGACTTTAGAATGCTTACCTCTAACAAAATGATCACAATTGATAATTTGGTATTCTAACCCTGCCAAACAACGTTGTTGTTTTTTTCTTTTTAAACCAAACCATAATAAATTCCTGTACCATATCATTGAAATGAACACCCAAAAGAAGAAATATCTTATTCTCTTCTTTAAGCTATGTCTATATGATAATAAAAATTGTTTAAAATATACACACAATTGAATGCCTTGATGCCATGGTACTACAGACATTCGGTTTCACTGCACTAACGTCTTTTTTTAAGCCTATTTTTCAACTAATGATTGACTTTTTTATTATTAATTCTAGCTTCGAAAAGTCAGTTAAAGTTAAAGTGCAAATATTTATATTTCATAAATAGGGGGACAGTGTGGGGATGAGAGTGTTGAACCCAAGCAAAAGAAAAGGTATTTATCCAAGGAAGTTACTGAGAATGTATGTCATTCATTCTTAGGAATAACTGGCATGAAATTGGCCCCTTTTTCTTTTAAACTTGCATCATCTAACAACATACGTGATACTTCAGACATAATGCTTTCAATGCTGTTATTCTGGCCAAATGAGCATTTTGGAAGCCTCCACATGCATAGCTGGAAATGGTTGAAGTCTGTTTAGAATGTCCTCCCTTTTAATGAAAACACAGACAAAAATCCTATGTATCTGATTTGTTTGAAACCTATTAAATTCTGCCAGAAGGTATTCTTGCTTTGCCACTCAAATGTATAGAGCAGGCAGAGAGACAGTCTGTGCTCTCTCATTTCCAAGTACCTCAAAAATACCATACCTTCTCATGCAATCAGAGTCCGAGGCACTGGTCCAGCCAGCTTTTAAAGTGATTTTAATCCTTCCTTTACTCCGATGTTTTCTGTATTGTTTCCTTCTACATCACACTAACCTTCTAGAGAAATCTTAAGCCTGGTGAGAACATCAGGGACATTTCTTAGAGCTCATATGACTGGTCATCTCAGTGGTGCCTATCACCACGTAAACCTTCATTTTCAACCAAAGCAGTGGCTGTAGCTACCATCTTGAACTTGAAAAAATTTGCCTTAGAGAACAGCCTTCATTTACTTGATTCTCTGCTGGTATTAAAAGATGAGGACCTAGGGGCACCTGGGTGGCTCAGTCATTAAGCGTCTGCCTTCGGCTCAGGTCATGATCCCAGGGTCCTGGGATGGAGTCCCACATCGGGCTCCCTGCTCCGTGGGAAACCTGCTTCTCCCTCTCCCTCTGTCCCTGCTTGTGTTCCCTCTCTCGCTGTTTCTCTCTCTCTCTCTCTCTCTGTCAAATAAATAAATAAAATCTTTAAAAAAAAAAAAAGAAGACGAGGACCCCGTTATTTAAAAATTACATCATAACTTTTCGTTTCCTTACCAGAAGTTAAACTTGCAATTTCTTCAGAATCCTGACCTTTTTCATATGTGATCCTTAATTCTTGTGGCATAAGCATGTGGCTTGGTATGTAAGCCAAATGGTTACTTCCATTGTCCTCCCACATGAAGGACGAGTCTTTCCCAGCACTTAATTCCTGGCCAGTGAAGCTGTTCTCTCCTGAAGAAATCTCATATGGCTCAGGAGTAAATCTAGCAGATAAAAACAAAAGTTTTAGGTGAATCTTGGTAGCTTTGGGGAATGCAAATAAAATATCTCAACAATTTGATATAGTTACTTAATCATTTCTTAGAAACAAAAACAAGTGGTAAACATCTAGATTCCTTTCAATAAAATTATTCATTAAGATTTGTTATTATTAAAAAGAATACACTGATAAACAATTCCCATTTATCCTTTCTTTTCTCTCATCTGCTTATAGCCTAATAACTATTATTTTGGAATAAATTGAGTCTGATTTGCCACAGAGTTTTAGATAAATGACAAGAAACTCGATCATAGGTTATTTGGAACAACCATACAATCTCTCAGATTGATGTCACTCCCCATAGAAAACAGAGGAAACAGAAATCGAGAACTACTCTGAGAAGAATAAGACTATACAGAACTTATCTCATTGACATCAGATCTCTTAAAATGGTGCCTACATTTACATTTTTAGGAGTTTAAGAATTCGCTGTGATAATTTGAGAATATGTTTTTATTTATTTATTTATTTATTTATTTATTTATTTTTAAAGATTTTATTTATTTATTTGAGAGAGAGAATGAGATAGAGAGAGCACATGAGAGGAGGGAGGGTCAGAGGGAGAAGCAGACTCCCCGCTGAGCAGGGAGCCCGATGCGGGACTCGATCCAGGGACTCCAGGATCATGACCTGAGCCGAAGGCAGTCGCTTAACCAACTGAGCCACCCAGGCGCCCGAGAATATGTTTTTATTTAGATGATGTTAGAAAACATAGTCAATATAAGTTGATTCTTATTTTTATTCTATTTATGCACCTTTATGTCATTTCAATGTCCATATTCACATTTGTATTTGATACTAGTATTTGGTACCTGGCAATATTACTTTAACTGTTGGGAGTTAATGAGGAAAGGGAAAAAAGTCAGACATAATACATGAATAATACATTCACACCAAGCTAAAACCAAATGATATGACACACAATATGAATGACAATTCTGCAAGAGTGAAGACAGCAGTGAGGAATTAAGGCATCATGCAACAGAGTAGGCAACCTGAAAGCAGGCGTACCTCTGCAACATGCATCATATTTTACATTTCTTTTACCAATATGTACCATATTTTTTCAGTTTTCAGGAATTCTATTTTGGCAAAGAAAAATCATCCATTATTGAATTAGTGTTTTAAATTTGTGTTTTACTGAGTTTGTTTGGATTCGATGCACATTTATTTTAGTCTGATAGTTGCACAAGAACTATAAACAGAGTATTTGCAGCTATATTTATGTTTGTACATGTCTGAATAACATTATAATATTTTGGGCGCCTGGGTGGCTCAGTTGGTTAAGCGACTGCCTTCGGCTCAGGTCATGATCCTGGAGTCCCGGGATCGAGTCCCGCATCGGGCTCCCTGCTCAGCAGGGAGTCTGCTTCTCCCTCTGACCCTCCTCCCTCTCATGCTCTCTGTCTCTCATTCTCTCTCTCTCAAATAAATAAATAAAAATCTTTAAAAAAAAAACAAACAAAAACATTATAATATTTTGTCTGCAGTTCTGTAAGAATTGATTTGCCTTTAAATGAATTTATGACCTATTCAATGCTGGGAAATATTGCTTCACATGACATCAGTGCCATATTGTTCTTCAGGTGTTGGCTGCTGGACACTTCCTTGCTAAACTACCAAGTGAATGAAATCTGACATTATAGGAATATGTACTTGAATGAATTCTGAGCACACTTCATCCTGCCATTGTGCTTCTGGATGTGTGTAAGAGACCTTACCTATTCTGAGAAGCTCTCTGCTTAATTGCAATCTGAGAGGAAGAAGTAATTATGGGCTTAAATCTGGGTTTTTGCAAGACTGCAGTTAGGGATCCAAGCTTGGGGAAATACAGAGAAGCAGAGAGAAACCAAATGGGCCACTCATTCTGTTTGAGGTTCAAGATTTATTCAGATTAATTATTTATATTGTTACTTAGGATACCATTTTAAGAAAAAATACTTATATGTGCAATTACATGGTGGGATCTTTTATGCTATCTTTTGTGGGGGATGAAACAATGAATTGTATGTAACCCCAGACTTCAGTGAGACAAGACATTGGGATAAACTGTAATAACTGCCTCCACAGAAGTATAAGAAGGTACATGAAAGTAAGGATTTTCAAAGTAAAAATGGGCTTCAAAGAGGAGATAGCTTCCATCAGGGCCATGGGCATTGGGTAAGCTTTCACTGGAAGGGACAGGGTTCCAAGTGGTGTGACCCAAGACCAAGGAGGGTGAAGCAACTGTTCACACAAGGCAGACAAGAATCCAGTGTGGCCAGAATTGAGTGTTGATGCTGGGGAGAGATGGGAAGTGAGGTCGCAGCGGCTGAGGCTATATTGTAGGTTCTATTCTGGGATAGATTTCAATGTGGGAATTGCTCAGGAAACCATGAACTGAAAGGCAAAATTGTAATACAGCTCATGAGGATGTTATAGAAACATCAATCCATAAAGCATCCTTGCTGTGTAGCTTCTGCTACAGAAAATGGAATACATGGGAAGACTTTACTTCAGAGACCTTATTAGCTCCCTCAACCTAATAACTGCCATCAGCAGTTATACACCCAAGCAGTCGCTTGTAAATAGAAGAGATTTCTAACTTACAGAAGATCACTATTTTGATAAGCCTCTCCTCTTGAGATGAGTCTACAGGCATTCTCAAGCACTGGTGGTGGGTACTCATTGAATCCTCCTATGGAGAGAGCAAAGTTAGAGTTAGGTTTTTAAATCAGAAATTATGTTTGCTAAGGAAAAAGAATCCCAAAAGGAATCTTCCTGAAGCAATCAATGTCACTAAAATATTTCAGCAAAACTTGGCTGGGGTGGAAGCAGAAAATAGTAGCAACTAGAAACAGCATTTAAAACTTGATTTTAGAGTGTTTTGCAGCCAAAGAATTACTAGGCTCATGGAAAACAAACCTCCTCAAATTGTTCATTTAAGGTTAATTGTGATGCAGAAACACATGATTTCCACATGCTCAGGCTAACAGAATCTAAGGGAAATTTTATTCTGAATCTGTTAAGCTTTTCACTCAGGTTTATGTTAATAGAGCAAACACAGAAAGGGTAGCATTTTATTACATGCTGCTATTTCTGTTCTTCCATACCCATTAACACCAATTTCCTAGGAGGAAAAAAGTATCTCCAGGTATTTCCAAATGTTTGGGGGGCCAAAATCATCCCCAGTCAAGAACCACTGCTCTAAGAGAGTTTCTCAAACCATTTGTGGGGAAGGTATTTTATTCCTAATCCTTTGCAGACTGAACACTTGTGGTTTCTATCTTGTTATATGAGACAGAGTACACTGTTCATGCACTTGTATGCTGTGGCAATGTCAAATTGCTACCCAATTCCATGAAAATATCTCAGAGAATGTTTGTGGTTTTATAACAATTGTACTTCTCTAGTTCTAAGATGAGCATCCCCCCTCCCCCGCCATTTCTCTGAAATGAGACTAAGTCTTCCAATCAATCGCATCTGCCAGGTGCCGTTAGTAAGGCAGGAACAGTGCTAGAGGAGGCGCTGCCTGTGCATGTGGGAACAGCAAACATGCCGGTACCAAAACTTGTAGAATAAGGGTAGTAGTTTAGGAACAATCCCCGGAAGTATTAGTAGAGGGGTCTTTTAACCACTACGAACCAAGTGGTTATGGGAAGGCACTGAACTGGATATATTTACCAACACTGGGCAGGTGGCAATCAAAAGTAAGCTAGCTCTAATCATTGCAAAACCTAACTTAAGAGCCCAGCAAGACCCGCTTTGAATTGTTTTATAGAGTCTTTTAAAAGTGCTGTGTCGCCATCAATCTTGATGACATAAAGAACAATACTGCATTGAACAAGATAGATCTCAGTGAATTGGAGTCAAGAAATAGCTCACAGGAGTCCAGTTTTGAATGTGAAGAAGTCCTAGGAATGCCCCCGCCAGTCTATTTCATACATATTCCCTGTTCATGCATGCACAAGAGTGACATCTGCCAGTCTGTCTAAAAGAACTCTTCAGTTACTATAAAATACAAAACTAGAGTTTGCAGATAGGCAAGTTGGTAACAACATTTAATTGGAAGCACTTTTTATTTCTTTTTACATAATATAATGGTGTATCATACAATTGCAGGCATTTAGAGTTAAAGAAATAACATGATATTCCCAAGGGGGAAGTTACTGGATTTTGCAATCAAATATGAGTTACAGCAAAAAGGTGGAGCCCTCTCTGCAATGGAGAGTGAATTGTCAAGATATTGTCATGATGGTGCTATTGGAGATTCCTTGAATACCAGGGCAACTTTGGACTTTAAAGTGTGGTAGGTTTGGTTCCAACAGAACCTAGGTCTAAACCTGGTAGAGTCCCAGAAAGAACAGGTTCAGCCCTGATTCTGTGGGATGCCCTAGAGGCAGGGTTTCTCAACTTCAGTGCTATTGACAATTTGACAATTCGGCCTGTATCTTTTTTTTTTTTTTTTTTTTGCTTTGGGGGGTATCCTGTGCATTGTAGGATGTTTAGCAGCATCCCTGGTCTCTACGTATGAGAGAGCTCTCCCTCAGTTGTGACAAAAAAAAAAAGTATCTCCAGATATTTCCAAATGTTTGGGGGGCCAAAATCATCCCCAGTCAAGAACCACTGCTCTAAGAGAGTTTCTCAAACCATTTGTGGGGAAGGTATTTTTATTCCTAATCCTTTGCAGACTGAACACTTGTGGTTTCTATCTTGTTATATGAGACAGAGTACACTGTTCATGCACTTGTATGCTGTGGCAATGTCAAATTGCTACCCTATGACCCAGCAATTGCACTACTGGTATTTACCCCGAAGACACAGATATAGTGAAAAGAAGGGCCATATGCACCCCAATGTTCAGAGCAGCAATGTTCGCAATAGCCAAACTGTGGAAAGAGTTGAGATGCCCTTCAACAGATGAATGGATAAAGAAGATGTCATCCATATATACAATGGAATATTACTCAGCCATCAGAAAGGATGAATACCCAACTTTTATATCAACATGGATGGGACTGGAGGAGATTATGCTAAGTGAAATAAGCCAAGCAGAGAAAGTCAATTATCATATGGTTTCACTTATTTGTGGAACATAAGGAAGAGCATGGAGGACATTAGGAGAAGGAAGGGAAAAATGAAGGGGGGGATTCGGAGGGAGAGATGAACCATGAGAGACTATGGACTCTGAGAAACAAACTGAGGGTGTTAGAGGGAAGGGGGGTGGGGGGGATGGATTAGCCTGGTGATGGGTATTAATATTAAGGAGGGCACGTACTGCATGGAGCACTGGGTGTTATATGAAAACAATGAAGCGTGGATCACTATATCAAAAACTAATGATGTATTGTCTGGCGACTAACATAATAAAATAAAATTTAAAAAAAAGTTCGCAAATGCTTATTCTCAATTTCTGTATTTCTCTCTTGCAGAACAGTTTGTGGGTATTACCCATCTAATGGGTGACATTTTGTAGGGCATTGGCCTCAAGCCTTCCTACTCAAAGTGTAATTCTTGGACCAGAAGCATTGACATCACTGGGGAGACTGTTAGAAATGCAGAATCTCAGGCTCCACCCTGTACATACTGAACCAGGACTTGTGTTTTAATAAGAGTCCTATGTGACTTGTATGCTTATGCTCTTCTGGAACAGCACAGGTCTATGCTGCCTTTAAACCTTCATACAGGTCTCCAGGGCATGCCACGGTTGAAAATAAACTAGGTGCAGTGGGCAAACTTTTATGTAAATCCTCATCGAACAACTGCTAAAACTTCCTTAGGTTGAGCAGGTGTGGCTCTAGAGAACTCCAATCACTCTGTGCGTTTAGTGCTGAGATTTTGTATAAAAGACATTCTATCATGAAAAAGGTCTCACCACATTAGGACCAAGAAAAAACAAAGTATAAGCAGGATGTGTCCCATCCCTGTCCCCATCTCACCATCTAATTTGTATATTTGGGTTAGCTATAGATTCAAAGATGTGTTACTATTAACAAACACTAATTTATTAAAACAAAGAAGAAAAACAAAATAATGACTTACGTCTGATTGAATAAACAATTGGCTTTATAAACTTCGTAATATAATCCAGATCTGGTTTATGAATTCTCCCAAGCTGTATCAGATGGTGATCAAGTGGGTAGCTGGCTAACTCCTCCATGTCCTCCTTATATGCAGAGCCCAGGGAAATCACAAATATGACATAGCCTTGACATTTGGCCCTCAGAGTCACCTTCTTTAAGAATTCCTTTCTCTCGTGATATTCTCCAGCTGAGATCACAAAAATGACCTTGTGTTTTCTCAAGTTTGGTGCTTGTGGGAAGAGGTTCTCCACAGCCCATAGTAGGGTATGGCCAATGGTGGCTTCTCCTTTTAGCTGTTGGAGGGAAGACTGGATGTGCCTCTTCATTAGGACTCCGTCACTGTAAGTTGTAAATCCAAACTCTGTTTTCACCACACCCTTCTTTCTCCTAGAACTATCCCAAGGAGAATAGCTCAACAAGGCAATCCTATCACCAAAGTCAGAGATTCTAGGGTCTGATGCAATATGGAAGTTGTCAATCATAGAGCTCACCAAGGTTTTCACAGCCTTAAACTCATCATTTGCTATAGTCTGAGAATTGTCTAAGAGGAAGGCTACATCCATGTATGAATTTTCAGGTAAAAAAATCTCTTTGATGCAATCATTTGGAAAACATTTATCTGAAAACACAGAAAGAGACTCATGATTGGTTCAATGTCTGCACAACAAGACACTGTTGTTTGAGATCTTTTTCAAGTGATTCAGTGACAGATTACCAAGACTTAATAATCTGATCAATACCTCTTTAATCTCACATTATTTAAATTAATGAAGAATTTTCAATGTCCCAATATTTCTGTGGCCACGAGAAGGCAATTTGGGAAGGTCTTTGTAGAAAGCAGATGTAGGTAGCATGTACGCTTGAAGTCTGCAAGTCATGTCTAAACTCATTTAGAAAATATTTTCAGTATTTTAGAGGTTTTTGATACACACTACCAAACTGTCCCCAAAGAAAATCCACATCAATTGGGATGGTATTCTAAACCAATTTCACATTCTCTGGAAGCTCTAAATATTACAGAAATTGAAACCCTGATGTATAGTGTTGGAAGACTGGGAAACTTAAAATAGAATCTATATTCAAAACTAGAAATATCTGATAAAGCCAGATTTAATAACTCACTCAGAAGGCATTTGTTTCTGCACAATAAATTCTCATGAGTCTTACCATAGCAAAGTGTACAGTGTCGAAATTTTTCTAATGGTTCATACTCCCCATTTGGAGAAACTGGGATCACCTGAAATGTTCCAGTGTTGTCAAACTGTAATGAAAAACAAGTATATGCTGATTTGTTCATTTTCTTTAACCATTATAAGGAAGCCATTGTGCGCTCTTGTGCGCTCACTTTAAGGATTAGTTTGAAAAACCCCTAACTAATCACCATTATCTTGCATTATAGCCCTTTGCTCTATTCAGTACATCTTCTCTCTTTCTTTCTCTCTCTCTCTCTCTCTTCCTCTCTCTCTCTCTCTCAGACACACACCATCCCCCTTTTATTCCAGACAACACAAAGAAGTATGTAAGGCAGGTATCAGCATCTTTTATTTTATCATGAGAAAAATATCACATGATAACCATCAGATTCACCCACTGGGGCAAGCATTAAAATCTCACACTTATTTCCAATTCTGAAATTCTTCACTGAATTGTACATGCTCCTTTTTTTATAAGATTTTATTTTTAAGTACCCCATGTGGGGCTCAAACTCACAACGCCAAGATCAAGAGTCTCATGCTCTACCAACTGAGCCATCCAGGCACCCCTATATTCTTCTGATTATGCGCCAGCTGATTATGTACCACACATCAGCTTCTGAAGTTGGATCCTGCAGAAATTTTACCTACATACAAGTTTCCCTTGGCCTCTTTAAGCAGTGATCCCAACTATTTCCACCCCAATGACACTATTTAGAAGAAAGTATATCTTTCAGATGTCAAGTGGACTTCTTCAATCACAAATTCTAATTTAAAATTTTATTTCCAAAGACAGTAGACAAAAGACACTAAGTCTATTCAAAATTCTTGGTAGTACATGGCCTGATTTTGTCTGTCTCTTGATTGTTTTTCTTGCATTAATACTTACTGATATGGGCAATATGTAGCATTCATTCATTCTCTAATTCACTCATTCATTCAGTGAGTCAATAGTTATTTATTGGGCATTTACTCTGTTTGAGGCACCATGGAAGGCAGATACTTTCATTACAATGAAAGAAACCTATCATTCCCAGCTGGTGATGAGGTATCTCTCAATCCACGAGGATACTCGTGCTTTTTTCCCTTCTCCCTTGGGAAGGTAAAGGGTTAGAAAAGTCTCACCTTGTTTTTCTGTAAAGCGTTGAGTGAGCATTTGAAAATACTTATAATTATTCAAGTCTTATAATCATAAAGTATTTATCGCATTCCTCACTATTTTTTCATGAAAATTGGATGCTTTGGGTATTATTTTGTATTTGACCTTGTTTGTCCCCCATGGAAAGACTAAATGCTGCCTTGGTAAATCAAGGAAGTTTATTCATAGGAATAAACCATATGCTCTTCATTCATTCATTTGCTCATTCATTCATTCAAAAAATACTTATTGAATGCCTGTAATGTTATAGGTAGTGTTCTAGGTGCTGGGGATACAGAAACGAACAAAGTAGATAAAATCTCTACCTTATAGTGCAGTAGGGGACAAATACCATAAAATGACAAATAAGTAATCTAGTATGTTGGGAGGTAATTATTTTTATAGAGAAAACTTTGACTTCCTTCAATCCTTTTTGTCAGTTTCTATTGTGACTCTCCGTGTGGCTCCTATTCCCAAAAACTACCTGGATGTGTCAGGAGCAGATTGATTCTCTTTGTGTTATAGAGGGCTTCTTTTTCTTTTTACAGTAGAAATACAGGTGTTTGTGTATATATCTAGACCTTTCTAACCTCTTGGATGACACCATGGCTTCACCCAGCTCCAGGAGCATGTCGTTCATGGATAATCTGAATAAATTTAAAAACAGTAGAACAGTAGATGGAGAAATTCTTCAGTTTGGGGGGGGAGAGGAAGAAACATAGGTTCCCATAAGAATCTGTCAATCCAAACCTCTCTTGGGTTCATATGTTCATTTACGTTAAATGTTTTACACAACATTAGGGGCTCAGAGATCCCCTAAACTTCATCCATCATAAGTTAAGTCCAGCTATTCAATGAGATATAGCAAGCCGATGACAGATGTGAGAAACACCTGATCTGCAGGCGGCTGGTAGAGCCCCATATTCATGGTCCGTTCTATCAGACAAACCTTAGTTCGAATTTTGATTTAGCCATTTATTAGCTGTACAAAATTGGAGAAGTCACTCAAACTCTCTGGGCCTCAGTTTCCTCTGTTTTAAATGGAGATAACAACAGCATTCACTTCAGAGGGTTGTGAGTATGTGTGTCAAGTTCTAGGGACAGTGCCTGGCGCACAGCTAGAGCTGAGCAAATGTGGCTACTGTTATCACTGACTACTGTTGTTATTAGACATTGGATTTCATGGACCCTGGCAACAATACAGCTGGGGAAATTGCAGAAAATATCTGTATCATGTATCATGTTATATCATGTATCCCACACCCCACCCTACTCCCACTAGCCCCATCTTACCATGTTACACATGAAGAAGTTGCCAAGGGAAGTTCTTACCTCAAAAGCCTCAAGGAAAATCCTTTCATTAAAAGCAAAGACTGCCAGACTGATATCTAGGGCACTGAACTCCATGGTGGCGGTGATGATGGATGACCGACTGGCCGCTTGTCCATTGCTGAAAAACACAGCAACTTTCCTCACGTTGTTGGCTCCCGCATATGTCCGCTTGAAAACGTTCCGGGCCACAAACCTCATTGCATTACCAATGTCTCGGGCTTCTGTGGGGGGTTGATATTTCATTTGGGAAATAAGCTGGAGGAGGTGCTTCTTGTTACGGTAGTCTGACCCGCGGATGAGGTAGCTGGTACTTGAGTCATAGGAAACTACAACAACTCTTGCTCCCACAGGGCAGTTACTTTCTCTGATGTTAAGGTCATTGACAATGGATTTGATGATTTCCCTCATTTCATTAAATCTCTGTTCGGAGATACCGTAGGACTGGTCCAGGGCAAATACCAGCTCTGTTGGGTACACTGGACACTTTTCTGCAAACATGAAATGCAGAAGTATGACGTTATTTCACTGATCAAAAGCCCTTCCTTTTACTCCAGGGGTGAGGCTGGTTCACACCAAGGGCTAGGGAGATGCAGGTGTTGCGTCCAGCTCCAGAACTAGAGGTATGCATAAGTAACTCTTTGTTCATGTGAAAGTGTTACATGAGTCTAGAGCATTCATATGCAGTGGTATAATACTCACACTTCACAGCCCTCAATCAGCCTGCTATTTAAAAAGAAATTGATGGGAGTATCTGGGCTGATAGAACAGTTTTGAATCCTGATCATGGTGGTGGTTACATGAATTTATGCATGTGTTGAAATGGAACTCACACACAAAAAATTATTTTTACTGTAAGTAAAATTTTTTTAAAAATTAATAAAAGGAAATGATAGCTTTGAGCGTTTTGAAAGTTCACTGTCTTCAAAAATTTTCAGAAATGATCTACTAATAACTATAGTCAGTCAGAAGATTTTTATTCACTTATGCAATAAATATTCACTAAGTAGCACGCTGGGTGATATGCAGGGTGACATGCATTGAGATACATGCAAAGATGACCCAAATTCAAGCCTGCCCTCAAGGAATCTATCCTGGAGATGATTGCTCCACGGAGAGGTACAGAGTGACTATTATTCTTCATGAGCATTTGGAGGACAAAGAGGCTGTTTCCCAAGAGAGGGGCCCTCAGAGCCCTCACAGAAGCTAGCTTTTAAATGAAAGCAAGGGTGGCTGGAGGAAGGGAGCAACATGACCACAGCAGGCTTGCAATGAGCTGTTATAAAAATGGGGCTGTTTGCAATTTCCAACTCAATGCTAATAATGTTCTGGTGATTGAACTTTAGGAACCTCATAGGGAATCTGCCCTATGTATCAAACCTAACTTTTCAAGGTGCTATTAAAGTCTGAACACAGGAAGAGAAAAGGGGATTATTTAAAAAACAAACACCCTCATCTACGTAGGCTGCTCTACTATCTTCAAGCTGGCTAACTCCCCAAGCACATTAGATTCTAAATATCCCATACCCCAACCCACTGTTCTCAGCAATAGAATAGGAGAGGAAAGGTTAATTTAGAGATGTTTTGAATCAAGGAATTTTACAGTGAAGAAAAAATATCAAAGCTAATAATGAACAGTAAAATATGAAAAATTAAGTATTCTTCCCTTCTTTGCCCTAATACTAAAAATTATTAAAGAAGCGCTAGGCAAGCATCTTCAAGACTGACCTATTGTCACAGATTCTCCCAGAAAGCAGAACCAGTTTCTATTTATTTTTATTTTCTCCTTTTCCTAGTGCCCAGCAGAGTACCTGATAAATTTAATTCAAATCCATGAAGTTTTATTGGGTACTTATATGTGTAAGTTTTGGGTGGTTTTTTTTTTTTTGTCTGTTTATTTTTCAGAATTAAACTTAATGATCCCAAATTTGGGATAAGGTCAAACTTTTGGGATGAGTCCCTATGGGTCGGGGTGCCTGGGTGGCTCAGTCATTAAGCGTCTGCCTTCGGCTCAGGTCATGATCCCAGGGTCCTGGGATCGAGCCCCACATCAGGCTCCCTGCCCGGCGGGAAGCCTGCTTCTCCCTCTCCCGCTCCCCCTGCTTGTGTTCCCTCTCTTGCTGTGTCTCTCTCTGTCAAAATAAATACATAAAATCTTAAAAAAAAAAAAGTCCCTATGGGTCTACTTCAGCAGGCTTCTGGAAGTCCAGGAGCTCTTGACGTTGACATAACCGCTTCAGCGGCAATGGGGTCCAAGGGATCTAAGGTGCCATGCAACAACCACTGCAGTCCAGGCCCCAGGAAGACCATCCACAGCAAGGTCAGGTGTACAAGAGGTGGGCACTTGGTGAGATGAAATATGTGTGTGGGGGTCAGAGGAAAAGAAACATCACCGGTCCAAGAAGCCAGTGTCCACAGGGTCAGCAACAGAGCAAGAGAATGTGGTCATTTGGAGCCCTGTCCCTGAATTCCCCAGCAATGCGGGCCTACTCCATGAAGAAACTGAATTGTGAAACTAAGACAGGACCTAGAAAGCACAATAGTGTGAAGGGGCTTGGGGCTGGGTGTCACCATTTTACCATTGGGTAGAAACATGACATTGACAACTACAGCCATAATCACAAAACTGAAGTGTCAGCATAGAAGGAAGAAGCCCTTTTTCCCATGGGGCTGAGAGTTTCTTTCAAATGGGTCTTGTCAGAATGCAGCTAATTACTTCAACCAGCAACACAGTACAGTAAGAATACTCACCTTTCCAACAAGCTATAAAAAAGAGAGAGAGAGAGAGAGAGAAGAATCTGTTACATTTTTGGCACACAGACAAAATAATCCCCCAGAACAAAATTTCAGCAAACCTTAATATTTGTTTGACTCTACTTGCAAATGAGGCTAATTCCTAAATTACAGGAAGTCAAGGTTAGAGGCCTGAGGAACACATACACCGAATTTTATTAATGGGTGAACCTTCCTGACCTTTTCTCCTTGTGAACCATGGCCAGCAGACTTCAGCACAATTTCGGTTGAAATCTGAAACACTGATCACTTGTCTTAGAAGTAGAATAGATGAGCCTCAGATTAAAAGGCAAGATAGCTCAAATTCAATTTGTTTTTTCTCTCTTCTTATAGTCTTGAGAGTCATTCAGCAAGGCAAGGCTAAAATATGGAGCTTATTTTCCTTGCACCTTGGGAACCTCTCTTTTCCTGCAGAAATGTGGGGATTTCCAAATAAACTTGGTCTCTGCTAAAAAATACAGCGCCTGGGTTTGAGTGATCTCTGTATCTAGAGAGAGGAGGGAAGCCCCCAAGGGTTTCTCCTGAGCAAAACAGCATCTGGTTTTTCTAAGTGATTTACTCTATAAACAGGGGACCAATCAGAGGGAGATGTTGGTAAATCTTTAGAAAGCACTGACCGGACAATTTCCTTGCTCATGTTTCTCAATTCTTAAAAAGCAAATGAGTCACTCCGATATAATAAAAGATTTTATTAGCACTGGCAACAACCTAGCCTCCACCCTGCTGTCCCACAGCTCATGCCCTCTCACGTCACCCCTATTAACACCCTTTGACTGTCTTAATCCTGTGGCTGCTGAGATGCTAACCGCCAACAGACAGGACTCAGAACCCACGGCCTCCTCTGCATCTCAAGGCCTGCAGCAGATCCCTTTTTCTCTGAGAACCTCCATTTGTCCACCTCCAACCCAGTTGTGAGGCTAGAAACCCAGGCTCTGGAAACGGATGCACCTGTCTGGGTTTGAGTGTGGCAAAGCTGCTTGACTTCAGGGAAACTACTTGATCTCTTTAAGTGTGTTTATTTTTCCTAAAAATCTTCTTCACTTATGCCCCTCCCTCCAAAATTCTAATCATTTGAGCCCTCCTATTTTATTTGCAACTGGTGGATTAGCTGCTAAGGTGTGCCAATCAGGGCTTTGATCATGTACCCGTCTATCTATCGGGTTATTGTTCCTGTGTTGATGGTCTTTTGGGCTGACATTTGGAGACTAACTGCCTTACCTGTGATAGTACCAATGTTTTATGGTTAATTGTTTTGTTACAGGATGTTTTGCAAAAGTCACTTCTGCAGAGGCTGCTAGGCGAGACGCTGCTGTGGGTTTTGTCTAAGCTGGTGCAGTTTCGTCTTAGCTGTCCCAGCTCCTTGTTTTCTTGTTGGGGACCCTGGCCCTGACTATGTAACTGTCCAATTAACTCCTAACACAACCACCCCCACTCCACATTCCCCTCAGCCTCCTAGAGCTCTTATTTTATTCTGGGGGTGGAGTCCCAATCACCAGCTCAGGACTGGGGCCTCACCCCAATGTTGCAGGACTAGGGTGCTGCAGGACTGAAAAGCAAACTTGGTAGACCAGGAGTCCAACCCCACAGGGCCTTCGTGATGTCACCTATAAAGTGGGGCCCTCTGAATTAGCGCTAAAGAACTGTCATCCAAATCCCATCTTGGTTCTGAATTCTAGAGTTCCATGCTCCCCAACCAGCACCCTGTCTGGTTACAGAACCCACACGCCCCTGGCTCCCTAATTTCCTGGCTAACTCCTTTCATTTAGTGTTGGAAAATTGTCTTCAAATCCCTAACCCTCCACAGACCAGTATTCACCTCCCCCACAACTTCCTTCCTCTTCGTTCTTCCTTGGGAAGATATCTGTTGATTTCCTGAGAAGAATTCCCCTCCCCTCAATGGCTCTCCCTCTGTTCTCCCCCCCAGGACCCCAGACCCTGGTTCTTACTTCCTCTGTGTGCTGGAGAGCCTTTCAATTCTCAAGCAATGTCTTTCACTTGGGTCCTCTCCCTTTGAATCTTCTGTCCCTTGGCATTTCTTGCTTTTTTTTCAAGCTACCCACATTTGCTGGACTTCCCCATCTCTGCAATGCCATTTGCTGTCCTTTGGCCCCACTCTTTTTGCTAAGATGTCTTCCTGAATTCATCCCTTGGGTTTCTGTTTCTTTCTCTGTAGTTTCACATCCTTAGGACCTCACCCATCCCTGTGGCCTCAAGGACCACAAGTGTGTGAGTGACTTCAACATCGCAGTCTCCTCCCTTGATCCTCACCTTTATGACAGTCCATTTATTTAGCTGCCTGTAGATAATTTAGGGCCCATACGACATCCCCCTACCTCTAAAATGTTTAAAGTCATCCTATTTTCCCACCAAGTGATTTCCCTTCACATTTCCTCCTGCCTTCTCATCCTCAGTGGTCCTAAGCCTCTCCTGCTCTGGCCTTATACTTATTTCAAACTTTTTTTCTTTTTGTTCTTTCCTTGCCCCACACTTGCAATGATTACATCTTTATCCAGTCTCCTGTGGTAAAGTCTCTCCAATTTTCCCATCTTACATTCTTCTGACTCTGATTGTATAAGCATCATTATAAGTCACCATGGAAGCATGAAAAAAGACAGATCACTTAAAATTCTACCACTCTAACAAAGTAAGTTGTTCATTTTTCTACTTTTGCTTCTAGAACTTTTTCTGTGTAAATATTTACCTATATGTAAAAATAATGAGGATCCAATTTAATTTCCTGCTTTTTAATGACAATATTATTTATATTCTGATTGAGTCTTCAAAAAAACCAATTATCTGCTTAGCATTTGATCAGAAGATGATGCACTATAACCTAATTATTCTCTAAGTGCAAATAGTCTAAAGGTATATTCATTTTGCTCTAATGAATAATATTTCAACAAGCATATTTGCATATAATTTTTCTTTCTTTTGTTTTATTTCCTTGGGATAAATTTTCAGAAATGAGATCACTGGGCTTCTTCTACCTCACTTCCCTTTCTTCCTAACCAAAGACAATCTATTTGTTGACTTCTGCTTTATTCCTCTGCTGAAACTATTCTTTTGCCACTCCCCTATCACTTCGCCATAACTGAATTCAAGTACCCCTGTCCAAGGAGACTTCATTTACTAAGTAACTAACTGACTAAACCCAAATCTCCACGTTCATCCCTTTAACACCAGGCCCTTGCAGACCTTTGTACAAAATCGTGTGAGCTAATTCACACACCTTTTGAGTTGGATTCCAATTGTTTCCCATAAGCACATTTTCTCTCCTATATGAGTCACACTTCTTGAGTCTTTTACTTATACCCCTTTCCCTCCCATCTTTGATGTGAGCTGTTCCTACAGCAAGTACTCAGGACAAGCCTGTTGCAGAGGACACATGCCACCAGTGGATTCAGCTTACTGATTCTGCATACCCACATCACACTCATCCTAAGTGCCCTCACCAATCCACCAACCCCCTCGTCCCATGACACACAGATACTCACGACTATGGTCCCGCATGAACAGGATCAGATCACATTGCTGTAAATAAAAAAAGAGAAAGAGAACAGAAACATGAGCACAGTGACCTCTGAGGGGCCATATTTATTTGCCAGTGGACTGGTTAGGTTTTCAGTTGTGAATAAGGAGATACATACGGAATATACAGGCTTCCCCACCATGCCTTTCATGCCCTAGGAAAACAAAACCAGAGCAGGTTATTGGAATGTGAACTGGAGTCTTTAGTGACAAAACAAGAGTAAAGAAAAAAAAAACAAACCTCATTCTTAAAAGCACAGCTGGCAGAGAGTGGTTAAAGTATTCCTGAACTAGGAGATTATGATGCTATTTCCCCACTTAAATCAATGGTGTAAACTTTGTTTCAGTGTTAGATTAGTTAAGCTAATGTCTGCCCAGAGTGAACTGAATTACTTTTCTAGGTGAGAAGAAACAAAAGTATTTCTTAAAGATGTTTGTACTAAGGATATAATACTTAGAAGGTACTTCTCATGAGAAAACTTGAAATGTAAGCAGCAGGCTTCCCAAAGCATGCCACAAGGAAAGGAATTTATTAAGAATTCAGAGGTACAGATGTATTACAAATCAAGGAGTTTAAAATGCAGGTGGTAGCATACACCTCTACATATGTGAAAGAACCAGAGATAATTACGTAGCAAGATGGGCATTATACAAAAGAAGAGCATTACACAAGAGTAAGCTCATAAATGCGGAGAGGTTATAAACAAAGGAGTATGCATAATTGGCTGAAATGAATCAAGGAAGCTTCCTAAAACAAAAAAACAAAAAAACAAAACAAAAAAAAACAATGCTTTTTTCACAGCTTGAACTTTTTTTCTCTTTTCCCCTATCAGGATCAGGCTTCTCCTTGGCAGCAGTTCTTTTTTTTTTATTTTTTTTTTATTTTTTTTATTGTTATGTTAACCCCCATACATTACATCATTAGTTTTAGATATAGTGTTCCATGATTCATTGTTTGTGCATAACACCCAGTGCTCCATGCAGAACGTGCCCTCCTCAATACCCATCACCAGGCTAACCCATCCTCCGAACCCCCTCCCCTCTAGAACCCTCAGTTTGTTTTTCAGAGTCCATCGTCTCTCATGTTTCTTCTCCCCCTCCGATTTCCCCCCCTTCATTCTTCCCCTCCTGCTACATTCTTCTTCTTCTTTTTTTCTTTCTTAACATATATTGCATTATTTGTTTCAGAGGTACAGATCTGAGATTCAACAGTCTTGCACAATTCACAGCGCTTACCAGAACACATACCCTCCCCAGTGTCCATCACCCAGTCACCCCATCCCTCCCACCCCACCCCCCACTCCAGCAACCCTCAGTTTGTTCCCTGAGATTAAGAATTCCTCATATC
Organism: Phoca vitulina; assembly: GCF_004348235.1. Lineage (NCBI taxonomy): Eukaryota > Metazoa > Chordata > Mammalia > Carnivora > Phocidae > Phoca > Phoca vitulina. Next base: position 25,818,284 of record NW_022589713.1, read on the forward strand.
AGTGAGGTCATATGATACATGTCTTTCTCTGTTTGACTTATTTCGCTCAGCATAATACCCTCCAGTTCCATCCACGTCGTTGCAAATGGCAAGATCTTATTCCTTTTGATGGCTGCATAATATTCCATTGTATATATATACCACATCTTCTTTATCCATTCATCTGTTGATGGACATCTTGGCTCTTTCCACAGTTTGGCTATTGTGGACATTGCTGCTATAAACATCGGGGTGCACGTAGCCTTTCGGGTCCCTACTTTTGTATCTTTGGGGTAAATACCCAGGAGTGCAATTGCTGGATCATATGGTAGCTCTATTTTCAACTTTTTGAGGAACCTCCATACTGTTTTCCAGAGTGGCTGCACCAGCTTGCATTCCCACCAACAGTGTAGGAGGGTTCCCCTTTCTCCGCATCCCTGCCAACATCTGTCATTTCCTGACTTGTTAATTTTAGCCATTCTGACTGGTGTGAGGTGGTATCTCATTGAGGTTTTGATTTGGATTTCCCTGATGCCGAGTGATATTTTGGCAGCAGTTCTTAACATGTTCAATGCACATAGGTCTCTTTTGGCAACTGGTGAATGTTAGTAGGCTGGCTCCAGAAAATTCTATTACAGGCTCACACTCATACAATTTCACTGGCCTCAGAAGCTCAACCAGGGATGTCAGTGTAAGAACCCCTGTTCTAAATGACAACTGGGTCATCTGTCCATCCGTCTATCCATCCATCCATCCAATTAACAGTTAAATGTCTACTGAATCCTGAGGTGGCCCATTGTGTACTGCTGGTGTTATCCAGAAATGTTGTGGCATCTATAATTCTACCCATTGGGAGCACAGGTTCTTCCTGATCAGAATCAGGAAATTACATATCTCACTAAGAAATGAAGAGTCTCAACTTTCCTTTTGTAAGTTATGGCACAAGACAGAAAAGAATGCACAGCCATTTAAACAGACAGAGGAACAGTTTCTGGCTAGTAAGTAAGAGTAGGCAGTCCACATCTTACAGAGGATCAGAGCTCCAGAGCATCTGTCCTAAAGGACCGAGTTAAAGAAGAACTTCAATCAAGTTCTTAAGCAGAGGCTGAGGACTGAGAGCCCAAGACAAAGAAGCTGATCTGATTCTAGCAGACCAGCAGGCAAAAGAGAAAAGCCACATTCTGGTAGACCAGCAAGCCCAGGACAGTGAAACCATGCTCTAGTGGACCAGCAGGGCCAAGCACAGAGGCTCGGAAGACGTGGGACCCCCACATGAGAACTCCAGAATCTGGAAAGGAGATAAATCCAGAGCAGATCAGTATGACTCAGAGACTAGAGTCTCACCCAGGAGACTACATATTCACCAATTCCTTAACATGAAAGGAAAAAAGATGTATTAGAGTATCCTTTACAGCCAGTTGACTCTCATTCTATTGTCATCCACTGAACATCCATGCTTTTGTTTTCTCTATCAGGTCCCAAGTTAAAGAACTCCTCCAGGTAGTCACAAAACACTCAGAGTGCACAGAACAAGATAATCTGTTTTTCCACTCTGTACACAATGGTTACTGCGCCTCCTACATAAACCCAGGTGCTGGCAACTTTTAGTTCTTACCTGACTATGCTCATCAGGGGAGAGAGATGTGTAAATAAATCATTATGGTAACAGGAGAAGCACTAAAATAGAGACATGGCACGTTCATCCCTGGGAGATGTACCTGACTCTGCCTGGGATTGCTTCCAGAGGTGACATTTCGCTTGCACTGGAAGCAGAGTGCGAAGCTGTGGTTATATTTCCAAATCTCTCTGGAGTCTATATTTTGAAGTTGGGAAGGCAACAACAGTGATTTGGAAAACTATCAACTTGTCTTGCATGCTGGAACTTCGCCAGGACACCTTTATGAAGCTTACACATTCCCATCCCTATTTTTAAACTTTAGTAAAAAAAATAACAGTAACAGCTAATATTTGCACTGAACTTTATCATTCACGAGGAGTGCTCACATTTGAGAATGCGGTCCTCACTGCTACCTTTTGAGGTGGTAGGACAGGATATGTTGTCCCCATTTTAGAAGTAAACTGAGAGAACAGGTGACCAGCCGAAGGGCACACAGCCAGCAAGAAGCAGAATATGGACTTGAACCCAGTGCTCTGAGTTTAAAATCTGTACCCCTTTTGGGGAACAACCTAGAAACTAGTATAGGCTACTTATTTCTAATGGTGTACTTACTCTCCATCCAGGAGGGCCTGGGGGTCCTGGAGGTCCCTCTTCACCTTTCAGGCCTATAGTGAGCTGCAGATAAGAACATGTTTTAGTTTCCACACTGTCTATCCATGGAAACGACCTCAGTTTTAATGAGACTTTATAATTAAAAAAATTTTTTTAAAGATTTTATTTATTTATTTAGAGAGTGCACGAGCGGGGGGCAGAGGGAGAGGAAGAGAGAGAATATCAAGCAGATTCCAGGCTGAGCACAAGCCTGATGTGGGGGCTTGAACCCACGACCCTGAGATCATGACCTGAGCTGAAATCAAGAGTCAGACATTTAACCAACTGAGCCACCCAAGTGCCCCTTAAAAAAAAATGTTTTTAAAGAAAGCAACTATTAATTCAACTCAAGTAAATTCCTTTTCTTGTAATATAAATAGCCATTCTTAACCACTGGAAAACCTCCATTTCCCTCGTAGACCCTCCATTTAGTGACATACTTTGCTCTGGCACTGGCTGTACATTTGAATCCAAATTAGTCATAAACTAGGATTGGTGCTAAAAAAAAAAAAAAAGCAAATATACTAGGGCACACAGAGATCTAATTAAAAACCTCCCATCTGCAAAGGATCAAATCAAAGAATAATTCTCCACATACATAAGAGGACATGGGTGGGCTGCGTCATTCCCATACTTCAAGGTGATAGATACGGATGTTAATGAAATTTATCCAGCCAGATGGAAAATATATGTTGAACTGCATCTCTTTCATGCTGATAATGACCACTGATATTACATTCACACTTCAAAATGAAAAGATGCTTGTCTCAGCGTTTTGTTTTTTAAAAAACTATGACATTTTACTCTACACTTGGTTAATTAGAAGATCTCAACAGCCTTCCTTAAAACGAATGCCCTAGATGGCCTTGGGTATGGGTAGTGGAACTGTCAGGAAACTCTCAGGAACACAGCGGGAAGATGTCAGCTGCATTTCCGCTCAGAGTTAATATTCTGGGCTTTAATATGTGGCTTAGAAAACACTGGGAGGCACTGACATTTCTTGGAACAGCCAGTTATCAATCCATAAATCTTTAAAATAGTTCAGATTCATGGAACCATAGAATTTTAGAGCAGAAAGTGATCTTTGGTGTCAAGTTCAAGTCTCATGTTATAGAAATAGAGACCCTGAAATGCTGTGGTGAAGGTCACAAAGCCAGGGAGTGGCATTTCAGATGCCCTTGGGTTAGAGCAATAAACCACATTTATTATTACAACATAAAAGCCAGAGTCTTCCAAAGAAACATTTATTATTTCTGGAATTATAGGCCACTTACTGGTAATCCCCTAAATCCTTTGGGTCCAGGACCCCCAGGAATTCCAGGATCACCAACAGCACCCTAAAGATTCAGATATAAAAAATCAATATATTAAAATATTTGCTATAAAAGAATAAAAATAATTCTCTCTAATCTAAAACCTAATTGATCTTATAACTAGACTATATATTAAACATTAAATGTCACCTTCCCCTGTTGCTTGGAACTAGATTATTGATACACTTAAATATTCCCCAAACTATTTTTAATTTTCTAAGAATACAAATATTTATGCATGAATATCAAGGAAATGGCTGCCCAATCAGTTACTAAAAATATCTAAAGAAAAAATGCTTGAAGATCAGGAAAAACATATGGAGTATTAACTACAGAAAATACTAAATAATTACTTCCTAAATTCATGAGTCATTTCTGAAAAAGCTGAAGGTAAAAAAAAAAAAAAATTTGCTCTGACCTTGGTGGGAAATGAATTTTAGCGCCTATTTATCAAAAAACAAATTTCACATTTATCCTTAAACTGAAATATGCTAATTTTATCCCTTTATCAGTAAATTAGAAAATTGGTCTTCTACAATGAGAACTCTTGTCCTAACAGTTATTTATATAGTTCCCTCTTGCACTCTTCTCTAGCTAAGGAAAGAATCTCTTCTGGTAATTCATCCATTAAAAGCACTTTTAAGAGGATTCAAAAATTGGCTGTTTTCCTGTAGTTGATTTGATTTGCTTGGACATTCAATTTTTTGTAATCCATATTTTGTATTTTAATTTGAGCACCAACTATTGGAAGACACTCTTCTGGACAGGACACTTAAAAAAAAAAAAAAGGAAATCTTATCCCAGAATTCCAGTGTATAAGAACAGGAGCTGCTCGGACTGAAATGGAAGGTATATCTAGTGGTAGAGCACAGAGGTAGATTTCAATCTGGGAGGCTATGAGGAATTCTGGATACTGTTTGCTCGGGAGAGGAACATGAGTAGGTTATTCTGTCGAAGACACCAAGTGACAGCGGTGTTTGGGACTAACTGAAGCAGGGAGAAGGTGGAAATGGAGACCATGAGAAGAATGTTGTCACCTTCCAGGCAAGGGCAAGTGAAGGCCACAATGATAGAACAAACAGCAATAGCTGAAGCCAAGAGTTTGGAATAAGATTCCCGAGGCAGAGAAATCAAGAGGACAGAAGGACTAGACTTGAGAGGATGTCTAGAGGTAGGAGTTTCAAGACCAGGGACATCAGGCAACGAAGGACAGGTCAGTCTTTTCCAGTTTAAAGATCCATAGTAGTTAAATATGGTCCTTTACTCATGAAGCCCTGGCAAAACAATTGCCCTGCTTTTTTGTATTTTTTCTTTAACCTTAATTCTCAAGTAGAAAGTTAAGGTCATGGTAATTTCAAAACAAGGTCATGTGCACAGTACCTTTTGTCCCATATCTCCAGGGAAACCTCTTGGGCCCTACAATTTGCAGCAGAGAACATAAATAAATCAACAGACCACTTCTGCAGTATGATAGTTTCTTCTTATATTATTTAGGTTTATTTCATCAATTAAAGAAATAATTGCTTTCCATATTTACCTTTATTCCTTTTCGTCCCATATGACCATAGCCTGGGATGCCATAATCTCCCTGTGAACATACCAGTTCATTTTAATTTCTCAAAAGTGAAATTTAATTGCAATCTATACCGGTAGCAGGAGAGAAGCACTGGGGACTTCCAGTGGAGGGGGCCTTATCAGTGACCTCGAGCTCTGGGGACATGCACATTGCTGGGTTTTCCTCATTTCCTGCTATATGCCCTGGTACTTTGGCCAGCTCCGCCCTGCAAATACTGCAGAGGGCAGAGGGATGGTCAGGACCAAGGGACTCAGCGGCAGTTACTTGCCTGGAACACTGGAGCTGATTCAAAGGACATGCTGAGGAATTTCCCCAAAGAAGAATTGCTAACGGCTGATAGACATATGGAAAAATGTCCTCCTCACTAGTAACCAAAGAAATGCAATCTGAAACAGTAATGAGATGCTATTTTTTGTTAATTGGTAAAGATCAAAAAAAGAAAGTGACAAAGCCCACTGCGGGTGTGGATGCCCTGAAGCGCACGTTCTCTTATGTAACACATGGGTGCATATATCATTTGAATATTCCTGAGGCCACTTTGCAAAAGAGTTCAAAGCTTAACTTAAATAGGCACATATTCTTTGAACCAGTCATGCTACTTCTGGAAATTTCTAGATAGAAATTATGATTTTGTCTAAAAATTTAGTTAGATACAAGAATGTTCATTGCTGTGCTGTTTATGACAATAGAAAATTGAAAACAAATCAGGTATTCAATAGCAAGAGATTGGTCAAATGAACTAAGGTATACACATTCAGTAGAATATTTTGAAGCTTTTAAAAGTGATGTTTAGGGGAAAATGTAATGACATGGAAATATGCTCATGATACACTGGTAAAAGGGAAAAATTGAGTAGTTTTTTTGGTATCTCCAGGATGTTAATAATATATATTTCAAAATAGTGAGATTATGGGTAATTTTTCTTCCCCATTTCCCATCTTTTATGCTTGGTAAATTTTCTACAATATCTATATATAACACTTATAATAAACATTATTTTTGAAAAGAAATGAAAAAATGTTTCCTATATTGGCCGTTCCATGGACAGAGATGCTGGTACGGCCAGAGCCACTGGAACAGTTGGCTCATTTCTTGGCTCTACTCCCCTCTTCTTGTTGTTGCCTTAGAGTTTTGCAAGACAGGGAGAGAAATGGGTAATGCTGTTTTTCAACTGCCATGCATCTATATGGCCATACTGGTTGTGAAAATATTGAAATGTCCTGCTGTAATTTAACCATTATCCTCTCTGCAAGCCCCCCTTTCCCTCGAGCTGTTTTCCCTTGCTTTAACAGACAGACTAGCTATAGAAGGAGAGCTGCAGGGGGTGGGAGTATGTCCCTGCATCTTCCTAGGAGGTCCTAAAATACCTTTCAATACCCCAGGTGCTTAGGCTGATGGCATCAGTCCCCTTCTCTTTACCACAGAACTGAGCACTTGGAGCAGTGAGAAGTTAAGGGTCCTAAAACGTCATACCTGTCTTCCTCTCTGTCCGGCTTGCCCCATTGGCCCTGGATCTCCAGGAATTCCAGGTTCTCCCTAGTAAGTGAGACAAGAAGAGCTTCAGACCAGTAAAATCAAACGTGGCTCCCACCATAGGAAGTTGAGATGGGGAGACTCGAGTCTCTCAGTGAGGGTTCAATGCTCAGCAAGGAGATGGGGTGTAGGAAACCAGTAACGATCTCCCCAAAGGTAAGCAGAAAACTGCATCACAGCCCAAGGCTGGGCACAAACACCGCTTTCCCTGGGGGATGGGAATGACTGAAGGAGAAGGCGAAGAGTGGAAAATCTACTCCAGGGAAAGTTGATTCATTGGCTGATGTGTTTGCCCATCCAAGGATTTACTGTCCTGGAAAATAAAATGTTGAACAAGATAGATGTGGGTCCTGACTCACCAAAAAAAAGTGTGGTTGGAAAGAGAGACAATTAGACAGGCAATTATAAACTCAGGGGGCTACGGCAGTGAAGGAGAGGGGAATCTAAATTGGATTTGGTGGGGCTAAGGAGGCGAGCTGTCTGAAGGAAAGGAGCAGGGGCGCTGAGGCTTGACAGCTAAGTTATGTGAGCCAGAAGAAGGATTGTGGGAGGAGTGAGGATGGTCTGGGTAGAGGGAAGGCATTGGTGGGAAGCCTGGGGCAGGCGTGCAGGAGGGAGAAGTGCTCTGAAGCCTCAGAACTAAACAGGGTCAGAGGGCCTTCTAAGCTACTTTAAAGTTTGGAAATTTTCCTAAGAGCCACAGGGAAGTTAAGACCGGCTGCATAATTTGTGGGGCTCAGTGTACAACGAAAGCCTAGGCCCCATCCTCAAATACGAAGACTTTCAAGATGGTGACAGCAGGACATTAAACCAAGCATGGGGCCCTTCTGAGCTCTGCCCCCAGTGTGACCGCACAGCTGCCCGGCCCACAAAGCTGGCCCCGGAGCAGGGAGCCCCCGAAAGATTTGAAGCAGGGGAGTGGGATTCTGAATGGGCCAATAGTCTGCGATCTGACAGACTCCAACAGAGCCGCTTCAGAGACAGTAGGGTGAATTAGAGAACTGTATGCACAAACAGATTTGAGTCTGGACACCGCTTATCTCCCTCCTGTACTCTGCATTCAGGACATTGGGGAGGTGAAGAGATTTTTCAGAGTTGTTTCATGTCTGAGATCACTGTGTCTCTCTTAGTGAAATGGGGCCATTTCAGGGAAGAGATAAGCAGTTAGAAATTCTTTGCTCAATGGGAGGAAAAGAACATATCAGCAGAAAGCCGGTGGGTGGTTGATGGTGCCTGGATCATGTGAGGAATTAACATGGAAATCAAGAAAAGAAGGGAGGTACTTTTTTCTCAGTATTTGACATCTTAAAGAGATAACACTTACTTTTTTCCCTGAAGGCCCAGGACTTCCAATGTTCCCTTTAGCTCCCACTGGCCCAGAAGAGCCCTGAATGAAATCACGAGACACATATGTTGGCCCTGTAGCAATTCTTAGAAAACCCATTAGATCAGTTTTGCTTTTCTTCATGTCATTTCCAACAGCTCCTTGATGCCTCCTTAACAAGAGACCCAGCCACCCAGGGGAGAGAGACATCTGCACGCAAAACAGGTGACTCAGGGTACAGTCCTGGTTAGAGGACCACAAGTCTTCCTCTGCAGGGATACCACTGGTCCATGTGGGGCCTTAGTGAGAAATAGAAAAGGTGCCCTTGACATGACAAATGTTAGTTCTAAATGCCGCAGATTTGTTATAATGTACCGATTTTTTGAGAACGAGACATGGCCACTTGCGTGTACTACACCATGCGCACGTCCAAAGCAGAATGTGTTTCAGTCCCAATCTGCAAATGGGCAAAAGTATCTTCCACAAACATGCTGGGACCATAACTGGGCAAACACAGGTACTCCTTGCCTTCTGAGCTCCTGCTATCAGAGCTGAAGAACTGAACAGATTCAGAACATTTTTCATAGGAATCCCTCACCATCCGAACTCGTATTACTCATTGTCAGAAACTCAGGGACCAAATAGATTCAGAGGGTGAATTCAAAGCTGAGCTGAGGAATCAAATCAATTTGGGTAACAAGGGATCTTTGTAGAGTCAATTTCAAATATCTACAGTCAATGGAGAGACGCATGGCACAGATAGATTTTTAAAAGTCAGAAAAACCAGAATAGTGTGTTGGGATTTGAAATGTCCAGAAGTCAGCAGGACTTGTATTCTTCCAAATGCTTTCTTCAGGCTGATGCAATGGGTTTGTACCTTCCCAGTAAAACCCAGTGAAGGAGAGAGAGGAGGGCTTAAGAGACGTGCAAGGAATCAGAGCTATGCTAAAAACCTGTCCCCAATTTTTTCCCCCAAGTCTGTCCCAAGTTTTTGTTTTTAATAAATCAAGTTTTCTTTTCTTTTTTTTTTTTTTTTTAAGATTTTATTTATTTATTTGACAGAGAGAGAGAGAGCACAAGCAGGGGGAGCAGCAGGCAGAGGGAGAAGCAGGCTTCCTGCTGAGCAGGGAGCCCGATGCGGGGCTCGATCCCAGGACCCTGGGATCATGACCTGAGGCGAAGGCAGACGCTTAATGACTGAGCCACCCAGGTGCCCCTGTCCCAAGTTGATTGAAAAATAAAATACCCCATATGTAGATAATATAAAATAAACTGTATAGGAAGATGTTTTTGAAGTAAGAGGAAATGGTGTTGCTGGAGACCATTCCTGGGTCACTCACCTGAGGTCCTTTATGCCCCTCGCTTCCCTTCTCTCCTTTCCTGCCGGGAATTCCATTTAACCCCTTTTGTGGTAACAAAAGAAACATAGTGCAATGAAGCAATGAAAACATACTCATGAAACACGTCCACAGAAAAGCACTGGTCCAACCCTTCAAGTAGCCTTTTAACTCTGAGGTTAAGCCTATCTTACAATAAGAATGAAGAGGAGGCCCAGACTCAGTGGTACAGATCTCATCAAGGAATTCTTGCCTGGGTCTAAGATCTTCATCCCACTCTGACAGGGAGAAATGAAAAGGAGACCAAAGGGAGAAATAAAACCCTTAGAAGAAGGAAGGAATTCGTAAACAGCAGTCAGATGGATTCCTTTGTTGGGGCAGGTTACCTGGGCCAGAGTCCTCATCGTCAATGTGTAAAATGGAGAGCAAAGTTGTTTCAAGTTCACACAAAAGGACATTTTAGCAGAGGAATTTAAGCATATTTTCTACTATATTTACCATCAAATACATGTATATATACTATATTTACCATACAGTACACATACAGATCTTTCACATAGAAGAAAAAACTAGAGGTGCTGATAAATTTTCCCACTACCAAAGCACCAGCTATAAAATGGCCCCAGCTGCCCAGTGCAAATGGTGGTTGCACCCACTGGACTAGCCTTGGTTCACTCCCTAAGTATCAAAGGGACCCTAGAGTAGCTGAGGTAATGTTACCCCTTCCCTACAAAGCCTGGGGATAGATCTAGACTGATCCCATGGTTACTCAGTCTAAAGGATTTGCTAGCTGGTGGCTTGGTTCAGGGACCCCGGAATCCTCAAGAGAATACCAAATTCTACCTTAGTGTGAATCATCTGAAACTTCCTAGAAGAAAAATGAACTCTTGAGAAGGTCTTAGGTCTATGCACACCTTCCAGACAAGTTCTGGCTTATAGTGGGCTCCATAAGGTAACTAAATACTCATGTATTACAAAGCCATTATCTAGGGATGACCCCAGCATCTTTCCAACATGAAAGAGAGACAGAGATGTCCTGACTCCGATACTCATATCAGTAATGATATGACCAAGAAAAAAATGGCTCATGTAAAGCCCCATCAATAATATTCTAAAAGCACACTCACCCCCTGTGAATCAGTTTTAGATGAGTTGAATAATAGTTTCCAATTCCTAACTTTCCTTCATGGGATCTGTGTGCAGGGCTTCAGTTAATAAGGAAAACCAATTTGTTGATCCTGATACTCATTACTAATATAATATTAAGGTCTTAATAACTCATTATTACTAACAATCTGATACAATAGTGGTGAGCACAAGAGCACCCATTTCCTCTATTCAAAATAGGAGCAGGTTTGATGGAGAAAAATCACTCTTCCATGTAGAATTCCAGGAACATGGTCCAAGGAGGAAGGCGAGAGCAGATTAAACATTTCTCAGTTATTTATGTTTATACAGAACTACCCACCAACTTCCCATCAGGATAACTCAGCATTATATATCAATATTTACAAAATTCTTCAACACACCTGTGGGCCTTGTAATCCGTCAGCTCCCTGGGTACCTTGAGGTCCAGGATCTCCCGGCTCCCCCTGATGAACGAGTTTTCAGCGTTAACACTTTCTCCAGTCTCCATATAGATTCTCTCTTTATACTATCTAGTACTATAATATATGGTACATGGGTACTATTTTGACTGAATCTTGGCTCACCACTTACTTGGTCTAGGATTTTATTCATTTCCATACTAAAAAATGAACACAAGATCATTTCTGACTCTAGTAAAGAATTTCACTCTCGTGCAGTCGATTCCCAGCGTGGGCGAAAAGCAGTCAAATGGACAGCAAGTCCTCTTGTCTAGGACATGTCTGTGAAGGGGGTTCTGCCTTAGGTCAGGTCTGTCCAGTTCCTGGCAGCTGAACTGACGGACCCTTGTGTTTCCCCGCATCAGTGGGGCCATGTCTAGTGCTCTGCACTTCCTACAACGTCCTTGTCAAATGCTCATTCATTCCCGGGGCCATCTGCATATGAGAAATCTCCTTGGAACCATCTACCACGGAAGGCAGGAAGTAAAGGGTACTTACCGAGACACCTGGGGGCCCCCTTCGGCCTTCCCTTCCCTGGAACAGAAAAGGCAAAGTGTTAGTGTTGTGTATGTATCCAGATGGAGGGTTCTTTAGAGGCAAACCAGCCTGTTTCATTCCCTGACAGACATAAGTAATGAGTAGCTCACAGAAATGGCTTCCCCGAGGCACTTTCCAAAGACAAGTTTTCACACTGGGCACTTCATTATAGACTAACATTTGGGGGATTGATTGAAAGCCAATCTGAAAGTCATTGCAGATCCAGCTCCAGTCTAACAGCCTCTGACAATTATTCGGGAGGCTGTTTGGAGAATCAAATCATTCTGAAGAACCTGTCTTCTATCTTTCCCTCTTCAGCAAATCCCACAAAGTACTGTCTGCTAATCAGAGCTTCCTACGTGAGAACAAGCTGTGTCCTCTCCAACCCTCTCTGTCCGAGGCCCTGAAAGTATCTTAGCGGAGAGTAAAAATTGTGAGATTCAGTGCTTCACTGGCCCACTGAGGTTTGTTTCCACGGAATTCTACAAGAAGGAAATGGCTGATGGGGTCTGCTCAACTATGTGGCAGTCCAATGGCACTGCCATGCTCATCTGAGAAAGGGGCTGATCTCTGAAGCCAGAAATCTGCCTGCACTTAAGCAGAGGTGATTTCCATGTTGCCAGCTCAGGCTCTCCCCCTAGTGGCTGCTTTGCCACACCCCGTCCTTTCCAGACCGTGATCAAGGCAGATGATTCAGATCTCAGATCCTAACTTCTTTCCCCCTAAACAGCAACAATAAAATCTGTACCCTCAAGCCCCCCCCTCGCCCCTGCCCCTTTGAGCGAGCTGTGGAATACCTCAACCATCAATTTACTTTGTATTGTGATAAACAACTATGATTACTTTAGGTACAAGACAAAGACTTTATTTTTAAAATTTTTTATTTAAATTCAATTAACTAACATATAATGTATTATTAGTTTCAGAGGTAGAGGTCAGTGCTTCATCAGTCTGATATAATACCCAGTGCTCATTACATCACATGCCCTCCTAAGGACTTTAAAAAAAATTCTATGAATTATTGAACACTGCATCTGACACTAAGGATGTACTAAATGTTGGCTAATTGAATTCTAATTAAAAAATAAAACATTGAGGGCGCCTGGGTGGCTCAGTTGGTTAAGCGACTGCCTTCGGCTCAGGTCACGATCCTGGAGTCCCGGGATCGAGTCCCACATCGGGCTCCCTGCTCAGCGGGGGGTCTGCTTCTCCCTCTGACCCTCTTCCCGCTCGTGCTCTCTGTCTCTCATTCTCTCTCTCTCAAATAAATAAATAAAATCTTTAAAAAAATAAAAATAAAAAAAATAAAAAATAAATAAAAAAATAAAACATTGAAAAATAATAATAAAATAAAATAAAATAATTCTATTCATGCATTCAGAAAGGTAGCCATGGAAATTATTTGAGAATCAGTTTTCTTTCAACTGCATACCTTCTAGAGTTCCTTCGAGTGAACTACCTGACCAAGTATCATCTCCACCAGGTTGGCTGATGATAGGAATTCCTCCACTGGGGTTCTGCCCCCCACTCAGGGACTCTCCTTTCAAAATGCAAATGCCCTCTGGGAGAAGTTACCCATTGTACCTTGTCAGCTCTTTGTACCTTGATGTGACTATAGAGCTCTTGACATATGAAAGCAGGGAAGAAATGGCAAACAGAAGTTGAGGCCACTGTTACCCTGCGGTGTCATAATTCCATTAAAAAGGGTAAAAGGACATTTATTCCACATCAGACTATACTGCACAATGTTTAGGGATGTGTCTTTAGAAGTCAGGCACTCTTGAGCTCAACATTGCCCCTTAAAGCCTGTGTGGCCCAGAGCAACTGTGCAATAAGCCTTAGCCAGGAGGTTAGGACCCCAGACTCTGGAGTGAAATGGTCTGGGTCCAAACCCCAGTTCTGCCACTTGCTACCTATCCTGATCCTGGGCAAGTTGCCCAAGGGTCCTTGAGTATTCTCATCTGTAAAATGGATATAATAACAGTATCTACCTAGTAGGTTTGTTATGAGGATTTAATATTTGAAAGTGATCTGATCAGGACGTGACACAAAATAAATGCTACGGAAGTATAAGTGCTATTATTTATAAGCATTTGTGTGTGGTAGGCCAAAAACAAGGGGCCTGGAATGTCGTTTCAGGTCCTCTGGTTCTCAGTACATCATGCCACTGTTTCGGCAACAGATGGTACAATTGACTTGCACAAGTTGGAATTCTGTCACAGAGGAGGCGATGTCTTACACGTTTGCTTGTGTTCTTAGAACCTGTCACCTACTTAAGATCCTCTGACCCTCAGAGAGAATTCTGGCCTTCACTGGAAAGGTGGGAGACGAGGTAGAAAAGCTTGATGCTGTTTTATATTCACATTGCCTTGTTCAATTCAGGAGAAAAGTGGTTACAAAGGTAGGAGCTGCGCAGGGATGTGGATGAAGATGGGAGCGGGAGGCTGAGAGCCTCCTGTCTCTGAACTGACTTAAAGTCATTGGCTGGTTTGTCCAAGTAGTAATCCCCGACCCCACCCCTAGCATCTCTTTTCAAAAAGTGCTTGATTGATGGTGACAGTTACAAAGCTCTCTCAAACTAAGAGTATTTTCTCTTAAACCAACAAAAGTACCTATTTATCTTTAAAATTCATTGCATGTAGGGCATCTTGCTGCTCTGCTGCTTCCTCCAGTTAATTTCAATTCTCTTGTGTGGAGAGAGGGCAAAGTCCCAAAGAATTTTTACCAGAAGCACCGGGAAGCCTAAGCCATCTGACCATAGATCTTATCCCTTAAGAACTATGATTTAAGATAAACAAAGGCAAGAGGAATTAAAACACATTTCTCCACTATCTATTCCAGAGAGAAAGGCAATCAGCCACAGCCTTCAAAGTGATGAGAAGACTTCAAATCTGTAATAGAAAAGCAAGCCAAGTATTTTCAGTTCCCTCTTGAATAAAGCTCGGGGCCAAATAAATCTAGGGCGCTGTGCATTATTGTCTTTTTATAATCTCCATTCTGAGGGCATGATAAAGGGTTTATTTTTTTAAGATTTTATTTATTTATTCATGGGAGACAGGGGAGGGGGGAAGAGGCAGAGGGAGAAGCAGGCTCCCCAAGGAGCAGGGAGCCTGATCCCAGAACCCCAGGATCACCACCTGAGCCAAAGGCAGACACTTAACCAACTGAGCCACCTAGGCGCCCAATAAAAGGGTTTCTAACACATTGGAAATGTCACCTCTCACTTCAGTAGTCCACAAAAAGAAAAATGATTTCTTGGTTGTTCCTTAAAAAGAAGGGGAAATCCAATATCCCTGTTTTAGGCTTAATATCACATGAGATGCTATAAAGTTGTCCTAGGGTCTCGAGGTTGCCACAGGCTTGGCCCTAGTCACCAGTGTTTTGGTTAATTCAGGAAGAACTGATCTGTAACTCTTCTTTCCCATTGGCAACATTTGAAGAGAAAGAGAGTATGTTTACCCAATTTTCTTATAGAAGCTCAAAGATGCTAAGCTGCTGGAGGAGGGTTTTCATGTTAAAGGCACTGACTCTCTCCAAAGACATTCAAAAGCTTCTGGAAGATGGAAAGAGGAAGGCAGAGTGTCACAGAGGTTCTCAACAAGGAGTGATTTTGCCCACCACCCCCCCCCATTCCCCACTACCCTCATCCCAGACATTTGGCAAAATCTGCAGACATTTTTGTCTATCACAACTTTGGGGGAGTGAGCTACTGACATGTAGTGGGTAGAGAACAGGGATGCTCTGAAACATCCTATAAAAGCACACGATAGCCCCTCACAACATCATCTGGCCCCGAATGACGATAGTACCAATGTATCAGCCCTGGACCAGCCAACTCTGCAGTGGCAAATATCGCGAATGCCTCCGTGGCACCTTCAGGTGATAAGGACAGAAAATAAATGTTCACGGAAATACTTACCCTACTTCCTCCGGAATTAGGATTGCCTGGTGTCCCTTTCTGTCCAGTTCTACCCTAGAAATACAATTGTTTCCCCAAGATTGTGAGGCACAGGATTCTGAATAACTACATCAGCATAAAAACCTCATGCACTATTAAAACAGCAGAACAAATGTGTCATGCTAGAATCTTTGTGCATATTAACACTATTGGGTCCGTATCTATTAAAGAGGAAAATGGTATAGAAACATGCACTGCTAACTAGCAGTTTCCCCATATAATATCACCTGCCAGAAACTTAATAATTTTACCCATGGAAGTGTAACCTACTACAGATGTGTCTTGTTTTCAGGACATAAGGCTCTTCTAAATGGGACCTTAGGGGTGTTATTCAATTATAGAAGAGTTACATATTTTACTAAGTAATTAATTTAGACCTTATGAAAGTCTCAGCTCAGTAACAGAATTAGTCATTCATACATATGTAAAATAGATCTATAGATTCTATGTCTGTAAAATAGATCCAATTACTTGTCTTCCTTGTTCTCCTTTGGAGCCCTTTTGTCCTTTGATGTTACTGTTTTGTCCTGGATTGCCCTAGAGGAAGATTTAAAAAGTATTTTAGAACGAAGAAATATCAGCTTTTTTTTTTTTTCAAATACCATGGTACAATATTCAAGTAGTAAGCTAATTTGGGTTAAGTAAGGAAGGGTAAGAGAAAATTCAACGTATTTGAAATTGATAGATTTTTGAAAAAATGAAAATAATATTTCCCCAAGTTTGAAGAGGGTTTGGTGACAAATGAAGCGATAAGAGTGTTTGCTAAAGACCGCCTGCTGACACCATGATGATTTTCTCTTCTCTGTATTGGCAGCTTCACTGATGCACTAGTCCAAACATGCTTATGCTACTCCCTTAGAGATGCAATAAGATTCCTTTTTAATCAAGTCTGCAAATACAGAATCTGTAAGATTAGAAGCCCAATAAGCAAACTTATGGAAATTTCTCCCCAAAAGGAACCTGAAAGTCTCAACATAACACTAAGGATGATTAGGATGGAACATTTCCCAGCTCCAAATTTCCAATATAATCAGCCAAGATCAGATGCACACAGATTTTTTTTCCCAAGCAGTTAAGTCTCAGTCAACACCTACTACCCTGACTCCCAAGACAAGCCTTCACCTACAGGTGAGTGGGAGACACACGGGAAAGGAGAGAGGAACTTGGAGCAACTACACAATTCAGAGGCAACTAGACCCAAGTAACTTACAGGATCTCCTGGAAAGCCCTTCTCCCCATATCCCCCAGGGGGGCCTCTGGAACCTGGGCTGCCCTGGAAAAAAAGAAAATAAGTTTCTGAGTTAGCTTGTATGAGGGTTTTATAATGGTGTTAAAACGTCAAGTGTGTGTTTTGGAGGCAAGAAAACCAATCAGACAAAATGATCCATGTTCCTCTCTCCCAGCCAGTTTCCTCAGACTTCTCAAGCAGTACTCAGTGCAGTTTTAAGCCTATAGTCAGGATTATCTATAGTGAGGCTGAGCAATGGGAAAACTCTCATGATTTAGCATAGCGCATCTGACAGAACTTTCTGCAGTAATAGAAATGCTCTATATTTGCATTGTCCAACATGGTAGCCATTAGCCATAGGTAGCTACTGAGCACATGAAATGTGGTTAGGACAAATGAAGAGCAGAATTTTTCACGTTCACTAATTTGAATTTAAATTGTCATATATTAGTAGTATTACATTGGACATCGCAGCCAATCTAGGAACTTCTGACATTTATAATTAAATTGCCCACTGGAAACCTTCACAGGAATGTTCCACTTGTCACCTCAAACTCAAGTGTCCCCAACTCAGCTTGTCCAAACCAGGGTCCTTGAAGGCATTTTGACTGACTCCTCATTTCCTGCTTCTCTGATCACCTAGATCTAGAGATCTTATGTCCCAGAGCCAGAACTAGGGTAAGAAAAGCAAGTTACCTAGGGTGCAAAATTTAGGGAGATGCTCACACTTTGCATAGTTCTGAGAATGAGTACTTTCTTAAATCCTGCACTCTAGCTGCTCATTCCAGCCTGGGCCCTGCTATGTTCTTCGTATGTCTTGCGTCTGTTCTCACTGACGTTGCTTTACTTGAAGGCTTCATCACTTCTCACCTCAATTATTCTAGATCCTCTCATCTTTGCCTTGTATCTACGTCACCTCTGACACATCCTCCATACCACTGCCAAGTAATATTTCTGACATTCAAATTCAATTGTGGTCCCTGTACTTAAAATCTTTCAAAGACTCACGATTGCTTAATGGTTAAAAGCCTAACTCCTCCACATGGCCCACCAGTGCCTTCCTAACCTCTTCCCACCACCTCTAGAACCTCACCTCCCTCTACCTGTGCTCTAATGCTCAACTTGCAGTGCCCCTAAGCCTGCATGTCTTTGCTTGTGCTGTTCCCTGTGTCTGGAATCCCTTCCTCCATGTCTTGCTAATGCCTGTCATCTTCAGCTCAGGAATCATTTCTTCTAGGAAGACTTCCTGGACTTGCTCCCTACCCTGCTGAGTTAGGTGCCCTTCTCTGGACTCTCATGTAGTTGCTTACAACATGGCCTCAATCACATTCTGCACTGTCATTAGCTATTAATATATCTGTCTTTCTATGGCCAGGGATCCTTGAGGACAAGGACAGTGTGGTTCATCTCTGAATCTTCAGCACTTAACTCAGTGCTTGGCACATGCCAGGTATTCAAAATATTGGATAAATAAATGGATCAGAACATAAAAACTAAGCTGTTTGGTACTAAGTAGGTACATATTAATAAGTTTTGAAATGAATTTAAGGTAAAAAATGTTTCACTGTGATTTGCTATAGCAAGGTCACCAAAATAATTCTGTATTTTTCCCTTGCTTTTTATGTTGGGTTGTTTTTTTTTTTCTGATGCAATAAAGAGAACATGGAAGCTGCTGACAGGCAAAAACATTCATTTTCAGACTTCTGAGGAATATGCCCTTAGAAGAACCTTGCATGCCTCGATTCCTTCTCGCTGGAATTCTTAAAAATTCCCAAACGGGACTGTAGCATCTACTCAGTAGTAACAGAACTTCATTTCGTGGTCAGGTCAGTGTTTCCCTACTAAGCACTGGCACACAGCAGTTAAGACTGTCTCTCTTACCAAATTCTCCTTCTTTGATGTATTGAAAGTGTTACCTGAGATCCTGGATCACCTTTTTCTCCTTTTTCTCCAGGAAATCCATGAAAGCCCTAAAAGAAGTCAAGGAAAACAAAATTCCCATTTAAAGAGAAATACAACCTCGTGACCATGTTATGGTACCTGAAAGATGGCTTACCTCTTCCCCATCCAGTCCGTCAATCCCATCCTCTCCTTGTTCTCCCTAAGGGACAATGGGGCGCAATCAGGTCAGAGGAGGGCTCTGCCGCATGCTTATTGGGAAACTAATCCCGTCGGGAAATCAAATTGGACTGAGAAGACACTACGGTACCTTATGTCCAGAAAATCCTTTGGCTCCCTGTAAAAGATGAAATCTCTCTCACTGACATGTCAAAGACAGACAGCAGGTGGATTCACAGGCTTTTGGAGCAAGAAGGTGCTGCCTCCCTAAAGAAGGTGATTGTGTGTTCCTTTAATTGCTTCTGGCTCTCTAACAACAAAGGGATGATAGATGGATTGAATGAATGCTCTGAACACATTGAGATTTCTAAGAAGCAGAATTAGTCCACAGTGAGGACACTGACATGTAACTGGAGAATGGCAAAGGGTGGGTGGAAGAGAGAAAAGGAGGGAGGGAAGGAAGAGAGACGCAGAGCACGTTGTAGGGAATTCAAAATCACATTTCCAGCAGAGCCTTACCTTTTGACCTTGCTCCCCTGGACATCCTGTAATCCCTTTATCTCCTGGGGGTCCAATTTCTCCTCGTCTTCCCTAAGAAAAGGCAACCAAACAGGTATCCAAAGTGACTCTTTTGCCAGAAGTTGCCAACAGTTTGCTTTTTACGAGTGAAGCTAGAGCACAGGAGCACTCTGAGCCCCACACAAAGCACATCCTTCCACAAATGCATTTGTTTAACTCTGGTTTTCCCCTCTATTCAAATGCCTTCCCCGTCAACCTTGGGGGCTTCCTTACGGACCCAAGATCTCACAGAGATGCAGGATGAGCCCAATTGCTTCACTGTCCTCATTAGACAGCACAGCCAAAGTTTTGGAAGACGCTTCACCTTCCAGCCACCTTTCAAATACTCCAGTAATACATGTTGACCCTGGCATGGTACCCAAGGTCCCAGTGCTGCCCTGGAAAAGTCAGCACTGCTGATGGTACTGAAGCAAGCTGGTCCCAGGGGACCAGAGCTGAGTAGAAGCCGTTGATGGGACAGGCCACTACTACAAGAACTCAAGGATGGGAAGTGCTAGTGCTCACGGAAAGAACCACCAGGTGAGAGAGCCCCAAAGTCAGACCATCCACTGGGGAAAGAGTGCTCAAGGTCAATGATGTGTGTGTCTCCCATCAATCCTGTTTCTCCCAGGAAATATTTAAACACAGGTAAATGCTAGAGTAAAATGAATCTCCAGAGAAAAAGAATGTGGGGCTCCTTGAGGGCAGGACCCCCTCATTGTCTCTTTACCCAATTATGTCCCTTGTGCCTGCCTCAGTCAGATCTGGGTGCGGAATGGGTGCTTAGGGTTTGCTGTTTGGATAAATAATTGTTTAGCAATGAGCTTGATTCTTTCCTTCCTGGTAGCGGAGGGGAGAAGGGATTTTCCTTCCTTTTGCTTTGCTTTCTTTATTCTGAAGATTATTCCCAGGAAAACAGGAGGCCTTGCTCGTGGCCACATGTTGCTGAGAGATGCCGAAACATTTTGACTTCCTGTTGACTGGACTGTTAGCCAGATGTGGGCTCATGGCCAGACAGCCACACTCAAAGCCCTCCATGCTGCCTGGGTGGGCTCCAAGACCCCTCTGCAGGTACGTGGTGGGCGGGTTAGAGCACTCCCCTCGGTGGTCATTTTGTAAACTAGGTCAGCACTAGAGCCTTAGAGGAATATATCAGTTTATAGATCAGGAGACTGAGAGTCAAGAAGTTAAGTGTGTTGCTAAGGTTTCTTGTCTAGGTCAGCCCTTGGCTGCCTGACCAAACCTATGCTTTTAATTATACCTGCCCAGACATGATTTAATTTTATTTTAAATATTGCTGCCCAGACAGAGAGCTAGCTTGATTCTAAGGGGATGGAGATGCAGGCTGGATGCTTCCTTAACTTTCCCCACCCCAAACAGAGCCACTCAAGTGTTTCAGTTCCTTCAAATCTATTCTCATAATTTGATTAATGAACCAAGGGAGAGTTCTGGTTTTAAGGGTCAAAGACTGAGATTAGAAAACCTCTGTGTTGCATGGAATCATGAAGCCATGCCTTTCCATGTACTAAGCACTGAGCTCCAGGTCCAAAGATAGCTCCTCACTAGTATCCAGTCCTACTTTGCCCTGCGTGGGGGAGACAGGACCATGCCCCGCTCCCTGCCACTGATAAAAACATGCCAGGCAACATGTGGGTGAGCCTGATCCCTCCTTCCCCTCAAAAGTGGATTTGGTGAGTGCTTACGATCCAGACCAAAAAAAGGGGGGGAGCATCCATTTTCCTTCAAAACCACCAAAATCCCCCATATAAATAAAACCCTTTTTGTAGGAACATAAAGCTGTCCATGCAAAAGAAAACCATTGCTTGTGTTGGGGGGAGGAGGGTCAGAAAAACTTACGGGGTCTCCGTCCTCTCCCCAGTGTCCTCTGCTGCCTTTCAGACCTGGAGAACCCTGGGAGGATAGAGAGAAAATACATTTCAGCCAGCTTTCTTCAATCTGAACTTGTGAAATCGTTAGGCATTGTAGACAAGTCCCTCCCTTCAACTTGGTGGCAGCGTCTACAGGGGTAGCTGTGAGTCTGGGGAGAGTCTGACAACCCCTGACTCCTACCGGAGGCTGACCTGCGGAGCCCATTTTGCAGCTCAGGGCGTCGGGGCAGGTCCTGTGCCTGAGGGGCTGCATGGTGGGCAGCTGTGGCCCCTACAACTCTTCTAGAAGGCAAATCGATCACATTTCCAAAGAGATCATTTTATTTCCTTTTGCTTTTCTGAGAGCTCAAGGAAGAAGAAGCACTTCTCCCAACAAGGAGGTTACATATATTTCAATTGCGATCACTTCTCCCTCTGCCACGTGTGGTTTAACTGCCTCGTGGCTTACTGGTGGCAAAGGTTTAATCAGAGGTTTGCTTTCCTCACCGTGTAACACAGGTCCTGCCTGTCTGCTTAGTACACCTGGGGGCTGTACTCTTGGAATGTAACTCTAATACTGGCCAGAGCAAAGTGAGGAGAGAGGAAACTGTGCTGAACAAAACATCGTAACTTGGTAAAAAGGCCAAGATCATGTACCCACAAGGATGGACAATGCAGAACTCATGAGCAAGTATTACATTTGCTCTCTTAAAAAAAAAAAAAAAGACTCCTTTTAATTATGATATCTAAAATGCATTTGAAAAAGTACATAAAATAAATGAAATATAAAGTCACAGCTTAATTATTATAAAGTGAACATCCATGTAGCCACCACCCCGGCCAAGAAACAGGACATCACTGGCACCCATATGCAGCCCGCCGCCCTCCCAATGCCAAGCACTCCCACCCCCACCCCCACCCCCACCCCAGGGAGCACCCTCCTGGCTTTTATGAAAATACTTTCTTGCCTTTTTTATACTTTATTACTGAATTATTCATCCCTAGACATAAGTTAGTTTTGCCTGCTTTCAAACCTTTTATAAATGGAATCATACTCTATGTGTGCTTCTGTGTTTTTTTTTTTTTTTTTGCCATTACTGTGTTTGTAAAACTTATTCATGCTGCATGTAGTTCATTCAGCCTCAGCACCTTAGAGCATTCCATTAATGAAGACATCATGACATATTTATTTAAGCTATTGTTGCGTAATTGATCTTCTGGAATTCATTTTTAAAGGGCTATTAATCTGCAATGCATTGCTCTTTTTGAGGTTCAATTTCATTCATTACTGATGAAATACAACCTTTGCCACTGTTTCTAACACCTTTTGCACTCTTCAAACTGTTTAAAGCAGGTGCGAAAGTATAAATTGCAAAACCAAGGAGCAACGTCACGAATGATATGTAAGAAAAATGGGAGTTATTCTCAACAGCAGTATCAAAAGTGAGCCCTTCTGAACTGGCTCCTATATCACAGAAATCGCATGAAATAAATGCCCAAAGCAATTACATCAGCATCAAGTGAAAGCTGCAAAGTGCACCGCTTGGCCTCAGTCCCACCCACCAAATCAAGGCACACTGGGGAAAATAGTTTCACAACTGAATGGCACCTTCGTGGCTAGTAGTCCTTGGGATCCACGAGAACCTGGAGCCCCTGAACACTTGCAAAATGTGCAGCAGCAAGTCTTCTCTGCAATGTTTCCCTGGAAAAAGCAAACTTGAGTGAGCAACAATGGTCAGGAACTTCACGGCATAAGAACAGTATTCATATAGATCATAATGCACCACCTACACGGCCATCCTCTCTCTTTGGGGGAGGGGCTGCAGAGGATCAGAGGTGCTCTTTGACTTAATACTGAAGACAGGGCACTGAGCTAGCAACTGCGACGCAGCATTCCCTCTCCCAGGAAATGACCTGTCTATAGAAAGGGCACCTGCCACACGGATGGCCACAGGCCAAGTTTGCACAAGACTAGTTGGCTCCTCCTTGACAGACTCTTGTTTTCTGGGGATTTCTGCGGCATCAACTGCTGGGAGCTTTTCTATGTGACTAGGGGCTGGTTGTTTTTTTTATTCCCCGTGCATTCATTTGGTGAGATGATAAAGGAGGGAAGGACACACAAAAATAAAAATACACTGCTCTGGTCTTTCATACTTTTTCTTCTACTAAAGACCATGCACTTCATTTAGTGGGGCAAGCAAGGCAGTCTCTAGAAATACTCATCAAAACTCCAATTTCGTTCCGATGGCCTTCTGAATAACTGCATGTCTGCTCCACAGCTCACCAGGTACTGTGACAGCATCTTGCCCAGTTCTCTCATGCCAATGGCCAGGTGAGTCCTGTAATCAAATCCCTTTCCAAATTCGAAGCTGGAAAACTCATCGTGGGCAGTCGCGTTTAGGGACACCACCAGCAGAGCATCAAGTCCTAGTCAGTAAACATAAGAGGTTCAAAACCAAAGGGGTTGCACGTGAAAGAGAAGAAAAGCCCATCGTATTTCTACTCGATGAGTGATGTTCAGAGAACCAGAAAAGGGAAAAGGCAACATAAGAAGTAGGACTCTTGATCTATGAAGAACCCAACAGGCTTGCTTGCTTGTTCAGGCTTCAAACCCGACAGAAAAACACTAGCAGAAAACTGTTTAATGCTTCACCACCAAGTTTTGATTCAATTCTTGGGTATTTGAAAGCAATTTTTAAGAAAGGGCATTGTTCATCTTCAGAGGTTTTCTGAATTTTTCTGAATGTAAATTAATAATAGTTCTCAGAGTCATCTCCATGGCCAAAGTCCCAGGCCCTACGAGACTGAGGAAAGCCCAGGGTGAACTCCTGGCCATAGCCAGGACTCCATTTATTCATTCGTTCATTCACTCACTCATTAATTCACTCATTAGCTCATTTACTCTACCCAACTTTCATTAAACAAATCTTTGCTTATTAGAAGCCTATTACGTATTAATCATTATACCAGGGACACAAGATGAATAGAACAGGCATGCTCTGTCCCTTCACAGAAGTCCAGTCCAATGGAAAAGGTGGACAGGAATCAGATGGCTGCTCTGTGTAGTGGTAAGTGTCCTGAGAGGGAATGGCAGGGTGCTTTGAAAGCCTAAAGGAGAAGCTCCCAACTTAGCCTTAGAAAGTTGTAGGTTTCTGGGAAGAACTGATGTCTATGCTGATCCTGAAGGATGAATGGAAGCTGGTCAAGGCAGAGAACCAGAGACAGCAGAAGGACTGGGGAGGAGTTGAGATGGGGAGAGTTCTAGGTAGAAGAAAAGTGTATGCCAGGAATGGAGGCCTGGGGGACTGAGGCGTGAGGTGTGCTGGAGGAAGAAGGGGATGGCTCTGTGTGCCTAAGACGCTGAGTGTGGGGAGTGAGGGAAGGCCAGAGTGGGGAGCGGAGCCAGACCCTGTAAAGAACCAGAGGCTGTACTGAGGAATGTGATGTGCCCAGAACAGTGGGAAAGGAGAATGATACAACCCAGCAATCAAGCAGGAAATTTTGTGGCCTCTAGGGAGGTTGCTCATGGACATTAAACCCCAGAAGCCAGTGTGAGTCCATACCCAGGAAATCTCAAATAATGCACCCCATCTGACAATCAGTGGAGCCTCGTGTCACTGTATAAGACTCTCAACTTTTGCATTTAGCTCCCAGTTCAGGCTGAAACTATGACATAGATTGGGGATATATGTACTAAGAAGTGCTTTTCAAGATCTATGTGGCTATCTTTCACATGGATAACCAGAAACAGTAGGGAGTGTCCTAGGTCAGGAGCCCTGGAAGCAGAATCTAAGAGAGGAATTTGTATGTACGTGGTTTATTGAGGGAGAAAGAGGTGGAGGAAAGGGAGGGGAAAGTTGTAAGCAAGAATGTGTCTCAGTAAAATCTTCAACTTGGTATGATTCATGAAGGACTCTGGGGTGTAACCTGTATCAGAGTTGACCCACTTGAGGCAAGGGTGCTAGGCTTTTGATCCCTATATCGATTTTCTATTTTATTTTTTATTTATTTATTTTTATTTTATCCCCTTCCATTTCCAGGTAGGACATGGTATAAACCCACCCCCACTCCAAGGTAATGGTTCAGGTCAGTCAAGGACACATGACTGTAGAAGGGCACAGGTATAAGTACCTGGCCATGGCATTTGCAGCATTTGGGGGATGAGCGTACAGGCTGGTCAGCGGGGTTTGGGGAGGCATCAACAGCATCTGCTACCAGTGGCCAGACAGATCCCAAGATCTACAACACCTGAGTAAGAAGGGACTTGTTAGCACATTCTATGCTTCACCACTTAAATTTGCAACTCAGTACCTGCTTCTCTGAGCCTGGCCGATTGATCTTCAAGCATTATCTCGCTTTCACCCCCAAGACCATCTGAAAAGATGAGTAGCACCTAGAGGAAGAGAAAAGCAGAGGATGGAATGATGTGAAAATGAAATATATAATTGGGGAGGAAGAAACAAATGAAAGAATGTGGAGATGAGAGATTGAATGTGACATGAGTACCTGTCCTTGGGATTTAGATCTATCCTTAAATGTATCCCACAGCGACTGCAGGAACTGTGCATTCAGATGAGTTGGTCCATCAACAGTGACTTGCAGCAGGCTGTCAAATATTGCTTTCCGGTAGATTTGGAACTTGGCAGGGAATTCTTGGTCATTGTTCACCTTGAAGGCCACATTCACCTGCACCTCTGTGCCTGCTCCACAGCTGACCCTCCTGATGGAGGTGATGTCCTCTAAGATGCCTGGGAGGTAGGATCTCAGCCGGGGGTGGCCATGGAACAGCGGCTGCCCCAGCAGGTGAGTGGAAATGTCAAACCCGACCACTATGTCCATAAAGCAATCTGGAGACCAAGGGAAATGAGGCCAGATTAATGAGTAGACAGGAGCAAGGAAGAGCTGACCAGGCAGAAAAAAGAAGAGCAGTCATGGCATGGCCCAGGGCTGGAGGATCCCTAGTATCCAGTGTTCAGGAAGGAAGATATTGGCTGCTTGATCAGCACAGGTATTTCCTCTCTCCTCTTTCAAATATTTCAAGTTCCAATAGCTAGTTCAAGTTCCAATCATGCTTTAGCCTCATTTTCAGTGGCTGGCTGTGTGTGTGAATGTGTGTGCGTGTGCGCACATGCATATTTTCTTCTTTTAATGATGACATATTATGATTCATATAATCATAACATATTAAATATTTGAAATATCCTTAAAGATTATTTAATTCAGAGGTCACAAACACAAATGGCTATGAAGGCCAAGTGGATAATGTAAAGGAGTTAGATGGGCCGGGAGCAAAGAGAATGAATGGAGAACAACGACCCATCTGTTCACTGCTCAACTCCTGCTGAGAGTAGCCATGCGGGAGAAGGGGCCCAGTGTGGTCAGATTGCCGGATTTTTCCAAGGAAAGCCTGAAATCTTCATTTTTCATGTGAAACCTTCAGTTTGTAAAAGCTGTCAACTAATTTTAACAAGCTGTCAACACCAGACAGGACTAACACAACTCAGCTGCAAGTCGCCATTTGGTCACTTCTGACCCAGCCCAGTTGCTCATTTTACACGTGAGGAAATCTTGATTCCTGGAGGTTGCTGCTACTGCACGAGAGCACGAGCCCTGGCTTTCGGATTCCGGTGCCAGGGCCTTTTCCACCACTGTAATTTGCTTCCAGCCGAGCATCCCAAATGGGGTGTAGAAGATCTGGAGAGCTTGGAAAGACCAACCCATTTTGTGAAAGAAGTGGTTTCAGCCATAACTCTAGGAACAGAAGCACGCCAAGGAATTTCTGCATGTTGTACAAATTCCACAAAATGTTATATCCTGAGGTGCTGTCCTCCCAACTCCTAGCCCAAATGTACAGAACCTGAGTCCTACACAGTGACTCTCAGCTGGAGTGAATTTTGGCCTCCCATCAGATGGCTCATTGCTGTCCCTTCCTTTCTTTCCCTCCCTGCCCGCTTGACTCACTTACATTACCCTCCTAGTCTTTGCAGCCATTGGTGTTCATGACCTCTGGGAATCAAATAATCACTAAGGACAAATTCAACTCTTTACTATATTGTGATTATACAAATGCCATCATTAAAAGAAGAAGAAAATATGCCCACACATAGGCTCAAACAGACAAATACACAGAGACACACACAGGAACACCAAGTCCCTTACAAAATGGTTTAAAAAAGTTAAAATAGTAAAGCTGCCAACCAGCCAATGTCTGTTTTACTTACTTCCCACTGGACACAAGGCATTATTCTAGGCCTGCCACAAGTGGAGGGGGCAGAAATAGGAGACTGACTTTCAGTGGTAAGAGGGGCACAAAGCCTGGCTTGCAGTGAGGGGACAGGGCTGACCAGAGGACACAACCCAGGACCTCCTCCAGCCTCTGCACCCTTTTCCTCGTCTCTGAGCAAGAATGGCTGATCCCAAGCTTCCTGGAAACAGAGGAGAGGTCTATTCTCACTGCACCTTATTTGAAAAATATGCTCAACTAGAGCCAGCCCCCGGGACACCTTGGGGAAATGAAGCCCCAGGAAGGTGGCAATTAAATCAAAAACAAAAAAGACCAAGGGGAGCACTTACTGGTTTTCCCGCAGCTCTGGCAGATTTCACGAACCATTCTTTTTTTCACATCCTCAGTCATTAATTTATTAAAGTCTTGGAGGGTGATTATTTTTTCAGAATTTCCTGTTATTGGCAGAAGTTGCTCCTTATGAACATCCCCTATGCCCAAAACCAGGACACAAATTCCGAGGTTTCTCAGGATTTTCACTTCATCTGCCACATCATAGTAGGGATCCCTGGATGTGATAATAACCAAAGTTTGAGGGACACCAGCATTTCTTCTCCCACCAGAAGATGGATCGAACATGACCTTCACTTTTTTAAGGGCCTGGTCAATTCGTGGAGACCCCTTGCTCTTGGTGACGGTTTGAATTTGAGTCTTCAACTCCAGTATAGTCAGAGAGTTTTTCAACTGGATAATTTGTTGGAAGCCACTCCCAAATTGAGCCAACCCAATTTTTATTCTCTGGTTCTGAATGTTAAAATTATCAATTAAGTCTGACACGAAAGTTGTCATGGTAACAAACTCTGAGTGGGAGACCATGTCAGAGCCATCACAAAAGAAAACCACATCGGCTTCTTGAATGTCACACCCTGCAATTTGGAAAAACAAAACAATTATTTTCCTCATGAATTAGTCTAAATTTTCCCCTTCCTCGAATTCTTCAATTGCTTTACTAAATCCCCACATTAGTAGCAAATCGAGATAAGTTAATAGAAGAGAGAATCACTGATTGGCCCTCAAGAAGGAAAAATAGTGTGAAGGAGAAAGATAATAGACTTTGTTTCAAATTTTAATATTTAAGTGATTCATTTGAAAAGACACTGAAAGTTACTTAGAGAAAGAAGTTTGAATAGTTTGAATATGTTCATTAAAAAGTAATTGCAAAGGCTAGAAATCCCTTCGACACACCCAAATTGGAAGGTTCACCCAAGTCAAGGTAATGGTACCCCTGTACTATGGTTAGTATTCCTGTTACTATTAATACTACCATTTGTGTTGAGAATTACCATTTTAAAAATGTTTTTGGCATACAATAACTGTTAATATTCATGACCATATTATGAGGAATTAATATAATTTTATAGATACAGAAATGGAATTCAGAGGTTAAGTAATTTGCTTAAGAATACACAATTGCTAGATAGTGGAGAGGGTACCTGGACTGCCTCATTCTTTTTATCTTTAAATCCAGTATTTTTTTCTACTGCAGTTTTTTATAGTATCATAACCCAAATATTAAAATGTAATGGGACAAATGCTAATGGCTAGTAAACAGGATAAAGGATCATCTCTCTGAAATCCAATGTGAAATGTCCCATAACCCAGGGATAATATTCTACCCTCACTTACAATCAAATGCAATGGCTGGGACAGGGGCAGCACTAAAGTGATTACTAAAAACAATTGAGACAGAAGAATGCCAGCTGCCACACAGTTCTTTCTAAGGGTAGTCTGGTAGACACAAAGATGGACTGCCCAGATAGATCTTCGAGGAAGGATTTGCTGCCCAGCTGTGGGAGTGTGGTCAACAGGGGGCCTCTGGCAGTCAGTTCCTTCAGGGTCAGCCTCACTGCAGAGAGATGTCTTGCAAAAGACCGTGCCCTTCCCAGGGCAGCCCACATCTGGGGACTAAGTGGGAAGGGGACATAACCACCCAGTCATCTTAGTCTGATGCTGGACAACACCAATGGGCAATACACGCTCCAGAGCTCTTTGCCAGGTTTGGAGCTTTGTCAAGCATGCCTCACTGTGCAACTTCTTCTGCCCATCCTACTTTCCCACTTTCCTTCACAAGGTGTGGATCCCTAATAAACACCAGGCATCCTAGACTCTGCCTCAGTATCTGCTTCCAAAAGGTAGACATGGGAGATGAGAATAAAACAGACTCCATCTTTGTAGGAAAAGACTATAGTCCTGGTGGTGTACTAGATTTGGTGGGGACCCAATGATAAACAGGAGGCCAAGCCTGCCCAAGGAAGTCAGTTTTGTGACAGATAAAGATAAAGGAATAGCAAATATGTGTCCAGTGCTACCACCAGGAGAAATAGAAGGTGCAGAATCTGGGAGACACACTGGGATCCCTGTCAGGTATTGGGTCAGGAAACTGGCAAAAAAAATGTTGAAACATGACAGACAAACTAGATGTAGTGAGGGAATATGGGCTGGTGTGTTCATGGTGGATAGAATGCTGTGTACAAAGCTACAGAGGTATTTCAGATTGACAGGAGAGATTGTGAAGTGGGGAGCGGCAACAGATGAGGTTGGCGATGTGGGCAAGGCTAGATGGAACTCAGGAATTCAGAAATTGTAAACTGTAAGCACAGCAGTGAATAGTCCAATGTGTGTTAGGAAGATCACTCAGTGTTCAGAATGGAATGGAAGGTGGCAAGACTAAGGGCAAGGAGACCAAATTTCAGGGTGGGAGTCCAGGGGCAGGCTAGAACAGGCAGAATTGAGAAGGTCCTGCTGCCTTGGGAAAAGTCACAATTTTTTTTAAAGATAATACCATCATCTAGTATCTGAAACCAAGGAGATGAATTCATTGCTCACTTTGAGCTCAGGTGGCAAATCTTACACTTTCCTCAAGTGTGATACCTGCAGCCTACCCTACCCCAGTGGTATCTCATAGAATCAGCTTAGGTCCCTCCACTACTCCATATTGAACTACCATATCCTTCCGTCTGTATTAGTGGCCCTTATCTAGAAAAGCACATTAGACTACTTCAACTTCCTATGGCCCTAGATAATGCCTATAATCCCATTTAGACAGCCCTAGATCTTTGAAGACAAAAGTCTATCTGTCAAATTATGCAACCCTGAGTCTGGCCTGCAACTGGTGCTCAGTGGTTGCATTGAGACCATTAATGGAATGGCACAAGAGGTCCTGAAATGGGGTAAGGGGAATATGATCTGAAAATCACAACTTACGCTCACGTGCATTGCTACACATTCCTTTTTGTAGAGGCAGGTAAATATCTTTCAGTTTGTCGAAATTATCTACATGGAATGTATTGTTTTTACTCCCTGCCATAGCCTCAAGTTCAAGTTGGTCGGCCTGTCCTACACCCACTGCATAGATATCAATGCCTTTGTTTCTTAATTTCAGTGCTGTCTCATTGAGCAGATTTTGGTCATGGGACACCCCATCGGTGATGATGATCAGCATCTGCTTCACGTTTTGCTGGATGCGGCTGCCATATTCCTCCGTGAACATTATGTTTGTGTAATCTAGAGCCCTGGCAGTAAAGGTTCTCCCTCCGGTGTTCCTGCGCCTCCTCAGGTGCTCAATGACTGTGGATCTGTTTGAGTATTTCCTAAGGTGGAAAAGAACCTCAGGATAGTCCGAGTATTTGAGAGCTCCAATCCGAACTCGGTCGCTGCCAACATCTGTTTTCTTCACCAAATGGATAGTTAGATCCATCATGCTTTCTTGCTCTTGTGTGTTTATGCTGCCTGAATGATCCAGCACAAACACAATGTCCAACACTTTAATATTTTTACAATCTGAAAGAAGAAGAAAGCAGGCATCACAATCTTTCTGCAGTGTATTCTACACAGACAACTGAGAAGGGAGAAAAAACTAACCTCTGCCATGAACCTTCTATGTCCCAGACACTGCATCTCACTTGTTAGAGGTGGCTGTTGCCATTTTACAGAGTCAGAAACTGAGGCTCAGTGATGTACGACTTGCCCAGATCATGATTCCGCAGACATTGTACTTGACAATGACTCTGCAATGGGTGGTTCTTAAGCCACACCACTCTGTTCTGCTATATTTCATTAGGACATGTGATGTGTTTTGCTAGGCAGACTTTCAACTGAATGGAAACATCAGAAGGTAGTTCAATATCAATATCATGGTGAGATATGACTGATGTTTGCCAAACTGGCCCGCCATTTTAAAGAGCACAGAGGCTCTCTGTATCAGCTGGGATTTTTGTCCTACTCCCTCTGGCTCCAGCTGTCTTTTCAGCTTCTGCTAGACAAACTGTCCCATGTGCACCATGCCTCTCTGCATTCATTTGTGCTCCTTCCCCTCACCTCCTGAATTAGAACCCAGAAAGGCCCCAAGTAGTTGGGAGAGCTAAGGCCCTATCACTTCCCCGCAGCCCCAAGATCTCCCCTACATTGGAAGTCAAGTGAGTACTCTGGATAGGTCTCCAAAGGGTGGGGTTTCTCTCCCGTCTTTCCCTTCCCTCTTCCCCATGTAACTTAACCACATGCCTTCCACTATTTCGCTTTCTCCATTTTCTACCTGCATATGGTAACTCCAATCCTTATTTCTGGCAATGAGGTCTCAAATTCTCAAGTCTAAGATGCTATGGATGAGCCCATACTAAATCTGTAGGAACCTGGGGCAATGACATGACTTGATGTTTATGAGTCGATTTGATGTGTGAGTCAGCTGAAATTTCATCTTATGCTCCATAAACATTATGTTTATCAAAATGAAGAAATACCAGGAAGAGCTCCATGGATTTCAAAGGTGGGGATGTGGCCTTAAGGCCAACCTGTCTTAGAATGTCTCAACATTACCCAGAGTTTGAGGATCATTGCCATTTACATTAAGCTGTTATGAGAGAAATTGCAGTGCCACTGCCTAAAACTCAGAGTTTACACTAAGACATTTTGTTTGTTAACTTTGTAAAAATTTCTCACACAGAATTCTGAATAATATAGTCCAAGGGAAGTCTCTATGTTGCCAGGGGAACAACATACAACAAATTTACCAACACTTCAATGTTTTCTCTTAGTTGTATCCAAAACACAGATAACGGTCCGTGGTAGGTTTAAAAGCACAAGTGTTTTTAGTCTTATGTGTGGATTTACAGCAAGTTCTTATCCAAGAGCCATTAAAGTTGATGGACTCAAACTAAAGATTTGCTTGACACAATCTGAAAAGAACTACAGTTTGTGTGAGATAAAAATGATCCTGAGCAATCATTTTTAAAAAGTAACAAATTAAAATTTTCCGAAGGGATAGATACATGAACAGGCAAATGTAAAATACCTCACTGATAGAGGCGGAGAAAAATAAGGTGAAGGAATGAAAATACACACTATATCTTTAAAATAAAGAGGATTTTTTGGGGGAGGGTATGCTTAGGATATTGGATTTGATTTAACTAAAAGGAAGATGAATTTGTATTTCTAGTTATTTACTACTTGACAATGATTGCAGGTAGGCAAGAAACAATTCTGGGGAATCATTTGGGATTAAAAATTTCTTCTGGAAAATCCAGGTATGCAGGTAGTGAAGAGTTGGAAGTTCAATGGAAAATTCCGAGAACTTTTTGGAATAGATTTGAAGTCTTCACAGCCAGACTACTCTGTTGCCAAACTGGCTGGCAAGATTGTTAAACTGGAATATCCCTGGAGGTCACAGGTGTTTTAATACAACATAAATAAGACCAAAACTTAACACCAAAGTCCAGATAGAGTTCAAGCCCATGGTACAACCCACTGTTCACCCTATGAAGTCAACAGCTAACATCCCGGAGTCCTGAAGGATAACAGTGTCACTTACCATGGAGAGCACATACACGAAAAATGAGTTTGCTTTCTATTGCCTTTAGATCATCAAAGTTCTCAACATGGAAGACCAGGCTGCCATCCCCACTGATCTCCTCCAGCTGCGTCCTATTGGCGCCAAACACCCCCACAGAGAAGATGACCACACCTTTGTCCCGAAGAACTTTAGCAGGCTCTCTCACAGGATCTTGTGCTTCTCCATCCGTGATGAGGATAAGAAACTTTTTGACCATAACACGGCCCCCCTTGGCAGGGGTGAAGTATTGATCTACAGAAGTTAGTGCATTTCCGGTCAAAGTGTTTTTGTTGATGAGAGACATTCTGTCTATTGAATCAGAAATTTCGTTTTGTGTAAAGTATTTATTAAGCTGGAACTCTTCCTGAGTTTTATCACTGAACTGAATGACACCAATATGAGTTCTGTCTGGACCAATCTGAATCTTAGCTACTAGGTTTTTCATGAAGGTTTTCATTTTTCCAAAATTTTCATGTCCTATACTGCCAGAACTGTCCACCAGAAACATGATGTCAGCCTTCATGTCTTCACATCCTGCATGTTGTCAAAAAGACCAGAAATGAGGCAGGTTGACATGATTTTCAGAATATAGAGAAACACTAAGACAGAAATAAATGCATTAGTCAGAAAACATCAGAAATTAACTCAAGCACCTGCTACCGCATTTGAAAATTTTATCTGCTGCTGTGGGTAGAGGCCTGCTGACTATAACCCTGAATCAGAAATCCACTGAATCCAAGAAGTTTTAAAGAGAAAATGCAACTTCCAAAGCATATATTCATTTATGCATCATTCATTTATCTGTAACTCATTTATTCATAATTCTTGAGGTGTATGAAATGCCAAGTATCAGGTTACGTGTTAAAGGATGCCATGATGATCAAAAAAAGGAATCCAAGAAAAAGCAATCAATTCCCTACACTCATGGGACTTATATTTCAGGGTTTTATGTACAATGTAGAAACACAAAATTCTAAGCAATCTTTATATGCCATTATTTTCTTAGATATTTTAAAGTGATTTGATAAACATTATAAATCAATATTAAAAATTGGGATGAGAAACTTTTACTAGAGATAATAAGTGCATTAGTAAGCACATATCCATTCAGCATGGACTATTCCTTTATTTATATATAAAATTTGTAGATATGCTACTGACTGGAAATGGACATATTTTTGTATACATACGTATGTGTATGTACATGGATGTACACATTGAAGACCAATTTCTATAAGCCATAGAAAAAATCCAGTGTTACTAATTCATTGTACAGGTATGTGTGAGTATATCTATCTATCTCTCTATATATAATACGTAAATATATTGTCGTTAGCATGTATCTCCTTAGTTTTATCCCTTTGGTCTACCTGCTGTCACTGCCATTCTCTTAGCAGTCCTTCCCTCAACACTCACAGAGTCTATCCTATACTATTTGAAAATAAACAATTAGCATTAGTCAAAGAAGAATAAAACAATGCTTATTATTTTTTAATAATTTATGTAAGGCCCACCAGGGGACATTAAAACCACCATTTAAGACCCAAGCTGCCTGGGGCCATCTTGAAAGTCATCAATAGAGAGGTCACTAAATATCTTTGTGGCCTTGGCAAGGCCCCACTGCTGTGAAGTGTGGAAGCCTCCCTTCCGTGAAACATATGGAAAGGAGTAGACTTTTACATGTGGTTTAGTATTCACAAGGTCTACCTCCTTATATCTGTTTGTGACAAGACTGCTTCCCGTCCTCTAATATCTGGTCTCCCATCCTTCCATGTCGATATAGTTTCAACTAGACAGATGATTGCCCAGGAAAAGACCGTATTTCCTAGCCTTCCTTGAAGCTACACATGGGCCTGTGACTAAGTTTTGGTCAATAGATATGAGCAGAAGTGACTTGCCCACTTCTGGATCTTAACATTAAAACAATTGAGTGTGGTGGGCTCATATGGCCCTTTCTCCCTTTCCACAAATGCAAGGTGAAGAGAACCAGAGCTTCACTTTTGACCTAAAGATGGGAGCTATGTGTTGAGCACGGAATAGCCTCTCTGCTAGACCTGCACCACTCACCCTGGACCATTATACAAAAGAGAAATAATACCCTTCATTGTGTAGTTTGGGGTCTTTTTGTTACAGCCCCTTTTCTTGCCCCCTAAACAATAAATACACTGTGTCTCACTCCATGTGCATCTGCTCTGAGACTAGTCAGTGTTTTTCTAGGTCCTCGGGCTTTGGTTCCTTAGTTTCCCTGCCTCTGTTCGCCATCTTATGGCTCATTTCCTTATCCATAGCTTGTCTCCTCTCAGGTGTGCCAGTGCTCAGGCACCTGTACTACAACTACCTGACCCACAGGGGATGTACTGCACCTCCTCACATTGGCCCAGGCCTGTCTCCCTTGAAAGACTGAGATACAATCTATTTTCTGTTTCCTGGAACCCTTTTACTTTTCTTTGCATCAACCCCAGGAAACGTTGGGGAACTTTTACTCTTGTACTTTTTCTAGACCCAACTACTGTCCATAACAGGGAGAATAATGAACAATATTGTGATTTGGGATTTTGCTGTGAGCTCCACTTATTTGCTTATCCATTTTTCTTTTTTGTTTTTTGCCTTTCTTTT
This sequence comes from Phoca vitulina, assembly GCF_004348235.1. Lineage (NCBI taxonomy): Eukaryota > Metazoa > Chordata > Mammalia > Carnivora > Phocidae > Phoca > Phoca vitulina. The sequence goes on from NW_022589713.1 coordinate 25,854,131, forward strand.
ATTATGTTGTTAGCCAACATATAGTACATCATTAGTTTTTGATGTAATGTTCAACGATTCATTAGTTGCATTGCTTATCTATTTTTTTATTTTAGTGACCGAGAAAATCCCAAAACTTTTTCACTTTTGTAAGTTCAAATAAGTGAAAATTCTTTTACTTTTCTCATCAGTGAATACATTAGCCAACTTCTACAATAGCTCCTTTTTATGTGGCAGTTACTATGTGCCCACGTGCATTATTTTAAGTGTTCCACATGCATTATCACCTTCAAGCTTCACTATAGGCCTGCACACAGGGATGGAGGCAGGTAGACAGTATATAACCCGTTCAAGGTCCACAGCTAATAAGGTTGGGGTTTGAACTTTGACTCATTGACTCCAGCATCCTTTATCTTAACCAATAAGTTAACATGATGTGCTAATACTAGCAATCAACACATATCATCTTTAATTAGTAAGTGGCTATTACTAATAAAAGAAATCACAATCAGGTAGAGGAATTTGCAAATTGTTCTTCCTAACTTTTGTTACATGATTTTTAGTCAGAATGAAAATGCAAATATGTGTTTCTGTTACAAATAAAAATAAGCAATTGTTATATGTGTACTAGATATGCATTCATAATAGAGAAATGATGGTTGATGTGTATTATGCTAAACCTATAAGGATTCTATGATGTAGGTGTTACCCTTGCTTAATAGATGAGGAAGTTTGAAGGTCAGGTAGGAAAGTGAGTTGGATCCTAAAGCGAGAGCCCATTTTCTTTCCACTGTGCTCATCTGCTTTAATTAGCGCATGCACATACACACTCACATAACACGCACACACACACACGTGCACACACAGAATAGAGTCTCTTACACACCACACCAGTGGGCTTTGTCAAGGCCACAGTATTCTCAGCAACCTTCCTACTTATGACTTTCAAGATGGCCTCAGGGCATCTGTCTACAGAGGGATTTTCCAATATTGGCAATTAGTTTAAAGGGGCTGAATCCCTCCCTGGTGATAAAGGAAGTTAGCAAAATGTTAACCATACAACTGGTCACATCACTTCTTGTCTCAGCCCAGCTATTAGTCTGCCCAAAGTACCTAATGAAGTACAGAGAATAAAGCCTTTTTTGTTTTGCTTACCTTTTTCAGTGCAAATTCTGTGAACAACTTCATTTTTTATGCTTCTTAAAGAATCAAAGTTCTGCCCGAAGCTAACCCTTTCTTCTTCCCCAGCAATTTGTTGGAGTTGTGCTTTGTTAGCCTCCCCAATGCCAACTGCATGAATGGTGACTTGCTCAGCCCTTAATCTCTCAGCAGGCTCCAGGACTTCATCTGTGGACCTCCCATCAGTCAGCACAATGAGGTAACAGGGAACCTTGCTTGTCCTATGCTTCCTATCCTCTTTTATTCTTGACAGCATGAAATCCAGGGCCTTCCCAGTATGGGTGTTGCCTTGGAGTTGCTCAATGTTCAAAATAGCATTTCTTAAGTTCACATCATTAGAACTGTCACTGATATAAATCTCCACTCTCATCTTATGTGAATACTGCACAACTCCAACTTGGACTTGGTCTGGGCCAATGCTGAACATTCCTGTCACAGCCAACATAAATTCCTTGATTTGCTCAAAGTGTATTCTCTGTATGCTGGTTGAGCCATCAATGAGGAAATAGATATCAGCCTCTTTTGTATCTAGACAGCCTGCAAAAAAAAAAAAAAAAAAAGTGGAAAATGCATTCTTTGTTAATTACAGAGACTCTGGGGAGAACTTTGCAAGAGGGTTTATAGAGGAACATGAGACCATGAAGGTTCTAGAGAATGAGAACTCTTCATCATTTGCACAGAGTCTGTCTACTTCATCAAACCTGTTCATGCCCATTTTCTCCTTTGAAATTCACAACAATGATCCTATCATTGAAACAGAGCGATGCCCAGTGCTTTGTCTCAGGTCACACAGCCAGTTAATTAAAAGGAAGGACCAGATTCCCAAGTGTCCAGGCTGCAAGTTAAATTGTTTTTCTAGTATTGACACGTGACTTTTTGGACAGTTTATGCCTTATCATTTCTTGAGAAATGGAATGGAGGAGAAGACCTACTGCTCTTAGTTCCCCGATAACTTCTTCTTCCCGGAGCAACTAGAACCCTATATTTAAAACTAGAACCAGATCATATTATTCTTCTACTTAAGTGGTTTATCATTGCATTTAGAATTTAAAAATAAAAAACTGGCCTGAACTTTCTCCCTGCTTTTCTCTCGAACCCTATTTCCAGCAAGTCTTCATCTTACTCACTGTGCTCCAACCAGGCTGGGCTGCTTTCCGTACTTTGAAAGTGCCCCAAGGCTTTTGCACTTGCCCTTCTCTCTTCCGGAATATTCTTCCCCCTAAATATTCACATAGCTGGTTCCTTCTTATCTCATCATGGATATGCCAACTCAAATGCCAGTTCTTCAAAAAGGCCCTCTCTTCCCCTCTAGCTAAAACACATCAGTCATTGCCTATCCTATTACCTTATTTTCTCTATGATACCCATACTTTTTGAAGTTATCTTATTCATTTGTTCATGAGCACAGACTGCTTCCTGCCACAGAGTGTCAGCCCCACGAGGGCAGAAACTGCCTCCTTCTCTGTTTCCACCTAGTACACCTCGTACATCACAAGATTTCAACATAAAAATTTTAAATAAAAGAGATCTCAATGTTCCTTCCTTTGTTAAGTAGATTCTATGAAAACATGCTTTAATAATTGTCTATTTACAACTCTATCAATTACTGAAATTGGGTAGGAGAAAGAGCATACTTTTAAAATTTAGGTTATTTGTGTAATTATCTGGTTGAGTCTGTGAAAAGATCTTAAAATACAAGATAATTTAGTCATTTCACAATATTTTCTTTCTTGACAGCTTTTTGGCAACTTGTAGCTATTGACACTACTTCAGGCTATGGGGAGTTGGTCTTTATGAAATCAGAAATACTGGAAATAAGTTGGGACCTGAGAATTAAACTATGAAATCAATACATAAAATATTAGGGCAAAGCTAAGCAGTTATCTGCAAAAGATAGGATTAATCTCAGGCCAGCAAAACTTAATAGCAACCAGAATGGATTGATTTATATACCTAATGAGGAAGAATCAGGGGTTTTTCCGAATAAATACAGTGGTGGTCAGCAATGAAGGAGAAAAAAAATGTGAGTCACAGTGGGTAACCAAGGCCATGCCCACCTAGCCCACCTAGAGCTCTGCTGTCCAATATACTAGCCACTAGTCATATGTTGCTATTAAAAGGTAAATTTAAACTACTTAAAATTCAATAAAATTCAAAAATTAGCTCCTTAGTTGCACTAGCTACATTTCAAGTGATTAACATCCCCATGTAGCTAGTGACTATCATATCCAACAGTGTAAATACAGAACATTGCCATCATCACAAAATGTTTGGACAATGTTGAAGAAAAATGTGTCGCCTGGCCCAAAGGTCTCACCTATACAGTTATGCAGAGATAGGGATAGAGAGAGAGAGATGTATATTTTGACTTTAAAATACCCAATTGAATGATACTAGACATTTCAATCATAAAACTAATTCCATCGCTCTGATTCTGCAACCTCCAGCAATATCTTGATTTCAATTTAGTTTCTCAGTATGCATGCCTATAGGGAGAAAATGTACTTCTCAGAGGACATGTATGTCCAGGCCCCTGGGCAGTGGTAGTCCTCGTCATAAATATAACTGCCACTCTTTTTCTGTACATCAGTCTCTTGGTTTGATTAATGTGAATCTCTCCTTGATTTACTGAAATCTGATCTAAAAAACTGGCTACCTACTCTGTGACAGATGTGGTGGATACAGTGACTAAGTCAGTATAGATTGGTTCTGTGTGTTTGACCATTCTGAAACTACAAAGCTGGCCGTCAGACTCTAGACCATGGCAAATTCACTAAGTTCAAGGTTCTCAAACATCGCTAACAGGAGTTTATAAGGGATCTTACTAAAATGCAAGTGCCCAGGCCCTACTTTGAGACTGATTCATTAGGTTTTGGGGAGGGCTTGGGCCAATGAATTAGTGATAAACTCCCCAGGAAGCTCTGATAAGTTTGCAGCAGATACTGTTGGCGCTTAGCCTGAATCCCCTCAAACTCTACCATTTCTGTGCCCATTGGCTCCTAACACTCTCATTCTAAGGGCTCACACCTGCGTCTGTGTGTGGGTAGGCTGCACTCAGTATGCTAGAACCGTCTTTGCCTGGGGCTTGAAGAAGTGCCTGGAAATGTACATTCTCTCATGTGCTGGAATATAAATTCTCTAGATACACTGCCCCCTGACTGGGACAATTCTAAGGTTTAACCTACACTGTCCCTAGAATGGTCCTGTAGAATTGAACCTCCATGGGACTTGGCTTATCATCCTTCCCTTCCTGGTCCCAACCCTCACTTTAGTACCAATCTCCAGTTTTCCCTGGGCATATTTTCTAATATATCAATTTCACACAAAGCCTTCTCTGGCATCTACTTCTGAGTAACCCAACCTGAGTCAGGTACCAATTTTTGAGAGCCACTGAATTAATAAAAAGCCACCTACCGAAGCCTTATGAAGAATAGCTATCCTCCTTGGATGGCCCTTGCCCCTAGCCTTGGTCCCCTAACTTCCCATTTAGAATTTCTATAATGAAAATAATAATTTGTTTGTCACATGATTGTAAACTCTCCAAAGAGACCACACTACACATCCCTCCTGTGCCCTAATAGTTGGTACTAGACCAAGGTGGCTGCCCCTCAGGGAATTCCCCCACAGGTCACTCAGGAGGGAACAGAGGACTTGTTTCTTGCTCCTGTGTGTAATGTATACATGCCACAGAAAATCCAGGGCTGGCCCAGGATGAATTCTTAAACCTTCAACCGACTGGTCTGAGTTTAAGCTTGGCCTTTAATACCACTGGAAGATTACAATTCTTTTCCATGTGAGTTCTGCCAATTCCAGTTCCAATTGTTCAGAAGCATTTTATCCACAAAGGAAATGTACGAAGACAACAGGTATCTCAGAATTAGGTAAACACAAAGTCACATCAAGTAACTCTTGGTATGTACCTTTGAAAAGAGCTTGGTAAAACTATAGCAGATTCACAGTGCATCTTAACTAGGATATCTTCACTAGAATGATGGAAGACAAACATAATAGAAAAGATCAAGAAGTGCAAAAATACTCATGTGCATAAAGATATAGGTGCAAGGATGATATTATCCAAGACATTTAGAAGGGAAAAATATGTGTAACGACCTATGTATCCAACAGTTTAGGATATGCTAAACAAATTATATTCCATTCATACCATGGAATTTTATTGCCAACTTAAAAAGAATGTTGCAAAATAATATTTAAGGAAATGGATGAAAGTTCATGATACAAGGTTGACAGAAAAGTGGGTAAGGACGATAATACTGGTTATCCCCAATATTATTGTCTCCTACAATACACTAATTAAACCCCCAGTTTTTACCAAGATACTGGCAGCCCTAAATAAAGACTACATTTTCCAGCTCCCATTTTTACAAAGGTGTGACATGTGACTAAGTTCTGGCCACTGGGATGTAAACAGAAATGATATGTGTAATTTCTGGGACTATCTTTGAAGAAAAAGGTGGAAGCCTGCCTACTTCCTTCTTTTTTTATCATTCTTGCTTGTTGCATATGAATGTGATGCTGGGAGCAATTATCTTGGACTATGATCCTGGGAATAAAAACCACAAATGGCAAAAAAATAATGTAGCAAGAGACTTGACACTGGTCCACCACACCAGCTCTGTCTACCTTAGGACTTACTTGTGAAACAGAAAGAATAGTTTCATCCTCATGGTTAACTGCTGTTTTTATTTCTATTGGTCACACCCAAATGTAATTGTAACTGATACAAATTACCCAACTATATATTCCTGCACTGTATGATACAATAGCCATCAGCTACATGTGGCTATCAAAACTAAACTGAATTAAAATTAAATTTAAAATTCAGAAAAATTAAATAAAATTCAGATCCTCAGTTACACTAGTCACATTTCAAGTGCTCAATAGTCACATGTGGCTAGTGACTGCCTTACTGGACAGCGCCGATGGAGAACATTTAATCACAGAAAGTTCTGTTGGACAGAACTAAGACGTCCAATGCTATACCATCTTTTAAAAATGTGTATGTGGGCACCTGGGTGGCTCAGCAGGTTAAGCTTTCAACTCCTGATTTCAGCTCAGGCCATGAGCTCAGGGTCATGAGACCGAACCTTGAGTCAGGCTCCACATTGGATGTGGAGCCTGCTTACGATTCTCTTTTGCCCTGTCCCTCTGTCCCTCCCCACTCCTAAGTAAATAAATAAATAAAAATAAAATGTGTGTGTGTGTGTGTGTGTGTGTGTACATAAGTAATAGGGAGAGAGAAGAAACCAAAAGACATGAGAAATAAATGTTAAAAATGGTTTTATCTGAAAGACAGGATTATAAATGATTTTATTTTCTTCACGTTCATCAATATTATTAAACTATTTTATAATTAACACATATTACTTTTTTACATTTTATTGAGGTACGATTTACACACTAAAAAATTCACCCTTTGTAATCATTTGATGATTTTTAGTAAATTTATAAAGTTCTGCAACCAAAACCAAAATCTAGTCTTAGACTATTTCCCTAACTACCAAAGTTCCCTCATGCATTACAGTCAGTCCTCACTCCTGCCCCTACTCTAGGCCACTACTCATATTACTTTTATAATAAGAAAAGGTTTTTTTGTTTTTTTTTTTAAACATACCTGTTCTGTCAAGGTCCATTTGCTCAGCGTGAGTAGAAATTTGGGACCAAATTTCATTGTGGAGCTTTTTCTGGAAGTTTTTACTATAAGCTTCCAAGTCTGCATAGGACTTGAGCATGGAAGCCATTTCTCTCGGAGGGTAAGACACTATTTCTTCTAACTGGGTGTTGTTAGCCCCTTGGATGTTCACACCAAATACAGTCACATCCTGCAGCCGAAGTTGTATTGCGACATCGCGCACTTCATCAGTTGATGGTCTGTGAGTGACCAAGACTGCGATCTGAGGCACTCCCTGGGCCCTTCTGCTGCCACTTGACTCTGAGAAGGCTTCTAGCCTCATCTTCTCAATGGCAGCCCCAGCATTGGATTTCCCAGCCTGGACAAAAAGCTTCTGGATTTGCTCCTGAAATTCATACTGGGTTGTGCTTGAATTTAGAAAGGAAATAGTCTTGGCTCTATCACTGTAACTCATAAGTCCAAGGCGTGTGCAGCTGTACCTCACATCCATGGAGGTGGCAATGTTCCTCAGGAAATTCTGCAGGTTCCTTAAATTTTGTCTGGTGCCAACTGACTCATCCACTAGGAACATGACGTCAGCTAATGAATCTTTCCGACAGGCCACTGGGAAGGGAAATATGGAGAGAAAAAAAAGCATGAGGATTAGTACAAACCACTGGCCCAGAGTGAGGAAGGCACTTTACAGATTGTCAAAAGGCATTAGTGAAAATAGAGGTAGTCATGACAGATGTAGTTAGCACTGTTTTCTTTTAATAAACAACAGATAGAAATTCTGAACAAGACTTACAAGGTCACTGACTTCAGAGTCTTTGCCATAATGTTCCTTTTCTCTGAAAAATGCTTCTTACCAACTTTTCTATCACTCCCCACCACCACCACCATCATGATCTTCATAACCACCATCACCACCAGTATGACAACCCCAGCACCAACCACCACTAACCACTACTACTCTCACCTCCACCACCATCACCACCCACCAATGCCCCCACATCCACTTCTACTATCACCCCAAACATCAACAACCAACCACCACCTATACCTCCACCACCACCATCTCTACCTCTACCTCTACTACTACCAACAACAATTCCCAACCACCATCACTACCACCAACCACCACCATCACCACGACCACCATATCTACCACCATCACCACCTCCATGTCCACTACCACTCTCAAGTGCTAGGCAGGGATGGGTTAACAGAAATATCTTTGACCTCAGGAAGCTCACATTCTATGGGGAGGACAGATAACTAGATTATATTATTTCAGTGCTCACAAGGAACTAAAACAAGTAAGTCAACTGAGTTACTATTCTGGGGAGGTGGGATGAGGACTAACTTACGTGAGATAAAAAGAAGTCAGGGAAGGCCTCTCTAAGAGGATTGCATTTGGGCTGAGGTACAAAGAGAAGGATTCAGCCACGTGTTCTGAAGGAAGAGGAATTCTGGCAGAAGGAACTGGAGGAGGTGGGAACAAGCAAGAAGACCAGAGTGGCTGGTGACAGTGTGTGAGGGGAGCAATGATGGATGAGGCCAGAGAGAAGCAGCTCCTAAGTCACACGATCTTTAAAATATCATCCCAGTTGCTGAGGAGAGATAACAAATTCAGGGATATCCATTAAGAAACAATTGCCCTACGCCTGGGTGGCTCAGTCGGTTAAGCGGCTGCCTTCGGCTCGGGTCATGATCCCAGGGTCCTGGGATCGAGCCCCGCATCGGGCTCCCTGCTCAGCGGGAAGTCTGCTTCTCCCTCTCCCATTCCTCCTGCTTGTGTTCCTGCTCTTGCTATCTCTCTCTCTGTCAAATAAATAAATAAAATCTTAAAAAAAAAAAAAAAAAGAAACAATTGCCCTAGTCCAGGAAAGAGATCATGTTTCTTGGACAAGGATAATAGCAGGTAAGATGAAACAACAGGGTAGTTTTGATACATGAATTAAAGGTAGAACAGAGAGGGGCCTGATGATAAATTGGATGCTAGTGTTAAGAGACAAAGAGGAAGTGGTGAAAAATAGGTTTTTGGCATGAACAACTGAGTGGATATTGGTGGTATCTTTTTCCAAGACAGGGAAGACAGTAGAAAGAACAAGTCGCAAGGGGGATTCAAGAGTTCCATTTCAGTCATGCTAAGTCTGGGATATTATTGAAGATGCCAGGTATGCAATTGGTTGTATAACTCTGGAATTCAGGGAACAGTACACCATATGTACAGAAAACGCCTACTCCAGGCACAGGTGGAGGAATGATATCTGTGGAAAGCTTAGCCAAGAGATAAGCTCAATCTTGCCAACAGCTACCCATTAGGATTATGAGCTCTAGAAACCAGAAGATATGTCTTATTTATCTCTATCCCTCCAGTACCTGGTGCCTAGTGAGAACTCAAATTAAAAATAATTCTCATAAATCTATCAATGTGCTCTGCACCCCCACGCAGTTAGCTAAAACAAACTCCCAGCATGACCTACTCGGGTTAGTATTTATTTGCAAATAGCTATTACTATGAATAACAGTAAATGGTGTGCCAAATGCCATACAAGCCATCTCACCCATAGCAAGGTAGGCACTACTATCCTCACGTTATAGGTAAGGAAACTGAAGCTCAGAGGTTAAATAACTTATTCAAGGCCATTAGCAGCCAAGCCAGAGTCTGAATCTAGACCTCACTGACTCTGAAGTTCTTACTCTTAACCTCTAAAGGCAAGGATAGTATCCCATCAAGCAAAACCTTGTTGTACTATATTGTTGTGAAGTAAATTAGGTGAGAAGCACAATCAGCACACAGAACCCTCTAAGAAGGTGGTAAAATCCTACTGTCCTTCAGAGCACAGACTAAGCAGCCACCTATACAGTTGAAGGATCTCCCAGGTCCCCAGAGTGGAGGGTTACAGGAGGGTTTCTTCTCTGAAAGAAAAAGAACATAAATTATACGAACTTGCTATTTCTCCAAGGCAGCAGGAGTGAGAGATCAGGAGAGTGGAAGGAAAGGGATTTCCTGGTGCCTCAGGAGCAACACTAACTGTGGTAGAACCTTGTAAACACTCAGTAAAACCCATTTCCTCTTCTTGGGCATAGAGCTAGACATGACTTCCCAGCCTCACTTGCAGCTAGGTGTGGCCATGGGACTAAAATCTGGATAATGAAATGTGAGCAAAACTAATGTGTGTCTCTTCCAAGCTTATCCCACAAAACCCTCCCATGAGTGATCTTTCATCTTTTTTCCACACCCACCAGCTGTACAACAATCCCCAGGGCACCTCAGAAGTCACAGTTCCCAGGGCACCTTGGAAGTCATACGTGAAAATAGAAGAGCCACCACCAACCCAAGTATCTGAATAGAGGAGAGACAGCTGGTCACCTTGATCAGCAGCCCTATAATGCTAAAGGGAAATAAACTTCCTATTATTCAGGGAATCTATATGTTATTTATTTATTTTTAAATTTTTTTTAAATTTTATTTTATTATGTTATGTTAGTATCTATATGTTATTAAGGCCTGAACTGGTCCTCCTAAGAAACCAGGCCATAGCTATAGCCATGGAATCAGTAACGGTGGGGCAGAAAGGAAGTTTCAAGGTCATCCCAGCTCCCACCACTTACAAATGAGGATGCTGATGCAAGCCTCAGAGAGATGACATCAATTCCCCAAGTTCACACAGCCAGCTAGTGGCAGTGTCTGGGTCTTCTGACCTTGTGCTCAGAGCACTTTGTACCACACCAGGTGGCTTCCTTGAGTCTTAGAACTAGATAGTACCTGCTCAGAATGGCCCATCATTACCAACTGAGTGCAGAGGCAGCCAAGAAAATCCATTTTGCCAGGAACTCTTTCTACCTTACTCTGGAGAGAATGGTGGGAGCCTCTCCTGAGTATGGCACACTTACTGAGTGCCTCTCTGGAGCTGTGCACTGGCCGGTTCTGCCTGCCTGATCATCAACACTGCATGGGCAGCTTCCGGTCTCAGTTTACCCATTCCTTCCTAATGCTGTCTCGGATCACCTGCCAAGTAAACTATCTGTACTCAAGAGTCTTCTGTTTTGAGGTCTCCATGGAGCACTCACTTAAGACATAATAAAGCATTTTTCACATGAGACATTGTAAGTCATGGGGTGATAAGTATTCCTCCTTTTGGCCTAGGGGATCAAGAAGGCAAGCAGATGAGAAGGAGGTCTTTTACAGTTCTGTGTGAAAAACAGGGATGTCCAGAGGCTGATGGGAAGGCGGATGTGGCACCTGGTGGCTCTGATGGGTGGCTGCTTAGAGATAAAGCCGAGAAACAGCATCCCCCAAGGGAAACCAGCTGCAGTAACTGAAGTAAGGTGTTGCTCTCAAGCAGCTGTGCACACAACAGGCATCCACGTGGATGATGGAGCCTGAGACGAAGGGCCTGTGCTGCCACATGAGAAACTCTTGGTGGCTCTCAGAAAATAAGTTGGGGAAAATTTTATGTTGGGGGATGGGATAGCTAAGGTGCTACATTATACAAGAAAGGGTGCTCAGTCAGTTCAATTTGAGCTATTCATGGGTCTCGTTCATACCCATAAGCTAGTCAGAAATATTTCCAATATTGAATTTGAAGATCCAGTCTACTGTCAAGTATGCTATTATTTAATGGCAGCTCTTAGAAATTGAAAAAAAAATAGCATTATTGCAAGACACATCCTAATATCAAAAATGTCAAAATGTGGGGAGAAAAATGTGTCTTAGATGTAGAAAATACAAGCACAAAATGATTGCATAACTGGGAGGGGGAATGAGTCAAACTCCTGGCTTTAGCAGGTCCTGACACTCATTAGAGAGATTTCATGTGTAGGGAGAAAGAAAGAGTGCAGGAGGGGATAAGCCAACACAGCAGATGGAGGGCTCAAGACCGTAGCCCGCTGTGGCTCTACTGTACAACTGAGGTGTACTCCTCTCTGCCTGGTCTCATCTGAAAGTTATCCTTCCCATGTAGTGTCACTCTGTATTAGCTGACAAGCATTTATGGAGCATTCACCATGGGCCTCACACCAAGCCAGGACTGTGAGGGCCAGAGAACAGACTCGGAACTTCTTTCTTCATCTGTAAGACTTCCATTTATTCGCTCATTAAGAAATAGAATGCTAGGGGACCCTGGGTGGCTCAGTCGTTAAGCGTCTGCCTTTGGCTCAGGTCATGATCCCAGGGGCCTGGGATCAAGTCCCGCACTGGGCTCCCTGCTCCGCAGGAGGCCTGCTTCTCCCTCTCCCACTCCCCCTGCTTGTGTTCCCTCTCTCGCTGTGTCTCTCTCTGTCAAATAAATAAATAAAATCTTTAAAAAAAAAAAAGAAAGAAAGAAATAGAATGCTAGCTCATTGTCAGGCACTGTGTAGGCCTGAAGAATACATAGATACGTGTAAGTGCCCACTTCTGCCCTCAACATGCCACCAGTTCATTGGTGGAGGGGACCAATACAGAAAGGAGTAATCATTCATTCTGGGAGGTGCTTCTGTCACCAAGCATGCACAGGGAACTGTGAGGCACACAGAAGAAATTTGAAAGGAAAGCCTTCCAACGGGATAAGACTATAGGGCTGAGATTTAAATGATGTCAGGAGTCATCCAAGCTGTAAGAAGACAAAGGAGTGCAAGAGGATGCCTGTCAGAGAAAAGACACAAGCAGACACGGCAGTTGGAATTGACAGGAAAGTGTAGAAATGTCCAGGACTTCAGTGTGGCGAATCACCAAAACTAGGATTCAAGCTGCAGAAGATGAGGCTGGAAGGCGCAGAGCTGCCTACGTGGGACCCAGGCCTTCCTTACCTTCTATATCAGGAGGGGCGGCTCCATCCCTGTACTGGGTGGCTTCCTTGATGATCTGTGTCATGTTTTGGGAAAACGCACCGAGGTCCCTGACCGACCGGAGCTTGACATGGAACTGAGCAGTGGCCATGGCCTTCAGTTCCTCCTCAGAAGCATCCTGCAGCCCCACAGAGATGATCCTCACCCCGTCTTCCCGCAGGGCCTTGGAGGCCTCTTCCACGTCATCCTCAGACTCCGCAGAAGCCAGGACCACCAGAATCAGGGGAAACTGCTTCCTGTCCCTCCTGCTGGCCGGTGCAGAGAAGTAGGTCCTGTGGGCCTCCCGGAGAGCGTTGCCGATCCTCAGGGAGCCGCCAATGAAGCTGAAGTTCTTCTTGAGGTGGTTCAGCATGGGGTTCCTGCTCTTGAAGGTGCTCAGCTGGAACTCACTGTGGAGCTGGTTGCTGTACTGGCCCAGGGCCACGCGGTACTTGTGGGCCTCTATGGGCAGACTGTTGATCATTTTGTTGATGAATGCTTTCACAAGCGGGAAGGACTTAGTTCCCAGGTGATCAGAGCTGTCCACCAGAAACATGACATCTGCATACTCAGGGCCTGGCCCTATCAAAATAAAATGACAACAAACCTAAACAAGGTGACTGATTGGTTCAGCCTTTACATTTGAGACCACAATACTCATTTGAGATTATGTCCTCGGTTAAGAGTAACTCAGAATCCCAAGGAAAATGTCTTCTGGAGGTCAAACAGAAGAAACTGTACTGGTTTTTGTGAAAATATCAAACAAGAGGACTTTTGTAAAATGAAGCAATAATTTTTTTCTTTCTCAACTCTATTCCAGAGACTTTTTTTTTCTTTTCTTTTTTTGGTTGTGGAACCCCAAACTCTGATAATATACTAAAGAATAAACAAGAAAGCCCCCCAAGTGGTCTGTGGATTAAGAGTAACTTTTAGAAAAAAAAAAAAAAGGGTAACTTTTAGAAACCATATCAGGTAAGCAGGTGTCGGGTTGGAGAGTTTAGAAGCAGATCTAAGACAGGGACTAGGGGGGCAGGGGCTTCACTGAGGGGAAGCAGGATAAGGGAAGTAGGAGAGGAGCAAAGCACCATATTTGCCTGATCTGAGAGGACTCTGGAGCATGTCACTCTCTGAGGCAAGAGGGCCAGTTTGTTATACTCTTCTCTCAGTCAGTCACTGGCTGCAGACCATCCCTAGGAATTGCAGGGAAGGAGCAGAGGGCTATGGGCACAATCTCCTGCATTAGCTGACTCTAGAAGAGCCAAGAGCAAGTCTCCTGAGAAAGTGGGCCATGTCTGTGAGCTGTTACAGGCAATATTCACAGCAGCTGGGTCCAGAGGTAGGGTGGGGGGCGAGCAGTGTACCAGCCTGACGAAGAGAGTCTGGGCCCAAGGGAGGCACCACCAGCCTCCACTTTAGCAGTGGGCCACCTCCATGCTGGAAATTAGTGATGTGCTAGTAAATGCCTAACAATTGCTCTCTCTCTCTCCAAGTAACTCAGAAGTTTATCAGGAAATCCTAGGATGCAGACTGACCTACAAAACAAATGAGTCGACTCTATTCACAGAGACATGGAACATTGGGACCTAGGCAAATCAATGAATAATTAAAGTTCTTCTAGCCAGGTGTAGCATAATTCATGCTTTTGCCCCTGGCTTTCTATCACCTTTGAGAGATTAAGTTTACTTGACATAGCATGCCTCCAACTACAATTCAATCAATGCTGTCTGCTTTGATTTTTTAAGTAAATAAATAAATCCTTTGTTTCTATGTATTAAAATGAATGTTAGTTAAGGCATAAAAATGTTTCTTTTCCTAAATGATAATAAACATAAAGTATACCGGTACCTGGACTCTGATCTGCCAATGTTTCAGTCCAAAGGATTAAGATGAATAGAATTAGCAGGATCTTCATTTTGTTAATGACGGTTTCTTGCTTTTATTCTGTAAAAAATGTTATGTACAATATGAAAAATCTCATTGTATAACAAAAAATAACTACTGGAGAATCGGGGTTAGAATGCAATTCACTGAACAAGTACCTGTCAAGTAATGCCAGGTGTGTTTAAAATGCTCATGAAGCATTTGGAGTATATACTGTAAACAGAGAATGCTGTTTGCTGAGTCCTCGCCATGGCTTAGATACTTTTCTCAGTGCTTTATGAGTATCATCTAATTTAATCTTCACAACTGTCTTACGGGGAGGGACAAATACACTGGCCATTTGACATATGAGGAACCAGCACAGAGTGGCTTGGTAAGTGGTAGATCCAGGAAGCCAACCCAGACAAGGTGACTGCAGAGTCCAAGCTCTTAACCACCATACATATGTGTCATATGAAATCTGTGTCCTCACAAATCACATATTCTTTACTCTTTTTTTTTTTAGATTTATCTATTTATTTTAGGGGCGGTGGGGAGAGAGGCAGAGGGAAAGAATCTTCAAGCAGACTGCCCGCTGAGCATGGAGCCCAACGCGGGGCTCGATCCCATGACCCATGAGATCATGCCCTGAGCTGAAACCAAGAGTCAGGCTTCACTGACTGAGACACCTAGGTCCCCCTTAACCTTCTATTTTTATGTCGACAATGACTATTGTGTGTGTTCACACCTTGGCTCAAAAAAGCCAACGACTATCCATGTCTCTCTCTCTTTTTTTTTTAAGATTTTATTTATTTATTTGAGAGAGAGAGAGAGATAGAGCACAAACAGAGGGAGAGGCAGAGGGAGAGGGAGAAGCAGACTCCCTGCTGAGCTGGGAACCCAACATGGGGCTTGATCCCAGGATCCTGGGATCATGACCTGAGCTGAAGGCAGACACTTAACCATCTGAGCCACCCAGGCAGCCCCTCATGTCTCTTCCTTCATGAAACCCTTGTGAAAACTGTTCTCACATTTACAGAGATACTCAGTTTTACAAATTACTTAAGCTCTGCGTTTCTCTCCATGCAGCTCACAATCAATCAGAAATCTTCAGGGGACATTACAATCTTTTAGAAAGTCCATCAATTCAGAGTTGTTCTTTATAAAGAGGAAAAGAGATCAAATGACCAATATGCAAAAATAGAGCTGCCTTAAGTGAGATACCAAAGGTATAAGGGCTGGGTTTTCTTCTAGAGTTGACTTTTCCAGCATTTCTTTTGAAATTGATGATTATTAAGGAAGATTGAAAGAATCATTGGAATCTAGATTTAGAAGAGACCCAACAGATCATTTAGACTAAACCCTTATTTTGCTAAGGATGGCTACTAACAAGGCTCCCCAGTAGTTAGTGGCTGAATCATGTCAACAATGACTTTTAAATCTATATTCATCATATTCTAAAATACCATATATTTTACTTATTCATTAATTTTAGTATTGAGATATAATTTGCATACTGTAAGATTTACCCCTTTTAAAGTGTTCAATATGTTTTAGTATATCACAGAATTCGTATCCATCATCACTAATTCCAGAACATTTTCATGACCCCTTCCCACAAGAAACCCCATACCACTTAGTGGTTAATCCCCATCCTCCCCTTCCAACTGACCCTGGCGAACACTGATCTACTTTCTTCTCTATAGATTTGCCTGTTCTGAACATTACTATAAATGCAATCATATAACATATGGACTTTTGTGTTTGGAATTATTCATTAACATAATGTTTTCAAGATTTTTCTATGTTGTGACATGTACTAGTGCTTCATTCTTTTTTATGGCTAATGTTCTATTGTATGGATATACAACATTTTAAAAAATCTATTCTTCTGTTGATGGACACTTGAGTTGTTTCTACTATTATGAATATTGCTGCTATGAATATTTGTGTACAAATTTTTGTGTGGATACATGTTTTCATTTCTTGAGGAAATACTTGGAGTAGATTCCTAGGAGTGGAATTTTTGGTCTTATGGTAACTTTATGTTTAACATTTTGAGAAACTGCCAAACTGTTTTCCTTAGTGGTTGCACCATTTTGCATTCCCACCAGCAATGAATAAAAGTTCCAACTTCTCTACATTGTCACCAACACTTGTTATTTTCTGTCTTTTTTTATTCTAGTGGGTGTAAAAGGGTATCTTACTGTGGTTTTCATTTGCATTTCCCTAATGATGAATGACATTGAGCATCTTTTCAATTACTTATTGGTCATTTGTATACCTTCTTTAGAGAAACACCTATTCAAACACTTGGCCCATTTTTAACTGGGTTATTTCTCTTTTTTTAGTGTGTAATAAGAGCTCATTATATATACTGGATACTAGACAGTTATCAGATATATAATTTGCAAATATGCTCCTCCTACTCTGTGGGTTGTATTTTCACTTTCTTAAGGCTGTCTTTAAGGCACAAGTAATTTTAAATTTGATTAAGTCCAATTTATCTATTTTTTCTTTTGTTGCTAGGGCTTTTGGTGTCATAGCTAAATCACCATTACCTACTCCACAGTCATGAAGATTTACTCTGATGTTTTCTTCTAAGAGTTTTATAGTTTTAGCTTTTACATTTAGGTCTTCAATTCATTTTGAGTTAATTTTGTGGGTGGTATGAGGTAGGGATACAATTCTATTCTTCTTTATATAGATATTCAATTGTCCTAGCACCGTTTGTTGAAAGGACTTTTCTTTTACCATTGAGTTGTCTTGGTATGCACAAAAACAAATTTACCGTAAGTATATGAGTTTATTTTTGGACTCCCAATTCTATTTCATTTATATCTATATGTCTATTCTTATGCCAGTACCACACAGTCTTGACTATTCTACCTTTGTAGGAAGTTTTGAAGTCAGGAAATGTGAGTCCTGTAACTTTGTTCTTTTTCAAGGTTGTTTTGGCTGTTCTGGGCCCCACATATTTCTAAATGACTTTTAGGATTACCTTGTCAATTTATGCAAAAAAGGCAGCTGGAATTTTTATAGAGATTGCCTCCAACGTATAGATAAATTTGTGCAGTGTTATTATTCATTTTTTATTTACTTTTATTTTTTTTATTTTAAAGATTTTATTTATTTATTTGACAGAGAGAGAGACAGCGAGAGAGGGAACACAAGCAGGGGGAGTGGGAGAGGGAGAAGCGGCTTCCCGCCGAGCAGGGAGCCCGATGCGGGGCTCGATCCCAGGACCCTGAGATCATGACCTGAGCCGAAGGCAGTCGCTTAACCAACTGAGCCACCCAGGCGCCCCTTATTATTCATTTTTTAAAAACTTCTTTATTCATTTTAGAGAGAGAGAAAGAGCATGCGAGAGCATGAGCAGGGGGTTGCAAGGCAGAGGGAGAGGGAGAGAGAGAATCTCCAGCAGATGCCCTACTGAGTGCAGAGCCCGGCAAGGGGCTCGATCTCACAACCCTGAGATCATAACCTGAGCCAAAATCAAGTCAGATGCTTAACTGACTGAGCCACCCAGGTGCCCCCAATATTGCCATTTTAATGATGTTAAATATTCCAATCAATTAATATAGATTGTCTATGGAGGAGAGAATTTGTTTTAACTCCTTGCTCCATATTTCAGTAATGTTTTTCAAGAAGAGGAAATTATTAGAAGTCAGGGATAAAAGGAAGGCCTCTCTAAAAAGCCATGCTGATTTAGGAATCAATAAATATTCAGAGTTGTATATATATCCTTCCTCTGGTTGGATGTATATTTGGAAAGTGAGACTGGGCTGCACCCAGCCCAGGGTTAACTGAGTTGCCCTATTCGCCTGTGGGTTCTAGAACCTCAAAGAAGATATCCTGGGTGGCCAACCGTGTGCAGCTCCACTCCAGCCTGCAACCCTTGGCTTGGCTCCACTCTAGTTCCCTCTTCAGCTGAGGTCCCCACTCTGCAGGTCTTGGCACCAAAACGGTGGAGCAGCAGCAAGTGAGGTAGGCAGGCATGTCTTACTCATTTATTTTTATTTCCTTTCTCTCCCTAGAGCTTGCAGTCAAGCTCTAAGAGAATGGGGATTTCTCTCTGTCTTGTTCATCATTATATCTCCAGGTTTTGACACATAGTAGGCACTTAATAAACACTATACATAAATATTGTAACTTTGCATATACACCATTTCACGAATATGTGCATATATCTATAACTTAATTTTGTAGAGGTGGAATTACTAGGTCTAAGGTATGTTTAAGATTTTATGAGTATTGCCAAACTGCCCTCCATTGGGTTACACCAAATAATATTCCAATACCTGTCCCCCCAAACAGCATGTTCCATAATTTTCAATTCACTGTCTTTTTTTCCAACTTGTTGAGATACAATTGACAGATTACATTGAGTAAGTTTAAGATGTACCACTGATTATTTGATAAATGTATACATTACAAAATGATTACCACAGTAAAGTTAGCTAACAAACTTACCTTTGTGTATGTGTGTGTGTGTGAGTGTGTGTGTGTGTGAGTATGTGTGTGTGTATGTGCTAAGAACTTTTAAGATCTATATTCTTGGCAACTTTAAAGTATATAATAAGGTATTATTAACTATAGTAACCATACTGTACTATAGTTAATGTAACTACAGATGTAATCATCCCCTAAACTTATTCACCTTATAACTGGAAGTATGTGTCCTTCGACTGCCTTCACACATTCCTCCCCCCACCCCCCTGAAAACTGCTACTCTACTCTGCTTCTATGAATTTGGTTATTTTAGATTCCACACATAAGTGAGATTGTTCAACATTTGCATTCTCCATCTGACTTATTTCATTGATCATGATGCCCTCAAGATTCATCCATGTTGTTGTAAATAGCAGGATTTCCTTCTTTTATGGCTAAATAATATTCGTGTGTGTGTGTGTGACATTTCTTTATCCATTCATCTGACAATGACAGTTAGGTTGTTTCCATGTCTTGAATACAGTAAACAATGCTGCAATGAACATGAAGATGCAGATACTTCGTCAAAACAGTGATTTTATTTCCTTTGGATATGTACCTAGAGTGGAATTGCTGGATCATATGGTAGTTCTAGTTTTAATTTTTTGAGGCACCTCCATTCTGTCTTCCATAGTGGCTGCACCAATTTACATTCCCACCAACAGTGTATAGCTGTTCTTTTTTTCTCCACATTCTCACCAATATTTGCTATCTTTTGTCTTTTGGGTAATAGCCATTCTAACAAATGTGAGGTGTGGTTTTGATTTGCATTTCCCTGATGATTAGTGATGTTGAGCAACTATTCATGCACCTGTTGGCCATTTGTACATCTTCTTTGGAAGAATGTCTATTCAGGTCCTTTGTCCATTTTTTAACTGGATTATTTGCAAGTTTGTTTTTTAGGGGGAAACTATCAGGTTGTATGAGCACCTTGTATATTCTAGATATTAATTCCTTATCAGATAGGTTTGCAAATAATTTCTCCCATTCCATAGGTTGCCTTTTCATTTTGTTGATCATTTCTTTTGCTGTGCAGAAAAGCTTTTTAGTTTGATGTAGCCCTGCTTGTTTATTTTTGCTTTCATTGCCTGAGCTTTTGGTGTAATATACAAAAAATTGTTGCCAAGACCAGTGTCAAGGAGGTTTTTCCCCTTTGCTCTCTTCTAGAAGTTTTATGATTTGGGGTCTTATATTTTTAAGTCTTTAATCCATTTGGAGTTAATTTTTGTCAGTGGTGTTAAGATAGGGGTCCAGTTTCATTCCTTTGTACACGGCTGTTCTGTTTTCCCAACACCATTTGTTGGGAAGACTATCCTTTTAACCATTGAATATTCTTGCTTCCTTTGTTGTATATTAATTGACCATATGTGAATGAGTTTATTTCCAGGGTCTCTATTCTGTTCCATTGGTCTATGTATCTGTTTTTATGTCAGTACCAGCCTGTTTTGATTACTATAGCTTTCTCATATAGTTTGAAATCAGGAAATATAATACCTTCAGCTTTGTTCTTCTTTCCCAGGATTGTTTTGATTATTTGGGGTTTTTCGTTGTTCCATATGAAGTTTAGGATTGTTTTTTAATATTTCTGTGAAAAATGCCATTGGACTCTTGATAGAGATTGCATTAAATCTGTAGGTGGCTTTGGATAGTATGGATATTTTAATAATAATATGAACACAGATATCTTTCCATTTATTTGTGTCTTCTTCAATTTCTTTCATCAATGTCTTATAGTTTTCAGTGCAAAGATCTTTCACTTCTTTGGTTAAATTTATTCCAAGCATTTTATAGTTTTTGATGCTATTCAAATGGGATTGGTTTTTTTTCTTTTCCTGAGAGTTTATTGTTAGTGTATACAAATGCAACTGATTTTTGTACGTTTATTTTATATCCTGCTGAATTTTTTCATTAGTTCTAAGAGTTTTTTGGTAGTCTTTAGGATTTTCTATATATAAGATTATGTCATATGCAAACAAAGACAATTTTACTTCTTTTCTAATTTGGGTGACTATATTTCTTTTCTTGTCTGATTGCTCTGGCAGTAGGACTTCTAGTACTATGTCTGTTGGTTCACAAACTGGCCCCTGTACACAGAGGGCAAGGAGAAAGTAAAGAAAGAGGCAGACCACTCCAGATTGGTAGGTGGCAATAATAAGCGATGGAATTTACTCATGAGGCTTTTCTTGGGTGGAAGCAAGATAAGTAGATATCCACACCCACCCACCAGAATCTTAAAAGTTTATGTAGAGGCCTTAACTGGGTTCAGTTACATATATTGTCTAGATGGTCTCAACCACACCTTATTCTCTTGAAGTAATATCCTTGGACAATTCCTAATATGGGAATGGTGGGTATAGCATATATACTAGGGACAGGGTAGAGATGAGGAGCTTCTGATTGCCTGGGTCCAGCTTGAGAGTCAACTAGCAGTCATGTCCTCTTGATTACCTACTCCAACAATGTTGAATAGGATGGTAATAGTGGGCCCTCTTGTCTTGTTCCTGATCTTAGAGAAAAAACCTTCAACCTTTCACCATTGAGTATGGTATGTCGTACTTGTCATATATGGCCTTGATTATGTTGATGTATGTTCATTCTACTCAATTTGTTGAGGTGTGTTTTAATCAGAAAAGGATGTAGAATTTTGTCAAGTGCCTTTTCTGTACCTATTGAAATAATCATAACTTTTACCTCTCATTCTATTAATGTGAGACATCACATTTATTGATTTGCATATGTTGAATCATTCTTGCATCCCAGGGATGAATCCCACTTGATCATGGCATATGATCCTTTTAATGTACTGTTGAATTCAGTTTGCTAGTATTTTGTTAAGAATTTTGCACCTGTTGTGAAGAACACTAGGTATTATATATGTAAGTGTTGAATCACTAAGTTGTCCATCAGAAACTAATATTACACTGTATGTTAAGTAACTGAAATTTAAATAAACTTTTAAAAAAGAAAGAATTTTTCATATATATATTCATCAGATATAGTGGCCTGTAGTTTTCTCATAGTGTCTTTTTTTTTATGTTTCTTTCTTTTTTTTTATTATGTTATGTTAATCACCATACATTACATCATTAGTTTTTGATGTAGTGTTCCATGATTCATTGTTTGCGTATAACACCCAGTGCTCCATTCAGTACGTGCCCTCTTTAATACCCATCACCAGGCTAACCCATCCCTCCCACCCCCTCCCCTCTAGAACCCTCAGTTTGTTTCTCAGAGTTCATAGTGTCTTTATTTCAGGTTAATGTCTCAGGTTAATGCCAGCCTTGTACAATGAGTTAGGGAGTGTTCCTTACTCTTCAATTTCTCAGAAAAGTCTGAGAATTCTTCTCTAAGTGTCTAGTACAATTCACCAGTGAAGCCATGCATGTGGTCCTACACTTTTCTGTGTTGGAAGGTTTTTGATTATTGATTCAGTATCCTTACCCATTGGTCCATTCTCTATATTTTCTATTTCTCCCTGATTAAGTCTTTTATTTTATTTTATTTTATTTTATTTTATTTTATTTTATTATGTTATGTTAATCACCATACATTACATCATTAGTTTTTGATGTAGTGTTCCATGATTCATTGTTCGCATATAACTCCCTGATTAAGTCTTGTAGGTTTTTTGTTTCTAGGAATTTATCCATCTCTTCTAGGTTATCGAATTGTTGGCATAGTTATTCATAGTCTCTTGTGATCCTCTATATTTCTGTGGTATTAGTTGTAATATCTATTTATAATTTTACTTATAATTGCATTATTTGAGTCCTCTCTCTTTTCTTCTTGGTGATTCTAGCTAAAGTTTTGTCAATTTATTTCTCTCTTCAAAGAATCAACTCCTATTTTTGTTAATTTTTCCTACTGTTTTCCTATTCTCTATTCCATTTATTCTGTTCTAATCTTTATTATTTTCTTCCTTCTGCTAACTTTGGGCTAGGTTTTTCTTCTTTCTCTAGTTCCTGAGATGTAAAGTTAGGTTATTTAATTGAGATCTTTCTTTTTCTCTTAATGGATGCATTGATAATGGTAAACTCTCCCCCTTAGAAATGTTTTTGCTACATCCCAGAAGTTTGGGTATGTTGTGTTTCCACTTTTGTAGAGCCACCAGCTGGGCTCTGTAATCATCTCTGGTCCAGCAAACTCACAGGCTGTGTTCCCCAGCAGGAAGGTGTCCACATTTAGACTCTGCGACTGAGCAGTGCTGTGGGACAGGCTCTGCAATTGCTCTTGGTCAGGTGGAATCTCAGGCTGTGTTCTGTGACTAGATGGTGCCCCTGGCTGGACTCTGTGTTTAGGTGGAGCCACCATCTGGGCTTTGTTAAAATCAAGGACAGATAGAGCCTAGCCTCGAAGGTTCCCTGAGCAAACAGAATCAGTTAGTAATGCAGGCAAAGCTTAATTTAGCTTATTTTAGGAAGCTAACTTGACCAGGATCATTTCTTGCTTATGCCTCTAGAAATCATAAGCGAACTTGAACTGTTTCTTAAAATCGATATGAGGCAACCACTGAAAATTGTAATATTGTAATCAATCACCATGAAGCATAAATAGTCACTGCTTTCTCACTATATAAGCTGCCTTGTAACAATACACCCCTGAGACTCATTTTGTGTTCTGGTTTGAGTGCTCCTGTTTTGCAAACTGTCTTTTTGCAAATTGTCTCTTTGTGGTGTATGACTTTGCTAATTACCACTTCAGTGATTCATTGGTTTTATGTTGGCTATTTTGAACTTTTAACATTTTATGGAGTTAGAAGTGGGATCCATGGAAGACCTCCAACAACTCCAATGCCAGTGGAGTTGACAGAAGTGCTGGTACCCAGAGCCCACTGAGCTCACAGCTTTCTCCCCGACCCTGGAGCTTGAGGTAAGTCTCTCTTGGATCTGAGCTCCGCTCTCTGCATTCTGAGCTCTCCAACTGTATCGTGTACACTTGTCTTCTGTTTCTGTTTTGCTTTCTGGTTTCTGTTTTTGTTTGCTGATGGGTAAATCACCCATCCTGTTCAAAAATCAGGAAAACACGCAATTCCAGATGTTTTAGAACAGCTGTTGGAAAACAGAGCCCCTCATAGTTCTAATCCAAGCATAATTGTTAAAAACAAGTAATTTAAGTAAATATAAATAAGATCAAAGTTTGCACTAAGTTAAACTGGATAATGGATAGTCATTGACTATCTAAATCATTTCCAAATAAGACAAACACTGAATGTTAAACATAAGTGTATCTACTTTCAGCTTTTTAATTTTTGTACAGAGACCAAAAAAAAAAAAGCCACCCACATTTGAGTCTATTAATAAACATGTTTTATGCCACACTGAAAAAAATTTATTATGAGAAAGAATATGGTTCTAACAATTTTAGAAATGTCTTTACAAACTGACTAATCTACTATAGAATGCTAATCTATGATAGTTCACATTGTATGCTCTCTAATTTTCACTGGAAAACAACTTGAGCTGTCAAATCGTTGAAAAAGTTGGAAGAAGAGCTGAGAATACAAAATGAACCAAAGAGAAATTGTCAGAACATTTAGAGTAATAAGCATAAATGAACATTGCAAACTGTGCGCGTTGGTGCTAAGAGAATGCAGGCAACGCGGAAAGCATCCCTTTGGAAGGTGAGAAGCAGGGGAACACCCATGAGCGCTTTCTCCTACGGCAGAATGATTTACTGTAATGTCTCGTTTTTCCAACTGTGGTCTCAGACCATTGGGGAATGGTGATTAATATTTATTTAAATAGAAAATATACATATTATCTATATTGATCCATACAGATAAATGGATAATATATATCTTCATTTTATCTATAATTTACAGATTTATTATAAATTTATATTCTATATATAAATAAAAGAGAATAACTTCATAGAATGCAAAACAGAGTACATACATGGCATATACTGAATGGAGAAAATACGTACCTCCCTATTAAACTTTATTTCAGTTACTTATATGGTTTTATATACGTAAGTATGTGCTGGGCCACAATATACACTATATTCCTTGCCATGGAATGATGCAACATGTTTTAAAGCCACTGTTCTTATAAAACAATAAACTGAGTAACAAAAGGGTCTATGCAACCAGCCAAAAAGGCCAATACAAGAACAATCATCATTTCTGTCCTGTACACACAGTGGTGACCGCCCCCCCTCCCCAGGCCAGGTTGTGATCACTCTGTGAGAGGTTCATACTTCGTTACCTTCTCTTTTCAGGTTTGTAGCCAGATAGCAATCTTGGTTTAAAAGAACTTTCCCCATTTCTTAGAACTGCTTACAAGGCTGAGAATTCTGCTCGTGGCTTCCCAGATATTTATAGTGCTGCCATTTCAAATCTTTATTCTGCCTACTCAACATAGAGCAAACTTCTTTAGCAATGACGTGGGGATCCTGTTGCCCTTATCCATTCTATCATTCCCAATCTAAAAGAGCAGTGTCAGGATGAGCCTATAGACATGAGCAAATCCCATATTGTAATTCCCAAAAGGGATATGGTTTAACTATATGACATAGGAGTTTATACTCAATTAACATAGTATATAGGCAATTATGTTATCCTGTAAGAGTAAAGCTGTAATTACTCTGTAACAATTGCCTTGTATTCTTGTCTAGATAAGCTTTGTAAGTTTTGAAATTGAGAAAATAATATTTGAACTAATAAAGTTGAAATTATCAGCAAAATAAAAGAGGTTTGGGGAAGTTTTTTGTTTTGTTTTTGTGTTTATTTTTGTTTTTGTATAACTACTAGAAATAATAAGGATTAAAAAAATGACTATACGTGAAAAATAGAAAATGTGTTTTCAATAAAAGAAGGTATGATGAATGGAGATGCATTTTTGGTAAAGGGACTAAAAGAAGGTAATTTTATCCTAAAGTAAAATGATTGTTGCAGAACAAGAAGGAAAAAGAACAAAACCTATATAAATATAGAAAGCTGTGGTAGGTTTGTGGAAAATCAATCTTGAGAAAGGAATTTTTTAAAAAAAATTTTATGTATTTGAGAGAGAGAGCACAAGTGGGGGAAGGGGCAGAGGGAGAAGCAGACTCTCCATTGAGCAGGGAGCCCGATATGTGACTCGATCCCAGGACCCTGAGATCATGACCTGAGCCGAAGGCAGATGCTTAACCAACTGAGCCACCCAAGCACCCTGAGAAAGGAATTTTATGTGTGGTCAAGCTAGGATTAAAATAGATTTAGTTAAGTTAAAAAGAAAAAAAAAAAAGGAAAAATTGTAATATCAAAAGTATACTAGTGCAAAATTAGACTATGGTTTTCTTTCCGTTAAAAGGACACAGTTTTCTTAGATTCTGGTCTGTAAACAAAGGTTTTTCTTTACCATAAGTGTATTCTGCATAAAAAACAAAGATTCTATGTTTTGTCTCTATCAGGTCTTCGAACTTCCTAAGAAAACTGAATCTTCTCTACTAAAAGAGCTAAGTTGTTCTTTTTTTTTAACAACTATGTAACTTTTGCATCTGTTAAATTTCATGGGAAGCACTGTCAAATAAGAAGTGATACTAAACTTCCTTTAAGAAATATTATTCGGAAGTAGTTCATATAAATGTTCCAGAAATCATACGGAATTCCTGGTTATCAGATTTGTCCTGATATAGTGTTATCAGCCAAAATTCCAGCTACTGTCTTAGAATATTTTATATCACAGATAACCAAATTTCCCTGTCAATTATATGATAATGAATTCTTATCTGATCTTTAACTGTGGCCATTTTTAGGTCTTTTGTCATTTCTGTTTTACTCTGAGACTTTCATAAATATGTTTCATCTTCAGAGAAATTCATGGACAAGTGTTCCAGAAAGCAGGTTTCTGGTAACTTTAAGATTGTAACACTGAACTGGGTAAGAATTTCTAAAACTTTGATGGAAAACAGATGAATTTTTAAAACTGCCAACATAAGATCAAGATCAACATGAATTAATTGCTGAAGACTAAAGGAACTAATGAGGATGATTGTAATTTTTATGACTTAATTTAAAACATAGCTGTTTTTTTAATGTTTTGTTTTCCGGATTTAAGAGAGCCTATATGGTCAATCACTATTCTTACTGCACTTATCATAAATAATCAAGCCAAGTTTTTTAAAACTAGACTTAATTTATAACCAAATTTGTCTCGCTATTGTTGTCTTTGATGGAAAGGAAATGATTATGCAGGAAAAAATTACATTTCAGTAATATACCTTCATAGAGATCAGATTCTAATACTGTTAATTGTATTTGAAGATTGTTTTCTACCTGTAAATTGGGCTGGGTCCTGTATTCTAATTTCCTCCAATAGGTGGCTAAAAGTCTCCAAACTAACATTTTCAATTTTCTCCCACTAATTTGACTTGGAACCACTGTGAAACAAAAAGCTGCCCTTTTCCCAAAGCCATGAAAGCTAAAGCTGGACAACTTGATATAAACTTCAGAGACTCAGCACAACAGCTCTATGTGTGAACAATCCTCTTGCCTTTTGCTCTGGGGCCACTCAGAAAGGTCACCAGACATACTCACACTGCAAACCAGGAAAATCTGTCTGATTATCACTGCTTGCCTTCCTCCATCTAAGGATGCTTAGAACCTGACATCTAGAAATCTTCTCAACTTGCTTCTCTCCAAACTCAGAAAACTGAATTTATAATTTGCTCAAACTATTAACCTTTGTTTTTCTTTTGTTCCCACAGAAATGCCTCTCATTAAAATGCCTGCTTGCTCACATATCATAGAGAGGCCTAATTTAGAAGAAAGCCCATCTGCAACATGGCCTCCTGAAATCTGATATCCTCAAGTTCACCCGTCCTTACCTGGTCATGGGGATGTGTGTTTGCTAATACATCGTGTTGTGCTTATGTAAATAACTTGTGAAAAAATCATACAGGGGCTTAGAAAGGTAAAGCCTGAATCTGATTATAACTGATTTGATTTATTTAATTGGTTAAATCCTTGGCTGTTCTCATATCAACCTCTCAAGTGCTCCATATATTCTCAAAGATTTTAAATGCTTGTCAGCAGCCACTCTATATGCCAAATGGTGTCCATCAGGATCAGACAACTGGATGAAATCAACAATAACTGCATGAATGATGAAGAAGTGATTACATGGCCCTCTGGCCTGATGACCCAACTAATGGAAACAGCGAATGTGTGATTCTTCAGCCTGACTACATCAACAGTGGTAATGGAGAATAACGCTATCATGGTTTGGACACACTCTCAGCCTGCCGAGAGAAAGCCTGAACAGACGGAATTGTTGAAATCAAGGAAGGATGGAGGTGAGTCTTGCAAGTTCCCTGAACAGACAGAACCTGCTTAATCATGCAGACAAAGTTTCATTTAGCTTTTTTTGCAAGGCTACCTTGACCTGCATCATTTCTTTCTTGTGCCTCTAGAAATGATCAGCAAATTAGAACTATTATTTATAATTGGTATGATATAACCATTGAAAATTATAATATTGTAACCAATTCCTGTGAAGAATAAAGGGTCACTCTCTAAGCTGCCTTATAACAATATACCCGAGACTCATTCCATGTTCTGGTTTGAGTGCTCCTGGTTTGCAAACTGTGTGCACAATAATTTTTACCGATTACTGCTTCAGCGATTCATCAGTTTTACTTTGGCTATGTTAAACCTTTGACAGCTTCACAGTCGGACAAAGCTCTGTTCTGCAATCAGGCAGGGGCACAGGCTGCCTGTCAAATATGGGGGGCTGCAGGCTGAGCTTCCCAACAGGGTAGCCTGCTGGCTGTGCTCTGCTATTGGGTGACACTGCCGTCCAGGCTCTCTACCTGGGGAGGGCCTCCCCCTGGATCCTGAAGCTGGGTGGGGCTGGGGACTGTGGTTTGAGGTTGGGTGGGGTCACTGTCTGGAAACCTTGGTAGATTGAAGCCACAGTCTCTGCACCCTAATTGGGCAGAGTCACTGGCTGGGCTCCCTGCCTAGGCAATACCAGAGGCTGTCTTCCAAGGCTGCCCAGGGTCACTGTTCCATCTCCCAGGTCAGGTGAGGCTAGAGGCTATGCTCAACGATTGGGCAGGGCTGCTGGCTTGGTTCCCCGCCTGACCAGGGCTGCGGGAAGGTTCCACAGCTGCCAAGGTTCTCTGACCAGGCCTCTTCTCAGGCAGGGCTGGAGGCTATGCTCGGCAGTTGCAGGGGCTGCAAATTTGCTTCCTCGCCTGGATGAGGCTATAGAATGGGCTCCATGGCCTATTCTTACCATTGGGTAGGGACTCAAATCCCTCCCTGGCCGGACAGGGCCATGGGCTAGACTTAGTGGATGGGCAGAGCTGCTGGCTGGGATCTCGCCCAGGGGCTAGTGCATGCAGACATGTGATCCAAAAAGATCTGAGTGCTGGTTGTGCTAAACCAGGTCCCCCTTCATCTCTGTCTGATCCTTGGTGGTCAAGTCCTGCAGATTCCCCCAGTGATCCCCTTGTCAGCCTGAGGGAGTGGTAACACGATCAAAGTGAAACTGCTTCTCCTACCTTCTAAAGCTGTCTTTCTCAATCTCTGTGGCCTAGGGGGTGATTCTGAGATTTTCACAATGGTATCTTGCCTATGCATAGTTGCTAGTCAGTCTTCTTGAGAAGGGGACTGAAGTTGGGAAAACCCATGTCGCCATCTTGATGGCATCACATCCAGGGGCTCCTGGACCATGGCCAAGAGGGGTTTGAGCTGATTCCCAGGCCACTGCAGGGTCCACAAGTGAGGGTGACTCTGCCCAGGTCCCTTGCGTATGGGGCTGGTGACAGGACCAAAGCCAAGGAGGCTGTAACTGAGCTCTCGGGGATACAGAGCTGTTTCGGGGTCTGTGGCAGAGACCACAGTTAGCAAGTCAGGTACGTGGGCCGGAGCCTGCCTTCTCAAAATGGCTCTCCACGGTCTTGCACTACCTTGGGTTTCACATCTCCTAGAGGGATCCCAGTGCTCTCACAAAAAGACACTCCTGTTCAGAGATGAATGCCAAATTATGGTTGTTGGGGATCTGGGAACATGAGTGAGGGGTGTCTTATTTTGGCATCTAGCTGATGGTTTTCACGTCACCTTTTTATTTGCTTTTTCTATTACCTCTGCTTCCTTTGGTATAAGCTGTTCTGATTTGTCTTTCACACTGCTTGCGCTCTTGAGGGAAAACTAATTGGCATGTGTGAGCTCATTTCTCATTCCCTTGGCTAGTAATGTGTTCCTGAGGCAGGGTGAAACCTGGTGTCCCTCCGCATGGGGGGCAGGGGCAGAAGAGAGCAGCCTCTCAGAGCAGAAAAACCGCAGTGCTGTAACCTAGGCCCTCCACTCCCAAGCCCCCTCCCAACCCCAGCTCTTCCCGACGTACTTCTACCCCAGGCCCTGTGCTTATTCCTGAGCAGCTACCCTTTATTAATTATTTATTATCAACGGTTCTTGGTTCTTCCATGGCTCAACTCCCCAGTCTCTCCTGATTGGATTCAGTAGAGGAAGCCAGCAGCCACTAGTAAATGGCCAACCTGTCCAAACTAGCAGACAAAAAGGAAGGAAAGATGAGGATAAAGAGGTCCCAAGACATCGGAGTGGGGATCCCAGCACCTAGGAGAGGGTTGACTCACACCTCCACGGATCGTCTTAACCCTAAGTATCTCCGATCCCGTGATGTTATGTTGGAAGATCCTGAAGCCGAGAGCGGCAGGAGCAAGCGATACTTTGGCGAAGTCCATCAGCCATGCTGGAGGATTTCTACCCCAAACCGGACTTAGGGCACAAAGAAACTCCAAGTTCAAACAGCTGCCACGTGAACCAACTTGTACCTTCTCCCACTTTCAAATGCTCATACTCTCAGAGGCTGATCGGGAATTCAAGCCAGCACAGTCTCTGAGGGGGGAATACCCAAGCCCACCTCAGGGCGCATTGGTAGCCAAACCACACATCTGAAGAGAAGGTCCCACACGCAGTACCGGATGGCAATGAGGCGGCCTCGCTATTTCCCATAGGGATGTTCAGTGCGTGTCGGCCAGCCATGGAGAGATGGGGAACGGAACTCCTTCACCATTGCCACGAGACAAAATAGGAGAGTGATAATGGAATAATGAATAATCATCTCCCTTCTGACTACATTCCACAAATCTCCCCCATTCTGAATGGCAAACTGTACTTTCTATGAGGCAGTCTGTTTTAAAACAGAAGGCGTGTGGTCTAAGCGTGATTTGGTGAAGCAAGAAAACAAAGAAGCTTAATTTAGTGAAATACAAAGGTGCAATGCAAGCTTCCAACCTCCTGACAGGTTCAGACACTGAAAGAAAACAGCAATTATGCAGTAAGTTACATCAAAGGCACTCGTGTCAGTCTTGAGCCCACTGGATTGGAAATAAGTATGTAAATAGTTTATTGGAGGTTTATACTGCTAAATCCTAAATCAAACACAATACAAACAGCATTCTGCAACCACCACGTTTCATTTCTCTCTTTCTCTCCCTTTGCAGCTAAAGGAGCAAGACGGACTGAATGATGGTAAGAAAGCAAACTCAGGCCATCTCACCTTCTGTGCCCTACCCTGTTTCCCCTCTCTCCAGTGTCCCTGGTTATTTATCCCTAACTCAGGGTACCTGCACCCCAAGCAGGCCAAGAACAGGCTCCCACCAGGATATGGAGCTCCAGCAGGGGGAGAAGGATGCAATTTAGGAACCACAGCCTCCAGCAGGCTACAACTGCCCGTGGGCCCCCACTCACTACCAGCTGGGGATCAGAGGCCCAGTGAGGCTGGGGAGCATGGCCAATGTCACACAGCTGGTCCATGGAAGAACTGAGGCTTACAGCCTAGGTCTCAGCCTCCCTTGTGCTCTGGTCCATTTCTGGGAACATCAGGGAGGCACACGGGTTTCCCTCTCAGAAGGGACAGAGAGGCCAGATAATTACCCTGTCTTATTTTCCTGTGCTGGATGCCCACCTCATGGGTGACACATGGCTCTGCTGCCCTTGGTTTTCATGCTTCTCTTGTTTCTCCCATGGCACCACTCCACGGAGAGGATGTCCCCTCTCAACTACACCTCCAAATCCATCAACACACTCAGACCCCCCACACTAGCTGCTCAGACTTCCGAGACCATCCTCTTGCTTTGCACTTGTCACATTTTGTCTTGTTCTGTAGTTACTGGCCTACTTTTCCTAATCCCCTACTTCTACACACACACACACACACCACAAACATCTGTTGAAGGCAGGATTTGGCCTTTCTTCCCTCACTATTGAATGTCCCATTTGCCTAGGTCAGTGTCTGCTCTATAGTGAGTGCTCAAGAAATAGTTGTTGAATTGAGTTAATTACTTAGAAGGTGCTAGAAGCTCCATCAGTCCAGCCATTTCTACTCAACATACCTCACACAGCAGCAATCCCAGGCTTTTCTAGAAGCAAAAGGCCATGCTTGGAGTATTCTGAGATTGATAAAGTGATGTCCTGTGAGTGGGAAGCAAATTCCACCAGTCTGAGCAACTGTGTGGCAAAGCTATGTTGGACCATTCTAGACAAGTCCTTTGGAGCCTGCCATCACAGCAGAGGCCATACTGTGTGGACAGTCCTAGTTCCACTTTAATAAAAAGCAAAGGCCTTCCAAATCCCCAGGGTCAGCTCATCAAGGAAGGAGATTTTGTGGGAGGGAAGAGATTTGGCATCATACTAGGACCAGTACGTCCTTTTATATAGGTCAGGCAAAACAGGTGAGAAGTGAGGGTCCAGAGTTCCAGATTAGCTAGAAACAGCTTCAGTTCAGTGCCATCAACATTTACTGAGTTACCATGATGCATGAAGCTCAGGCTAGGAAACATAGGAAAACGAAGGTTAAGACCCAGTCCTTGCCAAAGCAAGAGTAGAATTTTTGCCAGGCAAAGTCCAACTCATGACTTAGAAACTCAGCAAAGTCTTCCTTCCTCTGCAGTCTCATTGGACTTTATTTTATCCTGTCTGTATATTTATATATACACACATACATGCATACGTACATATATGTACACACGTGTGCATCTACATCCACACAGACTTCTGATTATTCACTCAACAAACACTTCTTGAGAATAACTATGTTCTCTGCACTGTTGTAGGCAGTTTGGATTCAGTAGGGGATAAAAGAGACAAAAATCTTCACTCTCCTGAAATTTTCATGCTGGTTGCTCACATGTCTGCCTCCCCCGCCAGACTGTAAACTTCTTTGGACCAGGGACCACAGCATGTTTGCTGCATGTTTGCTGCATCTTTACATCCCCCGTGCTCAGCACAGAGCGAGTGCTCAGAAAGAAAGGAGAGAAGGAAGAGAAGGAAGGTCTGAAGGCCAACACTGAGGCAAACACTTCTAAATAAGGCAAAATGATGTGTCCTCTCAAACAAGGGCCTGAAGAGAGTGCAGGGAAACAGCAGAATTAAGGAAATCTTCAAGGAAGAGGTGGCATTTGGATTAGACTTGATGGATGCCTAGAATATCAAAAGGCAGAGATAATGGGCGGAGATGGCTCTGGTGTCCATGGTGCTGGGACAGCAAAGATCACGGGTGGCAGCAAGCAGCCGGTGTGTCCTGGAGGCTGCCGGCTTCTGCTTTGGCTATGGGGCAGGGTGTGGAATGAGGAGGGGTGGCAGACACGGCTAAAGAAAAAGGCAAGGGTTGGGATGACGAGATGGCAGAGGGCTCTAAAAGCTCTAAGGAGCATTTTAGGAGTGACTCTATTCTGTTGGCAATTATGAGCTGATGATGGTTCTTGGTTGAAGGAAGAGGAGGCAAGGAGAATCCCTGGGGATACTGTGGAAGTGCTGATATTTGCATCAGCGGCACTTTGACTAGAGAGCCCCTCGCTGCACTTTCCAAACCAAGGGGTTACCTAATGCCCAAAGGGTAAGAGGAGAGATCAAAGACCTAAGATACAGAGGAGCCCACAGCTCGGTGGCGCAGAGCATCAGTACAAGGAAACAGTTTCTCAGCTTTTTCTTATTTGGGGAAGGACTGGTATCCCATTCTGAGGACATCTTCATCAGAGCAAGTTAGATTAGGACTGAAGGCAGAAATGTTGATGCCACTGTCTTCTAAAACCAAGACAAATAAGGCACCTAAGAAACATGGGCTGCAGCGTAATTAACAAATCTACCATCTGTCACTTGCCCAGTCATCCAATACTGCCATTTATTGATAATTAATGGAACTGTTAATAGGCTCTTGGACACAAAGAGTAAAAGCCATTAAATAGTCCCTCCAAGAATATATAGCCTACTTAGGGAGCTGGAATAGTTGTATGAAAAGATAAAATATAAAAAGCACCAAATGCTAAACTCCAAAGTATAGTAAGGGTCA
The DNA here is from genome assembly GCF_004348235.1 of Phoca vitulina. NCBI lineage: Eukaryota > Metazoa > Chordata > Mammalia > Carnivora > Phocidae > Phoca > Phoca vitulina. The sequence goes on from NW_022589713.1 coordinate 25,888,385, forward strand.
GAACTTGTTGGTTTCTAAAATGTCACTGTAGACACCATCATACAATAATGATTTATGGCACCTACTCCAGTGCCTGGCACACACTAGGTGCATAGGGTAAATATTTACTGGAAAGAATAAATGAACATGATATTTTGGAATAAGTTATAAAGAACGGAGTAAGAATGAACTTTAAAAAAATAAAACTTTATTTTATGAAAAATATCAACAAAAGCATATAAAAACACTTGATATATTCTAATGACTTCCACAAGTTTGATCAAGGGTTGGGAAAAAAATTCATCATTGGAATTCATAATTCAAATTGTGATCTCCTTTCTGAGACTTGGTTCCCTAATATGCACAACAAGAGGGTTGAACTTCAGCAATAAAATGCCTTCCTTTTGTGAATCAGAACCTGTTTCTTCTGCTGAAGACAGGCTCTGATGAAGACAGAAATCAAGCAGGTCCATCCTTCCAAGGTCTGGACCTCTCAGACGAGGCAGTCATTCTTACCAGAACATGAGCAGAAAACACATGAGTACATCCAGAAGGTTCCTATAACAGAGGCCCCAGGCATCAGAAATTTTCATTTTTCAAGTATTATTAATGACCCTTCAACCGTCTCATCCAAAACCTTCTTACAGACCAGATTTTTTTTTTAATAAACATCCCCAGAGAGAAGAATGTCTTGCTTATGTTTCTAAGGCTTCCATCTGCTAAAACTTCAGAAGGCTTGTTATATCCACATAGGAATAAATGACATTGAACCATAGATGCCCTTGATATCATAAAACTCCCAAATTAGTTATATCTGTCTATATTCTCACTGCCTGATTCCCACTGGAGTGGTAGTTTGCTTTCCTGCAGTAGTTTATCTCCCTGAGTCTGTGCCTCATTATCGGTGCTGCCGCTGACAAAACAGAACATGGCTCTGCTCTTCATTCTCATTACAACTTTCTGAAAAGAAAACAACCTCTGGGCTGGTGGTTTTCAGCCATGGCTACACACTAGATAACCACTAAAAAAATTTGATGCCTGGTCCCATTCCCAGAATTTCTGACTCAATTGGTCAGGGGTGTGGCCAGAGCACTGGGATTTTTAAAGCACCCCAGGTGATTCTGATGTTCAGCCAAGGCTGAGAACCACTGGGTTAGGCCATCCTAAAGGGCCTAAGCAAGCTCTCTATAGAGAGTACAGGGGTACATTTGCAAAGAGAAAAAAGTCTGTACTTCAATGACCTTATCTGTAAGTTGTGATCAATAATGGTTGTAGCATTGTGTTGTTGAGATGTTTATATGAGATCACATATATACGGCATCTTGCAGTAGACATCTATCTATCTGGTGTCTCAACATTCACAACTGCGTCTGAGAAACTACTTTCCCTACTTTCAATCCATGTAGTTGCTGTAATCATTATCTTGCCCTTATTCCAGGAAAGAACACCTGACTTAAGCCAGCACTGTTCTAATCACTGTGATTGATCCAAGGATGAGCCCCTGACCTAGACCATCAACACCAATAAGCATCAGCCAATATGTGGGCTTTTGCTAGATCTATTGGGAGGAAGAAACTCTCTTGCTGCAAAGACGCTAAACTGGTGGAATATAAGCCTAGAGTTGCTGGGGTCATCTTGCCACCGTGAAGGAGAACCCCAAGATCAAGAGAGACATGTTTGTGATGACATCAACTGAACACTTTGATCAGCCTGACATGTCCTTGGCTCATCCTTAGGTATTTTAGCCAATAAATCCCATTTTGTGCTTGAGCTAGTTTGATAGTTCACAAGCAAAAGAATCTGGACCAACATGCACTTGACAACCTTTGAATATGCTTAGATACCAGACCCACTGGGAAATTCAGGATTGGGGCCTCTAGGATGCTTCCTTCTTGCTGCAACTTTGCAGAACCAGAGTCTCTAGAGAGCTCTCAAATTCCCAATCCCTCTGGAGCTGACCAAACTCCATGGTACCCACACTGTTTCTTCCTCTGTCCCAAGCCTGAATAGCCCTTGTCTTATAGACAACTTCAAATCACAGCTAGACCTCAAAACTGCCTGGCCTATCCCCTGACTACTGTGGCTGCATCTACCTTCCATGTTCCCATTTGCCCCAAACATTCAGCCTACACCACTAGTTTTTAATAGCTCGTGTGTGTATTTTATTATCTGTATTGTTTCTTTGTACATGTTTGGTTGATCCATCTTTAGTGTAAGTTTTGAGGGAAGGGATCATGTTTTAGTCTACTTTTGGATTCTCCAAATACAATGCAAAGCAAGTAAATGCTTGCTAAATTTAATTAAAAGCATACAGTGGGTTAGGGGATAAATGCAAAGTTGAGTGTGTGGAGTGTGATCCCAATTTTTTTTAATTGTCAAATATATTTATTTTTAGGATGTGGGGTTGAGGACACTTTTAGTTGATGCTTAAATTAAAAATTATTTTTTTCCTAAGTAAAGCAAACATAAAAATTAGGTGAAATAATCCACAAATATGTGATGCCGTTTTCTAGAATAATACCAATTAAAGACTGTGTTGTTTCAGTATAGTGATTAACAGCATCTTGTTTCTCTCTTAAAAGCATCCCAGGACTTTCAGTTTCCAGTTTGGCATGTAAAGGAGCTTGAGAGTCATTACTGTGTCCTAACACAAGTAAAAATATGAACCATCTGAAAATCAACAACTCTTCTCAGATCCATCAGATAAGTGAAGTCAGAGGGTAAACCACGGCTCCATTAGAGGTAGAGACAGGTGAATACAGAGAATCACAACTCATCAGAGCAGAATCCCATGTGCAGAAATCTCTCTGGATACCTCTATGGGAACCACAGTGCCAGGGTACAGGAACCTAAACTATAATTGACAAATTGTTGGAGGCTCGATGTGGACAAATAGGAGCGTTAAAAATTCCAGGGGAAGTCCCACACTTTTGTAAGTTTTACCTCTAGGAGCTCTACCACATTCTCCCAGTGAGGATTCGAGAAAAACCACTGTGCTTCCAGCAGGAGGGCCAGTGGGAGAGCGGGGAGGGAGAAACCATTTTGAAATATTCCGGAGTTCTGTTCTTCTTAACAAGACCTGCCCTCAGGAGACACTATTTTACCAGAATCTAACCTACTGGGGTTTTACCAGAACCTAATCAACCTGGGAGAAGGGAAATACCTAGCTCCAGTCCCCTGTAGCCATCCTGTCCCAGCAGAGGGGGGTAAAAAACCTGAGAAGCACCTGTGAAGTTCGCAGGCCAGGAGCACAGGCTCACTAAAAGACAGAGACCCAATCATAGAACTATGGAACACTTCCCTTCCATCCACACTTCACTACCACATCACTGAACACTTATTTATTGCAGTCCCTCTTGCACACTATGTCATATCCAATTTTCAACAAAAAATTGTAAGGCAAGCTAAAAGGCAAAAACACAGTTTAAAGAGACAGATCGAGCAGCATAACTAGACTTAGAAACAGCAGGGATATTGGCATTATCAGACTAGGAATTTAAAATAACTGATTAATATGCAAAGGGCTCTAACGGAAAGAGTAGACAGCATGCAAGAACAGATGGGAAATGTAAGCAGGACATGGAAATGTCAAGAATCAAGAAGAAACACAAGAGGTCAAAAACACTGTTGCTGATGAGCGAGCAGAAGGCAAGCTGAAGACAAAGCATAAGCTGACCCTGTAACCTCCCCCTACCCCCCACTCTTGGGTGGGACATGTGTGACATTCTTCCAGGGATCTCCCAACTAAATGTTAATACCTTGCTAGAGGGGAAAACAACTTTAACTTGACAATGGCAAGACCTAAGGAGGGCATGTACTGCATGGAGCACTGGGTGTTATACGAAAACAATGAATCCTGGATCACTACACCAAAAACTAATGATGTATTGTATGGTGACTAACAAAAAAAAAAAAAAAAGACCTCTGGTATCTTGTAGGTATCTTGTAGGTCAGTCCTCTTTAGCATATGAAAGTTCTTTTGAAACCTCCCTTTTCCTTACTTCCCCCAACTCCCAAGTGTATAATCACCACTCCTCAAGACCCCAGTGCAGCAGCTCTTTCTGCCCACAGGTCCTGTCCCCGTGCTTTAATAAACCACCATTTTGCACCAAAGACATCTTAAGAATTCTTTCTTTGTCGTCAGCTCCGGACCTCGCCCCACCAAACCTCACCTATATTCCAAAACCCCATCATTACAAAATGAAAAATGCCTTTACTGGGCTTATTGGTAGACTGGACAAGGCTGAGGAAAGAATCTCTGAGCTTGAGGATATGTCAATAGAAACTTCAAAAACTGAAAAGCAAAGAAAAAAGTCTGAAAAAAATGGAACAGAATATGCAAGAACATCCCTAGATGTTCTTGGGACATCTACAAAAAGTAGAACATACTTATAGTGGGACAACTACAAAAAGTAGAACATACTTATAGTGGGAATACAAGAAGGGGAAGAGAGAGAGAAAGGAATAGAAGAAATATTTGAAACAATAATGACTGGGATTTCCCTGAAATTAATGTAGACACCAGATCACAGATCCAGGAAGCACGGAGGCTAACAAGCAGGATAAATGCCAAAACAAAACAAAAACAAACAACAACACCAACAAAAACTATACCCAGGCATAGCATACTCCAACTATAGAAAATCAAAGATAAAGCAAAAGTCTTGAAAGAAGTCAGAAGAAAAAAAAAAAAACACCTTATCTATAGAGAAGAAAAGATAAATATCATCTCTGACATCTCCTCAGCAACCAGCCACGCAAGAAGAGAATGGAGTGGAATATTCAATGTATTAAGAGAAAAAACCAACTTGGGATTCTGCATCTTGGGATATTATCCCACAAGAGTGAAGGGAAAATACACATTTTCTCAAACAAAAATGGATAGAATTTATCACCAGCAGACCTGTCTTGCAAGAAATGTTAAAAGAAGTTCTTCAGGGAAAGAAAATAATAGAGGCCAGACACTTGAATCTACATAAAGATTCAAGTTTTAATGGTATCCAGGATTTATTTTAATCAGGTATAGTAGGACATGCAGACACAAAAATGATTGTCATGAAGGAAGAAGCATTTATTTTACTCACAGCCCCCTAGAAACAGGACAATAACAAAGCACAGGACAAAGGGCCATCTGGGGAAGAACTAAGGCAAGAGGAGCAGGCAGAGAAAGAGAAAGGAACTGTGAGTGGGAGCTTTCATTGTGGTTTTCCTGGGAAGGAATGAGTGAGGCCAAGTCAACAAGCCAGGTGGATTTAGAATTGGATAGTTTGAATAATCTCAGTGGGCTCTGGGCTGTCAGGGTGGTCCCTGGTTGTCTAGCACAATCCTGGGATGATTAAGAAAAGGGGATAATGCTCCAGAGTTCAAGAGCCCAATAAGAGTAGTCAGGTGCGGGTATGGACTCGGGTTTGGTTGGTTTACGTATCAAAGAAGGGCTTGCAGGCAAATTCTTTCCTATCTCTGGGAATTAGTCAACCATGGGGATAGGCAGTCCCTCCCTAGTCAGCAAGACTCCAGATGCCAGAGCCTCAAGAATACAGAAATTAAGAAAACGTAGTTAATACAAGAGCATTAGAGAAGGAATAAGTAAAGCTAAATACAAACATTTATTCTTATTCTTAAACAGCCTAATAAATGTTTGTTCAAAATAATAATAATGTACTTGATGATTATAGTTTATATATAAGTGAAATGAAAGATAACAATGATACAAGAGACAGGAGGGATGAAGTAGGGGTACTTGGTTATTATAAGGTATTGGCAGTACCCATGGAGAGATACAGTGTTATCTGAAAGTGGATTTGGAAGTAACCAAGATGTCCTTCACCAAATGGAATGGATAAATACACTGTGGGGACATCTGGACACTAATAGTATTCAGAGCTCAAAAGAAATGAGCTATCAAGCCATGAAAAGACACAGAGAAAGCTTTGATGCATGTTGCTAAGTGAATGAAGCCTGTCTGAAAGGCTACATACTCTATGACCCTAACTGTAGAAACATCAGGAAAAGGCAAAACTATGGAGACAGTAAAAAGATCAGCAGTTGCCAGGAGGTGGGGGAAGGAGGCATGAATAGGCAGAGCACGGAGGATTTTTAGAGCAGTGAAACTACTCTGTGTGATACTATAATGGTGGATACAGGTCATTATAAATAGAGTGAACCATAATGTAAACTATAGACTCTGGGTGAATAAGACAGTAATAAAACCAACTTGACCTGCATTATATTAACCCAATGAGCTGGAAATTCTAATCAATGTCAGTAACACTCTATTCCTTCCGAGTTGCACGGACTACTTCTAAGTACCTCCACCTTGCTGTACCAACTGATACATATTCCCATTCCCTACAGATCAAACTCACACCAGTTTGCATATTATTCTTTGAGAAGCTTTCCTACGCATAAATGAATCACAATGCATGCTAATTAAAAGCAAACTTGACTCTTAACATTAATATATACTCAAAACTGAGGCCGCATCATAGTATAAACCTGAGGGATCCAAAAATAAATCTGAAATTTTATGCCTAACTTGTAAACTATTATTATTTTCTTAAAACTTTAGAAGCAGAATTATAAGCCATTGGCACTACAGTTCAGGAACAATATTCTCAGCACGGTCATCTGCTGGATTATTCCTGAGGGCACTGTGTTGCGTTCATGCCACGCGAAGCAGATATTCGCTTGCAGATGACATTCAGAAAGAGCATGTTATGTGGAGATACATTTTTTTCCTTAACACTGCTCTTTTTCCCATTCTTTTTATATTCTTTATGATGTATGGGATGAAGATAATTTAATATAAATATTGACTACTTGGTGATTTTCCTTCTCTTAAAATTCTGAGTTGACATAAAGGGCATTCCCCCCTTTAGCAAAGCGTGAAGGAATGTGAGGAATTCAAAAACAGAATTTTTTGTCTTGAAAGATTGATGGTGTAGGTGGCAGTAATAAGTAAGAATAAAATCCAGGTCATAAAGATAATCTGCTTTTATATCGTGAGTGCTAACACACTAAGCCAAGAGTCAGCAAACTTTCCCTGTAAAGAGCCAGCTAGTAAATATTTTGGGCTTTGACTCCAGTACAAATACTCAATTCTACCCTCGCAAAAGCAAACACAGACAATCCATGTAAACAAATGAGCACTGCAGCAGAGCTCCATTAGGACAGCTGCGGGTCGCATGAAATTTTGCTTTCTGAGCTTCCCATCAGAATAAAGTTAATTAAAAATTATTTTTGATATAACTTTTGATATTTAAAAATGTTCTTTTTTTCTGTCGTGGGCAAAACTTAACAGACTTTTGTGGGCCCTTATGTTAAGAAAAAATTTAAATATTTTTGACCCTAAAAGTTTAATTTTTTCCTTCTGATTGTTAAAGAAATTAAAGCATTTCACGAGGCCCTAAAAGTACTGGGGGCCCTAGACATGGTGCCTTCTGTGCCTAGTGGATAAGTTGGCCTTGTGTGGCTGTGTTTCAATAAAATTTTATTTGGTGGCAGGTTGCCAACTCTACACTAAACAATTATACAAGTTTAGTATTATGATACAATTTCTATTATTCTTCCTGGTATATATATATATATATGTATTTTTTTTTAATTTTAAAAACAATTGTTGGCTCAAATATTCCTCCTAAATGTACCTCCTAATTTAAATTTTATTAATACTCATATTATCTGTTAATCTATTTCCTTATTTATTTAACTATTTGAAAATCCTCAATAATTGTCACAGACCAGTATGGTCATACTGGTTGAAACCAACACCTATTCTGATTGGTCAATGCCTAGTCGTTAAATATTGTTAATATCAGTTTTGTATTTACCTTATTCTTCCCAATAGTTGCATAGTACTCCATTATATTGATGCAGCCTAATTTATTTAACCCATTCTCTATAGATTGTTTTCAATTTTTTCACAATTCCAAACAATGTCACAATAAATGGCATTGCACAGTGAAGGAAGTATTTCTATAGGATCACTTACTAGGAGTGGAAATTCTGGGTCAAAGGAAATGCATATCTAAAATTATAATCAATATTAGACAATTGTAACAAAAAATGCTATGCCAAATCGTGTTTTCCCACGGGAACATATGGAGTCTTTATTTCTCCACATTCTCACCACACAATTTTTAAGTTTTGGAATCCTGATTAGAGGCAGGAAACTCCATATTACCATATGGCTCTTTGAATTTGCAAGATTATTAGTGAGACTGGTAATTATATTTCTCTTATGAACTGTATACTAAGATCTTTACCCATTTCCCCTCATGAGTGTTTGTCTTGCATTGATCTGGATACACTCTTAAAATTTATGAATATACACAGTGCTGGATTTTTTTTTTTTTTACTTTTATTGCTTTATAGATGGAATCCTTTCTTTTACTCACCTCACTAAATTATTATTTGTACCAGCTACTTTACTGAACCTTCCTGCTAACTCAGATTATCCTAGTATACTCTTCTTTTAAATACAAATAATGATACATTGGCCCCTTCTTTTTAAATGTATATATCTTATATTATTCTCTTAAACTATTACATTTACTGGAACTTCGACAATAATGTTAAATAATGGTGTTAATGTTCCTAACTTAATAGTAATATTTCAAGTTTTTCACCATTAAGTATGATATGCTGACAGTTATTTATAATATATATTTCTAATCATACAAATAAGAAAATATCCCTTTTCTTCTTATTTTAACCTAAGATTTAAGGAGATCGAGAAAGGCTGCTAAATTTTACCAAAGACTTTGTCAGCATGTACTACAAATTATCTATTGAACTTATTAACAAAATATTAGTGAATAATTTATCACTGCTCTTAATATTTAACTATTTTTGCTTTTCTAGAACAAACTCCACTTAGTCAATTTATTTACAGAACTTTTTCTTTCTTTTTTTTTTTAAAGATTTTATTTATTTATTTGACGGAGAGAGACACAGCAAGAGAGGGAACACAAGCAGGGGGAGTGGGAGAGGGAGAAGCAGGCTTCCCACAGAGCAGGGAGCCCAATGTGGGGCTCGATCCCAGGACCCTGGGATCATGACCCAAGCCAAAGGCAGACGTTTAATGACTGAGCCACCCAGGCGCCCCTCTTCTTTCATTTTTTGATTGAATTTTATAGGGACAAGAGAAGTCTCCTGATCTGTTATCATGAAATTATCTTTTAAACTTTAGGGTTTTTATACTGTAGCTTTTTATTTTTAAGAACATAATTCTTGCTCTGTGATCACAATACCACAACTATTTCAATTTTATTTCTAAGTTTAAATAGGATTAATGTGCCCTATAAGTCCATATCCATTTTTTTAAATCCAATTAGCCAACTTTATAGTACATGATTAGTTTCAAATGCAGTGTTCAGTTATTCATCAGTAGCATGTAACACCCAGTGCTCATCACATCACATGCCCTCCTTAATGCCCATCACCCAATTAACCCCATCCTCCCACTCACCTCCCCTCTAGCAACCCTCAGTTTGTTTCCTATGATTAAGAGTCTCTTATGGTTTGTCTCCTTCTCTGGTTTCATCTTGTTTTGTTTTTTCCTCTCTTCCCCTATGATCCTCTGTCTTGTTTCTCAAATTCCTCATATCAGTGAGATCATATGATACTTGTCTTTCTCTAACTGACTCATTTCAATCAGCATAATGCCCTCCAATTCAACCCATGTTGATGTAAATGGTAAGATTTCATCCTTTCTGATGGCTGAGTAATATTCCATTGTATATATATATATATATAGACCACATTTCTTTATCCATTCATCTGTCCATGGACATCTGGGCTCTTTCCACAGTTTGGCTAATGTGGACATTGCTGCTATAAACATTGGGGTGCATGTGCCCCTTCAAATCACTACATTTGTATCTTTGGTGTCAGTACATAGTACTGCAATTGCTGGGTCGTAGGGTAGCTCTATTTTCAACTTTTTGAGGAACCTCCATACTGTTTTCCAGAGTGGCTGCACCAGCTTGCATTCCCACCAACAGTGTAGGAGGGTACCCCTTTATCTGCGTCCTCACCAACATCTGTCATTTCCTGACTTGTTAATTTTAGCCATTCTGACTGGTGTGAGGTGGTATCTCATTGTGTTTTTGATTTGTATTTCCCTGATGCCAAGTGATGTGGAGCATCTTTTCATACATCTATAAGCCATCTGGATGTCTTCTTTGGAAAAATGTTTGTTCATGTCTTCTGACCATTTCTTGACTGGATTATTTGTTTTTTGGGTGTTGAGTCTAATAAGGTCTTTATAGATTTTGGATACTAGCCCTTTATCTGATATGTCATTTGCAAATACCTTCTCCCATTCTGTAGGTTGCCTTTTAATTTTGTTGACTGTTTCCTTTGCTGTGGAAAAGCTTTTTATCTTGATGAAGTCCCAATAGTTCATTTTTGCTTTTGTTTCCCTTGCCTCTGGAGACGTGTCTAGCAAGAAGTTGCTGTGGCTGAGGTCACAGAGGTTGCTGCCTGTGTTCTCCTCTAGGATTTTGATGGATTCCTGTCCCACATTTAGGTTTTTCATCCATTTTAAGTCTATTTTTGTGTGTGGTGTAAGGAAATGGTCCAGCTTCATTCTTCTGCATGTGGCTGTCCAATTTTCCCAACACCATTTGTTGAAGAGAATGTCTTTTTTCCATTGCATATTCTTTCCTGCTTTTTGAAGATTAGTTGACCATAGAGTTGAGGGTCCATTTCTGGGTTCCCTATTCTGTTCCATTGATCTATGTGTCTGTTTTTGTGCCAGTACCCATACTGTCTTGATGACTACAGCTTTATAATAGAGCTTGAAGTCCAGAATTGTGATGCCTCTAGTTTTGCTTTTCTTTTTCAACATTCCTCTGGCTATTTGGGGTCTTTTCTGGTTCCATACAAATTTTAGGATTTATTTGTTCCAGCTCTGTGAAAAATGTCGATGCATTTTGATAGGAATTGCATTGAATGTATAGATTGCTCTGGGTAGCCTAGACATTTTGACAATATTTGTTCTTCCAATCCATGAACATTGAACATTTTTCCATTTCTTTGTATCTTCCTCAATTTCTTTCATAAGTGTTCTGTAGTTTTTAGAGTACAGATCCTTTACCTCTTTGGTTAGGGAATAAACCTTAGGTAAAGTCCATATCCATTCTTGGGTTCTTTATTTTGATTTTTCTTTTTGCCACCTAAAGCAACCAGGTCAGCACTGTCCAACAGAAACAGAATGCAAGCCACATATGCAATTTTTTTTAAAGATTTTATTTATTTATTTGACAGATAGAGACATAGCGAGAGAGGGAACACAAGCAGGGGCAGTGGGAGAAGGAGAAGCAGGCTTCCTGCCGAGCAGGGAGCCCGATGTGGGGCTCGATCCCAGGACCCTGGGATCATGAGCTGAGCTGAAGGCAGACGCTTAACGACTGAGCCACCCAGGCGCCCCAAGCCACATATGCAATTTTAAATATCTTAGCAACCACATTAGCAAAGAAATACATGAAATTAATTAAGTATTTTACTTAACTCAATATACCCAAAATACTGTAATTTCAATGTGTAATTGATATAGTAATTAACACAACATTTTACATTCTTTTTTCATTTTAAATCCTCAAAATCTGGTTTGTATTTTACTCCTATAGCGTAACTCAACTCAGATTACTCACATTTCAAGCACCCAGTAGTCACATATGATGACTGGTTACCATACTGGACAGCAAAGCCATAGATCATGATACACAAAGGAAATGACATTATTCTTTAGGTCCTCAGCCCAAGGTCTTCTACCCCACAGGCTAACGAGATCAATGTCTCAGCAGATCCACAGTCCTTACAACACACACCAGTTACAAAGTGCTGGGCTAGACAACTTTTAGGAAGTGGCTAAGGAAGACAGTGTTTCTCAAGCTTTAATGTGCACAAGAATTACCTGGGCATCTTGTTAAAATGCAGGCTCTGATTCAGTAGCTCTGGAGTGGGGCTTGAGATTCTGCATTTTTAACAAGCTCCTAGAGGATGCAGGTCCTCAGAAAACACCTGAGTAACAAGGATTAGGTTATAAGTCCTGACATCTGGCATAACTTGAAGAACGTCTTTCTGATACCTTCCCACTTGCCATCCACAGCAATCTAAATCAGTGCTGTCTAATGAAAATATAGCACAAGCCATCTACTGAATGTGACTATAGAATTCCCTGGTCTCATTCTTGCCATTTTCCCTCTAAGCTCTCATCACTGAGTCATTGTCTTCTTTTTTTTAAAGATTTTATTTATTTATTTGACAGATAGAGACATAGCGAGAGAGGGAACACAAGCAGGGGGAGCAGGAATGGGAGAAGCAGGCTTCCCATCAAGCAGGGAGCCCGATGCCGGGCTCGATCCCAGGACCCTGGGACCATGACCTGAGCCAAAGGTAGATGCCCAATGACTGAGCCACCCAGGTGCCCCTGAGTCATTGTCTTCTGAAATCTGATGCTGCTAAGATCATTTATATGGCCAGTTTAATTTATTTTTTTATTTTTCTGCTTGAATATTTTATTCTTTTTCCTTAAATAACACCATGCTAATCTTATTTGGGTTTGGGGTTTTTTTGTTTTCTCAGAATATGATGAAATTTTGACCTGCTAATGCAAATGTTCTTTTACTTTGGAAAAGTTGTCATCTAATTAATCTTTCTCAAATGAGAAATAGTTTGTGACACATTCATTTAATATACAGTTTTATTGCTTCTTTTTATTTGCCCCAATACTATTTTTAAATCAAAGGTACATCTTGATATTAATGATAGTTTGAGATCATAGACGTGCAATATGTTTTATATTTATTTTCAGTTCCTTTTATCCTTTTTTTTTTTGGTCATAAAATCCACATAGTCTGATGCTGTTTCTCTCATTTTATATCGCTATTTTTTTTAAAGATTTTATTTATTTATTTGACAGAGAGAGAGACAGCAAGAGAGGGAACACAAGCGGGGGAGTGGGAGAGGGAGAAGCAGGCTTCCTGTGGAGCAGGGAGCCCGATGCAGGGCTGGATCCCAGGACCCTGGGATCACGACCTGAGCCGAAAGCAGATGCTTAATGACTGAGCCATCCAGGCACCCCTCGTTTTATATCACTATTATTCTAACCATTTTTCTCTTTGTCCTTGCCCTCTGCAATCTATGAGATTTTTTCCAAAAGTTGTCCTCCAAGTCAAAACCTAATTTTCCAGCAGGTTGACCTATGCCTTCTAATTTGGGTTTTGGTTTTATGTCCTTTCTGTACTTTCCTTGGCTTTGTCTTTTTTTTTCATTGCCTCTTGCATTTCTCTGAGCCCTTGCTTTAGAAAACCTGTGTCTCTAACACCTTAGAGTTTAGAGTAATTTTCTTCTGTTTCCTGGAACAATTCTTAAACTTTGTTTTGCATATAACAAATGCTTCCTTTTTTCTTGGAAGTATTTTTGCATAAAACCCATACTGATGCTTTAGGTTTTCTGTCCATTTCTTTGAATGTGTGTTTGGGCAAGGGTGGAAGGTAAAGTTCAGGCAGCAGGGATCCATAGGAGTTGGTCCTACACATTTCACATTGATAGTTCTCAGCTATTCTGTAGTTTATTGTTATTGAGAATAGACATTTCCCTCTCATTATACTCTTAGCTGCTTGTTACTACTTTATAGAAAACCTATTGGTTTCTTTCCTAAATTTATCTTGTAGTCAGCTATCTCAATTAACTCAATTGATTTCCAATTTTTCTCTTAGCTATGGTCTATCTGAAACAGCAAGCACTTACAGCATGCATTTATTTCTTATTATGTACCAGTCACTATTTCTTGTTCCTTATCTTTACAACATCTCTATGAGGCGAGTACTACTATTACCTCATAAGACAGAAAAAAATAGTGATGTTAAATGTCTTACCCAAGTTTACACAGCTAGTAAGTGATTAAATGCTGATTTGAACCCAGGTATATAGGCTCTTAGATCATTAAATCATCTTTAATTATTAAATTACAAAATTTCATTATGTTATCTCCCTCTTTCCCAACTTTTTCTTACCTTATTGCAATGGTAAAAATGAAGTATGCAAAGTTATCTTCCTTCTCTCATTTCTTCTACAACCTGACCCTTCCTGATTAAGGAGATCAACTGGGTGCCAGAAAAGCTAAGGTCTAGAGTAGCTCTGTGCTGAGCATGTGCTCATACATAAGGGTTTAATAATTCTAAGCCTCAACTTTTCTATCAGTGAAGTGATAATAAACACATCTATTTTTTGACCTTTCAGGATTACTGTGAGATTTAAATAGAGCCATTTATGTAAACTGCTTCAAGACCTAGAGATACCATTATTAGCACAATTTCACACCCAGAGCACTTCTAGTTCAGGGGCCTCTCTGCTTAACTTGAACATCCTCAAGCCATCTAGTTGCCTAGAAACTTATTATCACATTTTCTCTACCACCTTCTATTCTCCAATGCACACACATGTACACACCACTATCCACCACAACCACTGTCACTTTACAATCTCCAAAGAATCATTCTTGTCCGCATTCATTTTCCAGAAACTCCTAGTTGCCTATTCATTACCCAGTATTCCCTCTTTGTCAATAGAACCCCTATACTGATGGATAGGGCAATGTGCGCAGCTATAAAAACACATTTCCAAACCTCCTTTGTAGCTAATGCTAGCCAATGAAATAAACACTGAAGGTGGATGAACCAGAAGAAGAGTAGGTCTTTTTGCATGATGATTATACCCTTACTACTGATAAAGAAACAGGCTCAGAGAGGTAGTACAGCTTGCCCCAAAACTTTCAGTCTCTCTGACTGCAAAGATAATGTTCCTTCCACCGCACTACACTGTCCTTATAAAGTTCTCATCCCACTATTCTGGTCTCTTCATATCCTTTATTATCCTCCAACCAGGCTACGGGAGAAGTCTCAAAGTGTCACTCCTGTCCATCAAAGAAAGTAGAATTTTACAGCGACTTTTCAGAGACCAAGTCTTGAATTACAGTATGACCCCAAAACATGGCTTGAAGGATTAGAATTCAAACAGGTCAGAAGAATCCAGGGCTAGTCCTTCCTCATAAGGTAAGCATGAATCTCCTTTGTATCCTAGGTCCCAACTTTGCCCAGTGCCCGTCACCTCCTCTTCTTTTTTTTTTTTTTTTAAAGATTTTATTTATTTATTTGACAGAGAGAGAGAGATAATGAGAGCAGGAACACAAGCAGGGGGAGTGGGAGAGGGAGAAGCAGGCTTCTTGCTGAGCAGGGAGCCCGATGCGGGACTCGATCCCAGGACCCTGGGATCATGACCTGAGCCGAAGGCAGACGCTTAACGACTGAGCCAGCCAGGCGCCCCCGTCACCTCCTCTTCTGTACCTGCTCAGAGAGGACCTGGATCTGAGATCCTAGGAGATTGACAGAGGCATCCTCAAAGCAAACTCCAAAGCCATGAAAAGTACACATCTCAAGTAAATTCCTGTCCCCCACTGTCAGAGCTAGAGGTTCTGGATAAATGTCCCAGGGTTAAAAATTCTTTTCTTTTGGAAGGTGATTTGAACTTGAAGGACGGAAATAACAACATAAAATACGACAAAAAAAGGCCTATGTTGCAAACCTTATATTCCATTATAAAAGGATGCTGAGTATATATGCCCTTTGAATTCTTATGAGCAAGCTCTCCGTGCAGCTATGATTCAGGATGAGGAATATTTACAGTGCCAAGCTTTATTTTCACAGGCACATGACATTCTTAGCAATAACTTGTAATTTTAACCGACATTTCTGAAGTTGTTTTCAAAACAGAAGTTAGCCTTTGAAATCTGTGAGCGTCTCAAATGTTTTAACTTAAAATATGCATACATAATTAGCTATGATCATTGTATTAAGTATTTTGTCTACTTAACATATCAATAAAGATTCAATATTGTAATCATATAGCAGGTAGGAAACTCTGGGGAGATACTTTGGAATAATGCTGGCAAGTACCACATCAAAAGCATATATCCTGCATCCACCCATTGACAAGAGGGGAAAACTGAGAAACATCCACAGAAATTTGCTCCAGAGTCTCAGAATGACTCAGTAGTAGATTTAGACTTAATATTTAAGTTAAGCCACCAAAGGAGAACAAAAACCACAACTAACAGCAAACCATTCATACAACTTTCATCATCAAATATGTCATGGGCGAGGTTCTCAGCAGTGATGAAGGAATCTGCAGGAATGGTTCAGAACCTCGGAGATCAGGGCACAGCATAATTTGGGTCCCTATGGCATCCATAATCGTTTCCAAGGGGCTTTCCCATAGCAACTGATTTCTTCTCAGAGTTTGTATGAGGTAGCTAGCTCTGGTACTGGATTCATCAATGAAGATGACAAATTGTCTTTCTCACTTTGATTCATAAGAAATCTCAGGATCCCTATATATTCTACTTGTAAAATGTATTAAGTAGACTTCAATACAAACATCAAAAAATGTGTCTTAAGGATTTTTAGAGTTTTTCTTAAGGATTTTTGTTCAGAACTCACAAAGTAAATCTCTTTCAAAATATCCAATCTGGGGCGCCTGGGTGGCTCAGTCGTTAAGCGTCTGCCTTCGGCTAAGGTCATGATCCTGGGGTCCTGGGATCGAGGCCCACATTGGGCTCCCTGCTGGGTGGGGGGCCTGCTCCTCCCTCTCCTTCTGTCTGCCGCTCTCCCTGCTTGTACTCTCTCTCTCTCGCTAATAAAAAATAAAAAATCTTTGAAAAAAAATATCTAATCTGGCATTCTGGGTTAAAAACAGTAACAAAAATTAACCTCAGGAGGAGCACTTAAATACCAAAACCCAAAATAAATGTGAGGGTATGAAGCACTACACCAAATTACAAAGATCCTGGTTAAAGGAAAACTACTCCACCTGTCTGGAGATTTTAAAAGTACACAACTCCCTCCTTCACTTTGAAAGAACCTTGCTTGGAGCCTTGCACATAGTAGAGACACGGTAAAATTCCGTAAAGCCCTGAGTGCTCTTTTGAGGAAATCAAACATCACAGTTCACAGTTTGACACTGAAGAGCAATTCCCACACGCCATGAGTGTTTCAAAGTTCTTATTATATCTGAATATATCCTAGCATCCTAATGCCTCATGGCTTATTATCTATGCAGCCCTTCCTGTTCACTTGGAAGTTCCTGCATGGAGTGAGGGGTGCAAGTCTTAAACTAAATGACCTCAAAGTCAGGGGTAAGCAAATGTTAGCTTCGGCAGACTCTCCTGGAGGGCTTGTGAAAACACACATTCCTGGTCCCCATACCTAGAGATTCTGGTTCGGCAGGTCTGGCTTGGAGCCCAAGAATTTGCATTTCTAACAAGGCCCCAGGGGATGGGGATGCTGGGGGTCCTGGCACCACACTTCAAATAGCACTGCTCTAAGGTCCTTTCCAATTCTAAGCCTAGCCTTTAAGAACCTAGTCTCAACAATTTGCAAGATTCCTTAGAGTCTGGGATTTTAGGGCATCCCACAGGTGCAAAATCACCGGAGGGGAATAACCTCACTCACACCGGCATTATCTGCCCTCTGCGCTCTCCTCTGCCCACCTTGGGCCTCAGGCTCCCGCACCTCACACTCACCGAGCTTCCCGAACTTCCCCGGGTCTGGGGCCGCTCAGAATCCCAGAGACCAACCCCCAGTTCTGCAGAGGTCCGCAAGGCGCCCTCGGCGGACCTGAGGGAGCGCGCGGGAAGCCAGGGTCCGCGCTGCGCCGCCGCAGGTGGTAACCAGCTGCAGCCTTTTATAGCCGCCGCTGACCCTTGACCTTGGCCACGCTGCCCTACTAGCTGGGGCTTTTAACTGTTAGCGGGTTTACATGTGAGTGTCCAGAGACGGTCCAGCTGTCTGTTGGCTTAGCAGCGATTCCGGAGAAGCCGGATGTGGCCAAAAGAACTTGGGAAGTTTCTCAGAAACCGAGGGCAGCCTTTATGTGCTGGCTGCTGAGCTGAGGTCACTGATGCTGCTTGGGCTGAGGACTCGCTGTTTAGCTCCAAGGATTTACTCACTGGTATCTACAGAACCCTCCTGCAGAGAAGCAGAGAAAATTCCAAAAGAGGGGAAGCTGGGGTCAGAGAGAGAAAGAACACCCATGATAAGGATAACAGTTCTCTCCAGGAGCTTCCAGCAAGAGCAGAGTTGGAAAGTGGAGCAGGCAACTGAAATGAAGATGTGATTTAGCACACAGATCACAATGAAGAACTCCCGAAGCACTGTCTGTTCTTACGTGAAGGGCTTGTTTGTTTGCTGGGTTTTCTCCTGGGCATGTGCTCACAGCTGAGATTTTATATGTACACGTGTTCCCAGCTGGTGTCCTTGAATACTGTCTGTCTGTGCCCGGTGAAGAGACACGCTGAAGTCACTTACACTGATGAGAATTTGTTAAAAAGCCAAGAGCAAACACAAGAGATGGGAGCTTCCCCTCACTCAGCATGGACCTCTGAGGCACTAGGCTGCTTGATTCTGGGACTGCTTCCGAAGTAAATTAGAACGTTTCCAAGTATTTCTCAGAAGGGATGGGGTTGGAAGGATAGAGAGAAGGAAATTGAATGAAGGCTCTCAGGACTTCTCCCCTTTATTATCATTTTTTTTAAAACAAAGAGAACACAAATAAGAGTAAACTAATAACTTGTTTTTTTTTTTTTTTTTTTATTAACAAGGGGGGAATGGTTTTCCTCAGAAGATGGTGTATTTGCTCTAAGCCAAAGGGGTCCTGGACTTCTGGAATCCACTTAGTACAGTCAGGATTATGGGATGTTCTACACAGAACATCCTGAAATCCTGGATTTGAACACAGTTCTGTTCAATTTTGGGAGGAGGTCTCAGCCAGGACCACAGGGGGCAAGAGCCCCACAACCTGCTTATTTGGTTTCTCTCTCTACTAAGGGACACACATGTGCACGTGTGTGAGCATGTGTGTGTGTGTGTGTGTGTGTGTGTGTGTGTGTTGGGGGGTGGGGACGTATGCTGTGAGTATTCACCAGCCCTGGTACCACCCACCAGACCTGTTCTGACTATCAAACACGACCCACCTCAACAATCCTCCAAGTGATATGAGAACCAGTGTAACCCAATAAAAGCAGAATGGCTGGGGAAGATGGGAGGCTGTGCTCTTTGTACAACACGCAGCATTGTTTCTAGAACATTATCAGAAAAAAAACTTCAAGTTTCCATAGAATAGTTTCCCTGGTTGAGATGCACTCCCCACCTACCCAAAGACCCATCCTCTAATATCAGTGAATCTCAGATTCTGTTCAGACTCTAACAGAGAATGTGTCCTTGGCCATCAGAGTGAAACACAGCAAGCGACACTGAAGGCTGGAAGCTCCAAAAGCTGGAGTCTTGGGGACAAATTACACTTCCAGTTCACGTTCACGCCTGGCCCCACTGGAAGCCTTGCTCAGGCTGTGTCCATACACCCCCAGTGTGCAAATATTTATAAATTGAACCTTCCTCCTCAACCCAGAGTAAAATCCCGAGGGAGGAAAGGAAGCCAGCTGCACTTCAGGAGAAAGGTGGGACCCTTTCTCCACAACTAGTGAAGTAGTATTCAAATAGCATTGGAGTCAAAGAAAGTTGGCTTCTTTGAGTAACTTTTCTGGAAAGTATTATTGTAGGAATGTTTTTACTTACAATACAATTCCAATGTAGTTTTCACGACCACAATATGACACAAAAGTGGCTTTGGGGATCTACATACAACCTTTTCCACAGAATTCAACACTTCCTTTTCCTTTCTTTTGCTTGTAAAATTTAAACAAGCTTTTTCCCTAGAGAAATTTTAATGCGAAGTTTGCTTCTATTGAGAATTACATTCATCCTCCTAAGGATGCATTAATCTCAATTAATTTGTTTCAGAAAGTAGGAGTTTTAAACTGGACATTTGAAGGAATTCAGACACTAAAATCACCAAGTTTTTGATTTCCTAATATAGAAAATAGCCTAATTGGACTTATATTAGATGTATCTGACCTTGGCTTCATTTTCTCTAGAAAATGGCCTTTTCCTCTAGAAAACGAAAAGTTATTCAGTCAAAGAAAAGGAATCCAGAATTTCCAAATTGTGGAAACAATATTAAATGTTTTTCAGAGAATTCACCGCTGGTTATATTTGCTGTTCATTAACCCAAACTCAACAGTCTGGGATTTTTGCAACTGTTTTAAATAACGAGATAACGTATCAAATTGTGTTCTAGCCTTCACTCTTTAGTTCCCATGGAGAAATACTGGTGGCATTTCCAAAAATGTGAAACCCGTGCTACCAGAAATACACAAGATGATTTTGGATGGGAGATGATTTAAATGAACATGATTGACTTTCTCCTTGATACAATCAGAATTATTAAAAGATGGGGGAAAAAGAAAACACTTCTCTCACCAAGTGACTCAATGTCACTCTGTCATGCCTGTATACCAGTAGGTAGAACAATTAATAAATAAAATGCAGTATTGATAAGTAAGCCAACATACTTTGTTGAGTGTCCTTGCACTGGCTGTTTCCCAAGTGGCTTCAATTCAAAATAGTATGTTCTTGTAGCATACTCGGGTACAGCCTGCCCTCAGCTCCCATAGTGAGAAGAAGCCTAAAATCTCAAAGTACAAGTTCCCTTGACTTAGCCAGCAAGGTTGATAGCTATGAGCCTTTTTAAACAGCCCAAAGGCAACTTCAGTTTTGTATCTTCACCTTGATTTTAAAGGTAATGAAAATATGGCAAAATATCTTTTTAAAAATGCTGTTGAACAAGAATATCAATTTTATTATGTATTTCCAAGCTATTTTGGGGAACATGTGCTATCCTTGTTAATGCAAAACCATCTGAATTATAATATGAATTTTGATAGTGACATGATGTAAAAATGGCAGAGATAATTGTGTTTGTCACACCACAATGTCATAAGAATTCAATGAAATACTGTATTCATGTGTCTTAACATGGTGGCTAAGAGCTTAATCCTTGGAACAAAATCAACCTTGGTTTGAAACCCAGCTGTTTTGAGGAGCAAGATGGCGGAGGTGTAGGAGACCTAAATTTCATCTGGTCCCAGGAATTCAGCTGGATAGGGATCAAACCATTCTGAACACCTACAAACTCAAGAGATTGAAGGAAAGAATAGCAGCAACTCTCTGAACAGAAAAGTGACCACTTTCTGGAAGGCAGGACGTGCGGAGAAGTGAATCTGAGGTGATATTCGGAAAGATAGACGGCGGGGGAGGGGGCCTCTGGGCCGCTTCTGGCAAGTGATAGAGCCCCGGAGCACAAAATTGGAACTTTTAGAAGTCGGCTCCGCTGAGGGACGTCACTCCAGTGGCTAAGTGGGGGATGGAACACTCACTGGGACAGTGTGGTCTCAGGACCCTCGGGGTCACAGAAAGACCGGGGGTGCCTGAGTGCAGCAGAGCTCCCAGAGATTGGAGCGGGGAAGCCGGCTGCAGAGACGGAGCCCAGGCGCAGGCTCTCAGCTCGGGGTTGCCATAACCTGTGATCCGCAGCACAGTCGGGCCACTGCTCCCCAAGCAGGGACCCAACAAGCAGCTGATCCGGGGAGACTCACCTTCCTCCCCTGGAAGGAGTGGTATGGGAGCTCACCGCAGGGATCTGCTGGGTTTGGAGACTCCACACGGGGTCGGGTGCCAGAGATAGAAACGCTCGGTCACAGGCCGGGTGAGCATGGAGTGCGGCCGGAGACCGGGGAGACAGTAGTGAGTGACTGCTTTTCTCTGGGGCTCACTGAGGAGCGGGGCCCTGAGTTCTCGGCTCCTCTGGGGTGGAGATTGGGAGGCCACCATTTTCACTCTCGTCCTCCAAAGCTGTACAGAAAGCTTGCAGGGAACAAAAGCTCAGGAGAGCAAACCCGAGCAGATTACTTAGCCCAGACAGGCAAGGGCGGGGCAATTCCGCCTCCGGCAAAGACATTTGGGAACCACGGCAACAGGCCCCTCCCCCAGAAGATCACCAAGAACTGCCAGCCAAGACCAGACCAAGTTTACCGATCAATAAGAACAGCAGAACTCCAGCACTAGGGGAATACAGCACATAGAATTCATGGCTTTTTTTCCCCCTGATTCTTTAGTCTTTCAAAGTTAATTTTTAAAATTTTCTTTATTTTTTTATTTTTCTATTTTTTTTAATTTTTCTTTTTCCCTTTTTCAACCAACATCTTATCAATCCCTGTTTTTTAATCTTTTTTATTTTTCATTTTTAGGGTCATATTCTATCCCTTCATTGTAGTTAACCTTATTTTTTGTATATATATAAGTTGTTCTCTCTTTAAAATTTTGGGATACAGTTTCTTCTAACAGACCAAAATATACTCTAAATCTCTAGTGTATGGCTTTGTTCTAGTCTCCTGCCTGATCACATTCTCTCCTTTTTTTTTTCTTTTAAATTTCTCTTTGTTCTTTTTTCAACCAACTTATCTTATCAATTCCTTTTATAAAATCTTTTATAATTTTCATCTTTACAGCCATAGTCCATCCCTTCATTGTATTTACCCTTATTTTTGTACATATATAAGTTTTTCTTTCTTTAAAATTTTGGGAGGCAGTTTCTTCTAACAGACCAAAATATGCCCAAAATCTAGTGTGTGGCACTGATCTATTCACTAGCCTGATCATACTTGATCATATTCTTTTTTTTTTTTCTTTCCCTTTCTTTTCCCCCCCAGTTTCAGGTCTCTTCTGATTTGTTTAGTGTATATTTTTCTGGGGTTATTGTTACCCTGTTAGCATTTTATTCTCTCATTCATCTATTCTCCTCTGGACAAAATGACAAGATGGAAAAACTCACCTCAAAAAAAAGAACAAGAGGAAGTACCAACTGCCAGGGACCTAATCAATATGGACATTAATAAGATATTGGAACTAGAGTTCAGAATGACGATTATAAAGATACTAGCTGGGCTTGAAAAAAGCATGGAAGATACTAGAGAATCCCCTTCTGGAGAAATAAAAGAACTAAAATCTAACCAAGTCGAAATCAAAAAGGCTGTTAATGAAGTGCAATCAAAAATGGCGGCTCTAACTGCTAGGATAAATGAGGCAGAAGAAAGAATCAGTGATACAGAAGACCAAATGATGGAAAATAAAGAAGCTGAGAAAAAGAGAGATAAACAACTACTGGATCACGAGGGCAGAATTCGAGAGATAAGCGATATCAAAAGACGAAACAACATTAGAATAATTAGGATCCCAGAAGAAGAAGAAAGAGAGAGAGGGGTAGAAGGTATATTGGAGCAAATTATAGCAGAGAACTTCCCTAATTTGGGGAAGGAAACAGGCATCAAAATCCAGGAGGCACAGAGAACCCCCCTCAAAATCAATAAAAATAGGTCAACACCCCGACATCTAATAGTAAAACTTACGAGTCTCAGAGACAAAGAGAAAATCCTGAAAGCAGCTCGGGAGAAGAGATCTGTAACCTACAATGGTAGAAACTTTGATTGGCAACAGACCTATCCACAGAGACCTGGCAGGCCGGAAAGGACTGGCATGATACATTCAGAGCACTAAATGAGAAAAATATGCAGCCAAGAATACTATATCCAGCTAGGCTGTTATTGAAAATAGAAGGAGAGATAAAAAGCTTCCAGGACAAACAAAAACTGAAGGATTTGCAAACACGAAACCAACCCTACAAGAAATATTGAAAGGGGTCCTCTAAGCAAAGAGAGAGCCTAAAAGTAACATAGACCAGAAAGGAATAGAGACAATATACAGTAACAATCACCTTACAGGCAATACAGTGTTACTAAATTCATATCTTTCAATAGTTACCCTGAATGTAAAAGGGCTAAATGCCACAGTCAAAAGACACAGTGTATCAGATTGGATAAAAAAAACAAGACCCATCAATATGCTGCCTGCAAGAGACTCATTTTAGACCCAAAGACACCTCCAGATTGAAAGTGAGGGGGTGGAAAACCATTTACCATGCTAATGGACACCAAAAGAAAGCTGGGGTGGCAATCCTTATATCAGACAAATTAGATTTTATTTTTTTAAAGATTTTATTTATTTATTTGACAGGGAGAGACACAGTGAGAGAAGGAACACAAGCAGGGGGAGTGGGAGAGAGAGAAGCAGACTTCCTGCCGAGCAGGGAGCCCGATGTGGGGCTCGATCCCAGGACCCTGGGATCATGACCTGAGCCGAAGGCAGATGCCTAAACAACCGAGCCACCCAGGCGCCCCCAGACAAATTAGATTTTAAACCAAAGACTGTAATAAGAAATGAGGAAGGACACAATATCATACTTAAAGGGTCTACCCAACAAGAAGATCTAACAATTGTAAATATCTATGCCCCTAACATGGGAGCAGCCAATTATATAAGCCAATTAATAACAAAAATCAAAGAAACAGATCGACAGCAATACAATAATAGTAGGGGACTTTAACAACCCCCTCACTAAAAAGGGCAGATCATCTAAGCAAAAGATCAACAAGGAAATAAAGACTTTAAATGACACACTGGACCAAATGGACTTCACAGACATATTCAGAACATTCTATCCCAAAGCAACGGGATACACATTCTTCTCTAGTGCCCATGGAACATTCTCCAGAATAGATCCCATCCTAGGTCACAAATCAGGTCTCAACCAGTACCAAAAGATGGGATCATTCCCTGCCTATTTTCAGACCACAATGCTTTGAACCTAGAACTCAATCACAAGAGGAAAGTTGGAAAGAACTAAAATACATGGAGGCTAAAGAGCATCCTACTAAAGAACAAATGGGTCAACCAGGAAATTAAAGAAGAATTAAAAAAATTCATGGAAACCAATGAAAATGAAAACACAACTGTTCAAAATCTTTGGGATGCAGCAAAGGCGGTCCTAAGAGGAAAGTATATAGCAATACAAGCTTTTCTCAAGAAACAAGAAAGTTCTCAAATACACAACCTAACCTGATACCTAAAGGAGTGGGAGAAAGAACAGAAATAAAGCCTAAACCCAGCAGGAGAACAGAAATAATAAAGATCAGAGCAGAAATCAATGAAATAGAAACCAAAAGAACAGTAGAATGGATCAACAAAAGTAGGAGCTGGTTCTGAAAGATTTAATAAGATTGATAAACCCCTGGCCACACTTATCAAAAAGAAAAGAAAACCGATCCAAATAAATAAAATCATGAATGAAAGAGGAGAGATCACAACCAACACCAAAGGAATACAAACAGTTATAAGAACATATTATGAGCAACTCTATGCCAGCAAATTAGATCATCTGGAAGAAATGGGTGCATTCCTAGAGATGTATCCACTACCAAAACTGAACCAGGAAGAAATAGAAAACCTGAACAGACCCATAACCACTAAGGAAATTGAAGCAGTCATCAAAAATCTCCCAAAAAAACAAGAGCCCAGGGTCAGATGGCTTCCCAGGGAAATTCTACCAAACATTTCACAAAGAATTAATACCCATTCTTCTGAAACTGTTCCAAAAAATAGAAATGGAAGGAAAATTTCCAAACTCATTTTATGAGGCCAGCATTACCTTGATCCCAAAACCACACAAAGATCCCATCGAAAAGGAGAATTATAGATCAATATCCCTCATGAACATGGATGCAAAAATTCTCACCAAAATACTAGCCAATAGGATCCAACAGTACATTAAAAGGATTATTCACCACAACCAAGTGGGATTTATCTCTGGGCTGCAAAGTTGGTTCAACATCCGCAAATCAATCAATGTGATACAATACATTAATAAAAGAAAGAACAAGAACCATATGATCCTCTCAATAGATGCAGAAAAAGCATTTGACAAAGTACAGCCTCCTTTCTTGATCAAAACTCTTCAGAGTATAGGGATAGAAGGTACACACCTCAATATCATAAAAGCCATCTATGAAAAACCCACAGCAAATATCATTCTCAATGGGGAAAAACTGAGAGCTTTCCCCTAAGGTCAGGAACACGGCAGGGATGTCCACTATCACCACTGCTATTCAACATAGTACTAGAAGTCCTAGCCACAGCAATCAGACAACAAAAAGAAATAAAAGCATCCAGATTGGCATAGAAGAAGTCAAACTCACTCTTTGCAGATGATATGATACTTTATGTGGAAAACCCAAAAGACTCCACCCCGAAACTGCTAGAACTCATACAGGAATTCAGTCAAGTGGCAGGATATAAAATCAATGGACAGAAATCAGTTGCATTTCTATATACAAACAACAAGACAGAAGAAAGATTAAGGAGTCGATCCCATTTACAATTGCACCCAAAGCCATAAGTTACCTAGGAATAAATCTAATCAAAGAGGCAAAGAATCTGTACTCAGAAAACTATAGAATACTCATGAAAGAAATTGAGGAAGACACAAAGAAATGGAAAAACGTTCCATGCTCATGGACTGGAAGAATAAAGATTGTGAAAATGTCTATGCTACCTAGAGCAATCTACACATTTAATGCAATTCCTACCAAAATACCATCCACTTTTTTCAAAGAAATGGAACAAATAATCCTAAAATTTGTATGGAACCAGAAAAGACCCCGAATAGCCAGAGAAATGTTGAAAAAGAAAAGCAAAGCTGGTGGCATCACAATTCTGGACTTCAAGCTCCATTACAAAGCTGTAATCATCAAGACAGTATGGTACTGGCATAAAAACAGACACATAGATCAATGGAACAGAATAGAGAGCCCAGAAATGGACCCTCAACTCTATGGTCAACTAATCTTTGACAAAGCAGGAAAGAATGTCCAATGGAAAAAAGACAGTCTCTTCAACAAATGGTGTTGGGAAAATTGGACATCTGCATGCAGAAAAATGAAGCTGGACCATTTCCTTACACCACACACAAAAATAGATTCAAAATGGATGAAAGATCCAAATGTGAGACAGGAATCCATCAAAATCCTAAAGGAGAACACAGGCAGCAACCTCTTCGACCTCAGTGACAGCAACTTCTTGCTAGACATATCACCAATGGCAAGGGAAGCAAGGGCAAAATGAACTATTGGGACTTCATCAAGATAAAAAGCTTTTCCACAGCAAAGGAAACAGTCAACAAAACCAAAAGACAACTGACAGAATGGGAGATGGTATTTGCAAATGACATATCAGATAAAGGGCTAGTATCCAAAATCTATAAAGAACTTATCAAACTCTATACCCAAAACACAAATAATCCAATCAAGAAACGGTCAGAAAACACAAACAGACATTTTTCCAAAGATGACATCCAAATGGCCAACAGACACATGAAAAAGTGCTCAACATCGCTTGGCATCAGGGAAATACAAATCAAAACCTCAATGAGATACCACCTTACACTAGTCAGAATGGCTAAAATTAACAAGTCAGGAGATGACACATGTTGGCGAGGATGCGGAGAAAGGGGTACCCTCCTACACTGTTGGTGGGAATGCAAGCATCCACTCTGGAAAACAGTATGGAGGTTCCTCAAAAAGTTGAAAATAGAGCTACCCTACGACCCAGCAATTGCACTACTGGGTGTTTACCCCAAAGATACAAATGTAGTGATCCAAAGGGATATGTGCACCCTGATGTTTATAGCAGCAATGTCCACAATAGGCAAACTGTGGAAAGAGCCAAGATGTCCATCGACAGATGAATGGATGAAAGCCATGGTATATATATAAAATGGAATATTATGCAGCCTTCAAAAAAAAATCTTGCCATTTGCAACAACATGGATGCAACTAGAGGGTTTTATGCTAAGCAAAATAAGTTAATCAGAGAAGGACAAGTATCATATGATCTCACTGATATGAGGAATTCTTAATCTCAGGAAACAAACTGAGGGTTGCTGGAGTGGTGGGGGGGTAGGAGGGATGGGGTAGCTGGGTGATGGACATTGGCGAGGGTATGTGCTATGGTGAGTGCTGTGAATTGTGTAAGACTGATGAATTACAGACCTGTACCTCTGAAACAAATAATACATTGTATGTTAAAAAAAAAAAAAGAAGAAGATAGTAAGAAGGGAAAAATGAAAGGGGGGAAGTCAGAGGGGGAGACAAACCATGACAGACTATGGACTCTGAGAAACAAACTGAGGGTTCTAGAGGGCAGGGGGTGAGGGGATGGGTTAGCCCAGTGATGGGTATTAAGGAGGACACATATTGAATGGAGCACTGGGTGTTATACGCAAACAATGAATCATAGACCACTACGTCAAAAACTAATGATGTAATGTATGATGACTAACATAACATAATAAAATAAAATTTAAAAAAAATAAATGCTGTAAGAAAAGAAAAAAAACCCAGCTGTTTTTTATTGGTTGTGTGATTTGGGGCAGGTTACTTCACCTCTTTCTGTCAGATTCCCCCTCTGCTAAACATGGATAATACCTATGCTACAGATTGTTGTGAAGTCTGGATCTGTCACCCATGTCTAATATAGTATATAGTAGATGCTCAATAAATATTACCTTCTTCCACTCTGCTTATCTGAAGTCTTGTCCCAAAAGTCATTTTGTACAGCATTTTTTTCCCTGCTTGGTGGAAATGGCACATTTCACAGAACACATCGGAGCACAATTAATGATTTCACACCCAACAACAGAGGTCCTTATAGCAAAGCATTCCTCTACAGGAGAGAACGTGAATATTTTAGACATAGCAGAATTCTGGACTGAAACTTTCCTTGCCTTTGCCTAGAGTGTGCAGGATGTGGGGTTATTGAAAGAGAAACTGCAAGTATTAAGGACAGAGAGGACTCTGCAAGAAGCGAAAGCCCGCACACCCCAAGCTCAGTGGAGTTGCCGATGACCCCAAATAAGAAAGGCCTAGCACTATAGATGCTTTCTCATCACTTGTAATGCAAACACTGAGTGCATGCAAGCCCTGTCACTCACTGGAGACTGTGCCCACCTATCTTTGGCTACAATGAAGGAGAAAGCAGTGTTTGCTTTTTAGACACACACACACACACACACACACACACACACACACACTATATGTTTTATGTGTATTTACTTTTTCCCAGGAAGAATAACAGTAGAAGCAACTGCTTCTGTTCCCTCTCTCACTGTCTCTCTCTCTGTCAAATAAATAAATAAAATCTTTAAAAAAAAATCTTTGCCCAACCTAAGGTCACTAAGATTTTCTATTTTCTTCTAGAAGTTTTATAATTTTAGGTTTCACACTTAGGTCTATGATCTACTTTGCATTAATTACTGTATATAATGTAATGTATGGATTAATATTTACTTTTGCATATGAATATCCAAATATTCCAGCACAACTTGTTGAAAAGTTGTTCTTTCTCATACGAATTACCTTTTCACCTTTATCGGAATCAATTGATTACATATATGTTGTCTATTCCTGGATTCTTTATTCTGTTTCATTGATTTATTTGTCATCTTTATGCCAATACCACACCATCTCGATTGTTGTAGCTTTATAAGAAGTCTAAAGTCAGATAGTGTAAGTCCTTCAGTTTTGTTCTTCACAAACTTATTTTGGCTATTCTAGATTTTTTGCATTTCCACATAAATTTTTGAATCAGATTGTCAATTTTCATTTTAAAAATTACTGGAGTTTTTATTGGAATCCTGTTAAATCTATAGATCAGTTTTGGGCCTGGTTAATACTTGGATGGGAGAATTGACATTTTAAAAAAGATTGAATCTTTTGACCTGTGAACACAGTTATCTCATTATTTATTTAGATCTTTAATTTCTCTTAGCAATGTCTAATAGCCCTCAGCATACAAAACCTGTTTAGCATATCTTTTGTGACCTTTATGTCTAAATAGTTCACATATTTGAAACTACTGTAAATTGTATTTTTTAAGATTCAATTTCTACTTGTTATATGAGGTATAACTTTTTTATTGAGGTATAATTACATAAAATAAAATTCACAAAGTTTACATGTATAATTCAATTAGTTTTAAAAACAAATAGTTGTGTAATCATCAATAAGATAGAATATTACCATCACCACTGCAAGTTCTGTCATGTCCATTTGCAATCCCCTTTGCTGACCTCAGGTTTCTGGCTACCACTATTTTTTTCTATCATTATACTTCCTAGAATACCATGTAAATGGAATCAGATAGTATAAGCCTTCTGTGTCTGGTTTATTTTACTGGCTTTTGGAATGCATTAATATTGTTGGTATATTAGTATTTTGTTCTATTATATCTGAATACTATTCCATGTGTACCACAATTATTTATGCATTTCCATGTTGATGGATGTTTGAGTTGTTCCCAGTTTTGGTTGTGATGAATAAAGCTACAATGAACATCCATGTACAAGTCTTTATATGGACAGATGCTTTCATTTCTGTTAGGTAAACACCTAAGATTGGATGCCAGGGCTCCACCAGTTATCTTATCAGAGAAGTTAATATAAAAGTAGTTAACTAGGTCATTGAAAAGGCAAAAAGTGACTACTATGAGACTTCCCTCTCTGGCACATGTAAGGATATCAGAAGTCTCCACTTTATCTTAACAAGTAAAAAACTTAAAATACTGAAATAACATTCTCTTTTAGGATCTATACAAGAGATGAGGACACAGGGCAAACTGCTGCCCCCAAGATTAGAGAGACAGATAGGTGAGTACGTGGAGTCAAGGCTTACCAAAGCAGAGACTCATGAGTGGAAACACCCAGGAAAACAGGTGCCAGGGTAGGAAAACCTGATCTGCAACTGTGAGAGTTAAAAACTCCAGAAGGACCCATTGTAGGTGTGTTCCACGATAGTGTGAGATTTACCTCCAGGAACATAGTAAATATCAAAGAAAAATCCCTCACCTTCTGGCAAGTGGAGGGGGAAAGAATTCATCTTGTAATACACCAGGACACTCTGCATTTCCTAACAAGGCCTAACATCAGGAGAAAGTAGTTAACCAGGGCCTAACTTGCTAGGGTGTTATCAGAAGCTAACTGACTTTGGGAAGGAAATGCACAATTCCAGTTCACTTTAGCAATGCTGACCCACCTAGGAGGGGAGAAAAATCTGAGAAGCACAGTCCGAGGCATAAGTTCACTTGAAAAATTGAAACCTAATCAGAAGGAGAATGCTTCTCCTTTCCCCATACCTTTACCACCACATTACAAAAAGCCTATCTACAGCAGCTCCATTTGCCCATGATATCATGTCTGACCATGAAGAAAAAATTACCAGGCATACCAAAAGGCAAAAAACACAATCTGAAGAGTCAGAGTAAGCATCAGAACCGGACATGTCAGGAGGGTTGGAATTATCAGACCAGGAATTTAAAATAACTATCATTAATATGTTAAGGGCATACTCTAATACTGTAATATGGTGGCATGTTAATCACTTAACTCTAGTATAAATTGTATAGGATAGAAGTATTAAAAATAACTATAGGGGCACCTGGGTGGCTCAGTCAGTTAAGTGGCCAGCTCTTGATTTCAGCTCAGGTCATGATCTTGGGCTCCTGGGATTGAGCCCCATGTCAGGCTCCATGCTCAGTGGAGAGTCTGCTTGAAGATTCTTTCCCTCTCCTTTTACCCCTCACCCCACTAGAGCTCTCTCTCTCTAGAAATAAATAAATCTTTAAAAATAACTATAGCTACAGTAATTTGTTATATACTATATAAAAAATGTAAATTGTGACATCAAAAACAAAATGAGGTGGGTGAATAAAAGGGGAGGGTTTTTGTATGCAATCAAAGTTGTTATCAGCATAAAATATATTGTGATATCTATAAGATATTTTATGTAAGCTTTGTGACAACCACAAAGCAAAAAAGTAGATAAAAGATAAGGAAAAGAGATTCAAAGTGTGCCACTACAGCAAATCATCAAAGAAAGAAAGCAAGAGAAGAAGAAAGGAACAAAAGAACTATAAAAGAACCAGAAAAGAGTAAGATGGCATTAATAAGTCCTTACCTATCAATAATTGCTTTAAATGTGAATGGATTAAAT
The DNA here is from genome assembly GCF_004348235.1 of Phoca vitulina. Classification (NCBI taxonomy): domain Eukaryota; kingdom Metazoa; phylum Chordata; class Mammalia; order Carnivora; family Phocidae; genus Phoca; species Phoca vitulina. The sequence goes on from NW_022589713.1 coordinate 25,920,258, forward strand.
TATCCTGCTAGTAGACAACATGTGGCTGAATGGATTTTTTTGAAAAAGCAAACCTAAGCCCCAAACTATATGCTATATGCAAGAGAGTCACCTCAACTTTAAGGACACACATTGGTTCAAAATGAAAGAATAGAAAAAGATATTATACACAAAGGGAAATCAAAAGAGAGCAGGGTTAACTATACCTATATCAGTCAAAATAGACTGTAAGTCAAAAACTGTAATAAGAGACAAAGAAGGTAATATACAATAATAAAGGAGTTAATTCATCAAAAGTATGTAACAACTATAAATACATATGCACCCAACATTAGAGCATCTAAACATATTAAGCAAATATCAACAGATCTGAAAGGAGAAATAGAAAATACAGTATTAGTAGAGGACTTCAGTACCCCACAGTCAGTCATGAGCAGATCATTTAGACAATCAAGAAGGAAACGTGAGGCTGACCAACCTTGTGCCACAACAGTAGCACCTCTGACTCTAAGAAAGAAACATGAGACTTGAGCTTCACATTAGACCAAATGGACCTAACATGTATGCAGAACATTCCATCCAATAGCAGCAGAATACATTCTTCTTTTTTTAATGCACTTTTTAAAATTTTATTTATTTATTTATTTGAGAGAGAGAGAGCACATGTGAGAGAGCGAGAGAGTGAAAGAGCATGAGTGGAATAGGGAGAGGGAGAAGCAGGCTCCCCACTGAGCAGGGAACCCAATGCAGGGCTTGATCCCAGGACCCTGAAATCATGACCTGAGCTGAAGGTAGACACTTAATTGAGGCACCCAAGCACCCTAAAATACACATTCTTAAGCACACATGAAAAACTTGCCCCAGAATAGATCATATGTTATTTCTTTTTTTTTTTTTAAGATTTTATTTATTTATTTGACAAAGAGAGAGACAGCTAGAGAGAGAACACAAGCAAGGGGAGTGGGAGAGGGAGAAGCAGGCTTCCCGCTGAGCAAGGAGCCCGATACAAGGCTCGGTCCCAGGACCCTGGGATCATGACCTGAGCTGAAGGCAGGTGCTTAACGACTGAGCCACCCAATCATATGTTATTTCTTAACAAAAACAAATCTTAGCAAATCTTAAAAGATTTAAATTATACCAAGTATCTTATCTTACCACAAAAGCATGAAACTAGAAATAAATAGCAGAAGAAAAATTGGAAACTTCACAAATATGTAGAAATTAAATAACATATTCCTGAATGAATAACAGGTTAAAGAAGAAATCAAAAGGGAAATAAAAAATATATCTTGAAACAAACAAAAAGGAAATACAATATACCAAAATTTCTGAGATGCAGCAAAAGCAGTTCTAAAAGGAAAAATTTTTAAAGATTTTACTTATTTATTTGATAGAGAGAGAGGGCATGAGTGGGGGGAGGGGCAGAGGGAGAAGCAGACTGCCCACTGAGCAGGGAGCCTGACAGAGGGCTCAATCCTAGGACCCTGGGATCATGACCTGAGCCGAAGGCAGACACTTAATCCACTGAGCCACCCAGGTGCCCCTAAAAGGGAATTTTATAGCAATTAATACCACATAGGAAAAAAAAAAGATACATGTTTAAAAAAACCTTAATGTTATATTTCAAGGAAAAAGAAAAAAAACTAAGGCCAAAGTTAGCAGAAGGAAGAAGATAACAAAGATTAGAAGAGAAATAAATACAGAGTGGGAAAAAAATAGAAAAGATCAACAAAACTAAGTGTTGGATTTTTAAAAAGATAAAAAAATTAACAAACTTTTAGCTAGATTTTCTAAGAAAAGAAGGATTCATAAATAAAATTATAAATGAAAGACAAGACATTACCACAGAAATACAAAGGATCATAAGAGAACTACTATGAACTATGAATTATAAATCAACAAATTGGACAGTCTAGGTGAAAAAGATTAATTCCTAGAAACATACAACCTGATAAGACTGAATCATTAAGAAATAGAAAATTTGAACAGACCAATAATGAGTAAAGAGATTGAATCAATAACTTCACAAGTCAGAAAAGCTTAGGACCAGATGCCTTCATGAGTGAATTTTACCAAACATTTAAAGAAGAATTAATGACAGGGGTGCTGGGTGGCTCTGTTGGTTAAGCATCTGACTCTTGATCTCAGCTCAGGTCTTGATTTCAGGATCATGAGTTCAAGCCTTGCACTGGGCTCCACGCTCCTCCCTCCCAAAAAGAAATTAGTAACAATCCTTCTCAAACTCTTCCAAAAAGTTGAAAAGGGAAAACTCCCAAACTCATTTTACAAGACTAGAATTACCCTCACACAAAAACCAGGCAAGGACACTACAAGAAAAGAAAACTAGAGGCAATTTCCCTGATGAATACAGATGCAAAAATTCTCAACAAAATGCTGGCAAAACACATTCAACAGTACTTTATTTTTTTTACAGATTTTATTTATTTATTTGACAAAAAGACAGCTAAAGAGGGAACACAAGCAAGGGGAGTCGTAGAGGGAGAAGCAGACTTCCTGCGAAGCAGGGAGCCCAATGCAGGGCTCGATCCCAGGATCCTGGGATCATGACCTGAGCTGAAGGCAGACGCTTAATGACTGAGCCACCCAGGCGCCCCTTACACTTTAAAAGGATCATACAACATGATCAAATGGTATTTATTCCTGGGATGCCAGTATATTTCAACATATGCAAATCAATCAATGTGATACACCACATTGATAAAATGAAATATAAACATCAAATGATCATTTAAATATATGCCAAAAAGGCATTTGACAAAATTCAACATCCTTTTATGATAAAAAGAACTCTCAAGAGAGTACGTTGAGTGGAGAAAATACCTCAACATAATAAAGGCCATTTATGACAAGCCCACAGCTAATCATATTTAATGGTGATAAGCTCAAATCTCTAACATCAGGAACAAGACAAGGGTGCCCATTATTACCATCCTATTCAACATAGTACTGGAAGTCCTAATCATAGCAATTAGGTAAGAAAAGGAAATAAAAGAAGATGCTGAGAACATAGAAGATTTTGCTGATAACTGAGTTCCAGAAGATGCAGTGAGAGGTTTAGGGGCTTTGGAGATAGGTGGAAGAAGGGACAGAAAGATTAGGGGTGCACAGAGCCTTATGGGAGTGAGAGTCCAGCTGATCTTCGAAGACCTGAAAATCATGCTTCCTATGGTGGCTGATGTGGAAAGGACTATAGCATGTAACAGAAAAGCCCAAAAGACTGAAGCAGAGGGGGCTGGTGAGGCCTTCAGCTGGGGATGAGGGTCTTGCTAAAGCACCAGGAACTCTGTGGTCCTGTCATCATTCTTGCCAATGGCAGTACTAGAGCTAGGAAGAGGCCACCCAGGAGTTCTGTACACTTCTACTATCTCCTACTCCAAAAGATATATAGACTTTTGTTCAATATAAAATAAGTGACATGAAGTTATTTTGCAAATCTAGAGTATTGTGTGTAAAATAACCAAGCTTATTTACTTTTTGCTGTTATTAATGAATGAATAGATCTGGCTTCTTAACAATCATGCATTTATATTCTGAAACATGGAACCTGCCATCATAGTTCTATTAAAAGAAACATTAATGGAACTAATATGTTAGATTATGAATGACCTTAGAAACGATCTAGCCCAGTTCTTCATTCAGAAACAATGGTTTTCCAGGATGCCTGGGTGGCTCTGTCAGTTAAGTGTCTGACTTAAACTCAGGTCATGATCTCAGGGTCCTGGGATCCATCCCTGCACCAGGCTCTGCGCTCATCAGGGAGTCAGCTTGTCCTTCTCCCTCTGCCCTCCCCCTGCTTGTGTTCTCTCTCTCTCTCTCTGAAAGAAAGAAAGAAAGAAAGAAAGAAAGAAAGAAAGAAGAAGAAAGAAAGAAAAAATGGGTTTCTTTTGAGAAGCAGAAACATGCATACTTGGGCTATGGACTCCTGGTCCCTTACCCTCTACATCCAATTTAAACAAAACCTCCAATCCCATCTTTTAGTGACATGTTCGTATCAATCTCTCCATACATAAAATGAGGGAAATGGTATCAGCCTATAAACAAAGCTGTGAAAGAACTACTGCATTTATTTATTTTCTTTAAATCAACTCAAATCTTGCTCTGAGTCCCCATCTCCTTGGATTGCTGGATAATTCACTATTAGTTGCTGTTGTGGTAATTCCTTTCAGAGAGGCAAGCAGAAGCCGTGTGATCACCATGACAGCTGAAAACAAGAGAAGAGCCTTTCAACTCCAGGTGCTTAGAGTTGACCCTCACATCCTCATGTCCAAAACCCAGTGGTCCCTTCTGGTCTGAAGCTCCATTTGAGAGCTCTGTGTGGGTATGGAATTCTTTGTCTAGGCAGCAAACGTGAGCTCAGGGTTCCATCTTTCTGAGAATTAAACAAATAAAAAAAAATTAAAATCCCAGTCTTCTAGGAAAAGACTGGTAGTTTTATAGCCATGTAACAAGCAAACACCAGAATGGGTTTTTTTTTTCTTTTCTCTAACTTTATTGTAAGAATATAATATACAGTACATATAACATACAAAATGGGCTTTAAACCTATTTAATTAATGGTTACTGGATTCAATGAGCAAATACCTCTGGAAGTCTCATGCTTTGGGAATCAGCCAATAGGTGGTGGACTCCCTCTATTGAACCTGCTTCTAATGCTGAGGTCAATTCACTCCCACCTCTGAAAACAACACAACCCACAAACACCAAAACCCCATGTGAGATCAGTGGGTTGAATTATTCAATGAGATCTTGCCTGCCCAGAAGTTCTCTTTCTACAAAGTAAGCAGTAAATTCACCTATTTTATTTCAGATAGTGAAAGGTGCTCTCTACCTTCAACTCCCTCTAGATGCACCTTATGCTAAGAGTTGCTTTCTCCTGACTCATGGCCTAAAGCTGTCTTGTTCAGTCTAGAAAAGCCTCTCTCTTTCTGCTACTATTGCCTTCTAGCAGAATTCCCAAATCAAATGTCATGAGGAGGAAGGGATGGTATCAAATTGAGTAGAGTTCACCTCACCTATACAAATCCAATTTAAAGCATTTCAAAGACATTGTGTGTCCCAAAGACATTTCTTGGTGGATGGGGTTGGGACTTCTGCTTTATATCCATTCTTCTCTTCCCTAACCGCTCCTCAAAGGCATATAGCATAATCTCTTCAGTGAATTTAGCCTCCAACAAAGATGTGAAGATCCTTTGATTTCAAGCAGCTTTAGGTTTTAGCCTTGCCAAAATCATAAAAGTAAAAAATAAATTTAAATCCCAGGAATTATCCAGGGTCTGGATACTTGCTTGAAATGGTAGAAAGAACAAATGTAGGAAGAACAAGTACAAATTAATATTTTAACATATCACATTGCAATTGAATCTTATTAATTTGGACCTTATTATTTCAGAGTTAGTAATAATTTAGGCACGTCATGAAGGAGAAAATATTTTAAGGAAAAAAACATGTTATTTAGCAAATCCTATTTGTTTTATTTTCCAATTACAAATGATACTTATCAGGGCACCTGGGTGGCTCAGATGGTTAAGCATCTGCCTTCGGCTCAGGTCATGATCCCAGGGTCCTGGGATCGAGCCCCATATAGGGCTCCCAGCTCAGCGGGGAGCCTGCTTCTCCCTCTCCCTCTACCTCTCCCCCTGCTCATGCTCTGTCTCTCTCTGTATCTCTGTGTCTCGAGTGAATAAATAAAATCTTTAAAAAAAAACAAAACAAATGATTCTTACCTATTCATTAAGGTTTGTCTAAGTGAGCTCTATTAGGGTATGTATGTTTTTAGTTCAGACAATGTTATAAATTTTGTTTCATTTTCATTTTGGGGATTCATCAAAAAATGGGCCATTTTTGGACCATATATATATACCACTTATAACTACATAAGTTTCAATCCTCTTATCTGCCTATGAAGATTATAATTCTTACCTCACAGAGCTCTATGAGGATAAAATACAAATACAGTAAAATTTGAAAATATAGTAAAACAATCAAAATTTAGGTAATATTTACATTTTTTAAATGTACAGGGCAGCTATCATATTTAGAGCACTATGTGATATCTTGAAGATACAAAGAGATACATAAAAATACCAATCCTTGAGGAATTTATAGTCTAGTTGGGGAAGGAGCATCAGTCCAGATCTCCAACTTTGAGCTGAGTATTCTGTCCTGGGGACCAGGTAGACAGTACCCAAGAAGAAGAGATTAACAGGTACAAACTTCTAGTTATAAAATAAATAAGTCATGAAGATATACTATACAGGGAATATAGTCAATAATACTGTAATAACTCTGTAGGATGACAGTAAACTTATTGTGGGGATCATTTTATAATGTCTGAAAATACTGAATCACTATGATGTACACCTGAAACATTTAATAGGATACTGTATGTCAGTTATACTTCAATTAAAAAAAAATTGAGTTACTGATCCTGTGTTTTCATGCCTGCACCAGAATCTGCTTGTCTTTTCCTGCCTTCCAGTCCACTTCCTGGCCAGTTCCTGACTCTAGCTTCATTGAAGTCTCTCTCTACACTTCCCACTAAGGTATGAAACTGAAACTGATCCTCAGGGACTCTGGGACTAACCCTCCATCCCTCCTCAGGTAGCCCTATTTTAGTCTATCTGTGCTCCCCGCTGCTCTGAATAGTAACTCCGACTGAGGGAGTCTTGCTCCTGCCTAAGAATGCTCTCATGGAAAGGAATCAGGCACATAGTACACTAACCATGATATGAAGTAACACCAGCTAAGAACCCGATGAAGGATCCACAGACAATAAATGCAATATAAAGTTCAGGGAGAGTTATAACTTAGAGCTGGACAAATCAGGGAGGTGGGACTTGAATTGCCATTTGTTGGAAGGGTAAAAGCTGGAGAAGCAGAGGGAAGGTGTGAGGCATTCTGGGGAAAGGAAAAGCAAATCATCACAGGGCAGAAGAGAAAGTCTATGAGATGAGGGGTGCCTGGGTGGCACAGTGAGTTAAGCATCCGACTCTTAAGCATCTCAGGGTCATGAGATCAAGCCCTGCATTGTGCCTTAAGCATCTCAGGGTCATGAGATCAAGCCCTGCATTGTGCTCCGCACTCAGCAAGGAGTCTGCTTAACACCGTCTCTCCCTCTCCTTCTGCACCTCCCCCACCCTGCTCGTTCTCTCTCTCTCTCTCAAATAAATAAATCTTTTTTAAAAGTCTGAGATGAAACCATCAGCTAAAGAGCAGATTCTTCAATGGATTGATACAATATTGCATTGCTGTTTTATTTTCATCCTTTTCTAAAACTGTCACCAACACAATTCCTACCCCCATTCTCAGGGCCACCATCCCACCATCACTATCACTGCGGTGAACACATACATACCCAAAGACACCCACACACTCAAATTACTTTATATTTTAATTCTTACTTTGGAATAGAACCAAAATCTTTTGGATCATTTGTGATATCTTGTTTCCTTTTAAGGGCTTAATGATGAGAACTACTTAGCCTGATCCCTGTTGTCTTGCCTCACTACCCAAATATTTTGAAACCCTATAAATACAGCATCTTCCAAATTTTCACACTCCAGGTTCAAAATTTCTCAGTCCATAAGGAAAATACAGGCCACTAAATTATGTCAGGATAGTTATTCTAGCATCTTAACCACTGAGGTGTTCTTCTGGTCATTTCTGCGGCACAAGACATACAATCTTTACATTCATTGCTTTATTTATCAATTAGGCAAACATTTATTTAGTCCCTACTATATGCCAGGCACAGGTCCTGCAATAAAAAGTAAAACCTGACAGAATCCCTGCTTTGTAAAGTGTTTAGTGTTGGAGAAGAGGTGGACATTGTGTTGGTTATCTATCATTATCTCTTGCCACACAATAAATTACTTCCATACCCAGTGGCTTAAAACTATAGTGATTATTATTATCTCAGACAATTTCTGTGAGTCAGGAATCTAGAAATGGAAATGGTTTCACTGTGTGGTTCTGGCTAAGGTTTCTCAAGAGTCAAGATGTTAGCCAGATGAAGGCTCAACTGGAGATGGAAGATATGCTTCCAAAATGGCTCACTCACATACCTATTGGCAGAAGGTTGCCTAACTAACCTCATGATATGGCAGCTGGCTTCCCCAAGAATGAGTGATCCAAGATAGCAAGGCAGAAATAAAAAAGTCTTCCATGCTTTCAACTGAGAAGTCACACACAGTAATTTCCACAGTATACTAGGTTCCATAGGCCAGCCTCAGTCGATATAGGAAAGGACTACACAAGGCATAAATACATGGAGGTGGGAATCATAGGGCATCTTGGAGACTGGCTGCCAGACATTAATAAATGATAACTCAAATAAATGCAAAATTATAACTACATTAAGGAGGTCTTTATAGTTCTAAGATTATTGAGACTCCATTAAGATATTCTAAGTAAGGATACAAAACATTTTGAAAAGATCACTCTATGAGTCCTGCCTTGGGCAGTACGGTAGGCAGGGCATTCTGAAAAGCTCCATCATCATGAATAAGTGAGCTACTAGGTAAATTAGAACTCAAATATTTTTTTAATGCATTGCTGAGCTCATACGGAAGTACAAAAATCCCTAAAGGCCAGAAAAAATAAAGAGTAAGTTAAAATTACAGAAGTAGGCAAAGATGGACAAAAGTTGATGCTTCTGGGAGAAAAAAGCCAATTTTAGGAACCTAGAATTTGGGGGTCATGGCTAGCTGATTCAGGGAACAGGAGAGCAGCCTTTAGCCTGAAGCATGTTGGGAGTCACTTAGAGGGTCCTTGAAGAAAATTCTGTGTACTTGTGAAGGGAGCCAATATGGGAAGGAGCTCTTTATGTTCCTTTTCTGCATGGAAAAAATTATAAAAATAACAACAGCAGACTTGCTGAGAAACGATCACTGTAGGCTTGCTCCAATGTGGGTCTGGGATTTAGGTTTATACTACCTCTGCCTCCGTAATCGCCAGACCTAGAAGTTAAAAGGGTTTCCATGCTGGTGGTTCCATGTGATACCCAGCCAAAGCAAATGCAGATTCTTTCTGAATTTTGAATAAGAATAGAAATACTAATTGTAGATTTTATTGAGCATACATGTTATATTTTAAGAGTAATGACTTAAAAAATTAATGACTTAAAAAATAATTTCTTAACTAGTAGAAGGGAATAAATGGATTTTTTTAAAAAATGCATTACTATACCATAGGAAGAGTACAATATTATCTTTATAAAATATGCAGACTAAAATACATTTGTTATGTTAATTCTGGTTATCTCTGAATTCATGCAATTTAGTGGTTAAGAAGATGGACTCTAGGGGTGCCTGGGTGGCTCAGTCGTTAAGCGTCTGCCTTCGGCTCAGGTCATGATCCCAGGGTCCTGGGACCGAGCCCCGCATTGGGCTCCCTGCTCTGCAGGAAGCCTGCTTCTCCCTCTTCTACTCCCCCTGCTTGTGTTCCCTCTCTCGCTGTGTCTCTCTCTGTCAAATAAATAAATAAAATCTTTAAAAAAAAAAAAAAGAAGATGGACTCTAGAATCAGGTAGCCTAGGTTCAAATCCTACCCCCAGTACTTATAAGCTATGTGATCTCAAAAAAGTCATATATCTTCCCTGTTCCTTAGCTTTCTCATCTGTAAATTAGAGGTTATAACAGTGTATATCTTATAGAGGATTCAATGAGTTAATAAATGTGAAATTCTTTTTTTTTTTTTTAAGATTTATTTATTTATTTTAGAGAGAAAGAGAGAACATGCGTGCGTGAAGGGGGAAGGGGCAGAAGGAGAGAATCTTCAAGCAGACCCCCCCCTGAGCACAGAGCCTGACCTGGGGCTTAATCTCATGACCTTGAGATCAGGACCTGAGGCTAAACTAAGAGTCAGAGGCTCAACTGACTGAGCCACCCAGGCGCCCCTAACTGTAAAATTCTTAGAACAAAAAGCGATATAGAGTAAGTACGTACAATGTTACTAAGATTTATGTTTAAAAAAAGAAAAAAAGAATATTTTTATTTGCTTGTCTACATACAATATATCTGTGGAAGATTCACAAATTCTCTAATAAGCATGGTTGTCTGTGAGGAATAGAGGGAGACAGACTTACCACTGTAAACCTTTTAGAGAACAGTTTCAAGTTTAATTGGGAAAGACATATGTCTGCAGTAACTAAACTCACGGTACATTATTTAACTTCATCTAAGGTTAAATACTTTAGTGAGGAACCTTAGAAATGCCTTTCGAGTACGGTCAAGTATGAGCTGTCAGAACCATTCCATAGGCTAAGGATATAGGCTAAGCTTTGTTAAGTCTGCGAATACTGTTCATCCCAATGCAATGGAACTAGGTAAGCAATTTAGTAAACGAAAGCACTGGGGGAAAATAGCCCAAAACATACTTGGAGGGATAAGCATGGTCAAACATTATGTAGGCATGTTGTGGGGTTTGCATTTTATCAAACATGTTGAGAAATCTTTGAAAGGTTTTAGGCTGGAAAATGACATGAGTCCATTTACATTTTAAGTAGAACTTTGTCCCTGCTTTGTGATAACCAAATGGACAAAAACTGCACTGGAGACTATTGCAGTAGTCCAGACCAGAGGGATGGTGACTAGGACTAGGCTGGTGGCCGTGTAAATGGAGGGAAGTGGCCAGAGTCCAGCTGTAATATAAAATAAAATACTTTGGTTTGGCAATAGATCTGAGGTGAGATATGAAGGGAAGAGAAGTGTTAGAGCTGGTCTGTAAATTTCTGGCTTGAGCTTCAGGGTAGATGATAGCTTTTAATGAGATGGGGGGATAAGAAAAAAGGTTATTTTTCTTATCACGATCCTAATAACTGAGAAAAATGGATGCTTTAACTAGAGGATGTTTCTGTCTTCTTAAACCAAACAAAAGCATCATCTTCAGTATAAAAGTTTTCATATACTTGGAAAACAATGTTAAGTAGCAGATGTGAACATGTGAGATCAAGACAGCCGAGCGCAAGCTAAATGGCTTTCTATGAAAACATGAGAAATTGAGGGGAGACAGCTCTGCATGGGGTGCGGGGAGATTGAGAGGCCCTCAGCCTTTGTGGGAATAGTAGCTGAAGACCACATCATAATGCCCCTAGCTAGTGGAGCGTGAGCTACTCTAGCTGTGTCCTGCCAAGCCAAGGAGCCATCAAAGAGGTCAGTTCTCAAGTTTAAGTAGTCCAGGCCATACTATCATCTTGGTCAAATGAAAATGGATCTTGAAAAGGAGTCTTCATCTTAAGAAAGAGATAAGAGAACTTTTCCACCCCCATTTGATTCTTGAATACCTTTTTTTGAAATCATACCAATATTCAGCAGTACCACTGTTGGGAAATTCTTCTTTAATCCACTTAGTCTCTGAATTATGTTTTAATTAAACCACTGTCTCCATCCTGACCTTAAGAAAGCTAGAAAACAGTCAGGAGTCATAATCTTTGTGGAAATAATTTTAAGTTAACACTTGTAAAGTCTAGTGGAACCCAGAGGTCAGATCTCCCCATATGATCTGTTTTTCCTCTTTATGATGCTTGTCTCTGTTTTTCCTCTTTATGATTCTTGACCACCCCAAACTCAACACTAGTTGCATTCCCTAAAGGGAATTCACTCATATTAAAAGCATTAGTGAGCAGTGCAGATTTTGTTGAAGACTTTTGAGTGGGCAGTTGTTGTACTGCCCTTAATCAGTACGGGCCCTAATCACACACCACAGAGCAAACTAATTAAAAAATTCTCATTAGACATGCTATCCTAAGTCCCTTCTTCCCTCACCGTCTCCCCGGGGAGTTCTCCCTGGCCTTTCCCTTGCGGGGTGCTCCATTTCTCAGTGCTCCCCACCAAACCTCAATACCTCCCCCATTTTATTGGGCTTTTCTCTCTGAAGTGTAAACTACAACCTACCACAGTTGTTCAATAATAAGCCCGCAAGGAGTGGAAGACTTTACCTTTTTCTCTCACAATTTTTGAAGTTCTTGGGTTTTGCTTGGCTTAGCTAAATTCAGTACACATGGCATCCTTCCAACTTTGCAGCCAGAGGTACTATTTTTTAAAAACCGATTCCTCTAGTACCAGCACCAGGAAAACAGGAAGGTTCCATTAATTGTACGTGGTGCACCTACCTGGGCTCTTCGAGGAGGCAGTTCCCATGACAGTAAGTTGAGGCCAAGCCACAGAGGACCACGAGGACTCAAAGGATGAGAGCCAGAAGAGATTACGGATGTTCATTCATTGATGATCAAAGCCAGAGATGGGGCGAATAAAAAGACAACAGGCCCACAAATGAATGTGCAGGACTCCAGGTTCCAGACATGGTCACCCATTTGTCCTGTGTATTATTAGCATTTACTGTAGGGTGGATATGAACATGAAAGAGCTAAAATACCATCCAGTCTTTCTCCCACCTGAACCACAGAATACAAACATATTTAGGGCAGCTATTTCCCTAAGTCTCCCAACAATGGTACATAATTAGTACCATTCTAGATGCAAAGGAAAGAAGTTAATTCATGGCATGCAAAGGATGTGTTAAGTCAGTGGTTTCCAACACTAGTCAGTATCAACTACCCCCCAAGGGCTTGTTAAGACACAGATTGCTGGAGCCCACCATCATAGTTTCTGATCCAGCTGATATATTGTGGAGCCTAAAGAAAACGTGCATTTCCCACAAGCTTCCAAGCATCACTGTGCTACTCATCTGGGACCACAGTAGGAGAACTACCACCTTAAGACAATAGGGAATAATTCCCTTGGAGAATTCTGGTTGCTAAAGGCCGAACTGGACTAAATCATGTGTAGTTTCTCTTCCATGCATATCAGTGTTCTGACTCATGATTTCAGTGCCATCCCTTCTATACCAAAGGTTCTGACTATGACATTTAGAAGCCATTATGAAATTTTAAGCAGAACTTAGCAATATGTAGACCTTGCCCTTGAAACTGATTTTTAATTCTTTCCTACAAAGTGCATTTATCAAACTTAACACCATAATAGCAGAATAGATGGTCCATAACTGAACACAAAGTGGCTCTGAAATATAACCGAACTGTGGATATTATACCACACCAGTATACTGATTAGCCAATCAATTTTAATTAACCTCCAGTAATGTACTTGGGACACATGACGTGTCACAGCGCAAATGCATAGGACACCTTTTCTACCACAATCCAGTAGGAAAAAGAGATGAGGAGTATACAAATAGCTCCAACAGTGGAGTAGCATTTTAATGGCACTAACCAAAAAGGCTATATGAGTTTGTAAGGGCAAATACAAACTCATAAAAATTGTTTTAAGTCTCTCTAGTATATAAAAAAAAAGGAAGAGATTTCCCACTTCCCTTTTCTTAGAGCATTTACTTTAGAAAATTTGTATTTCTAAATTCTTTTTCTGCCTCTTTGCGACATGTATAAATCTTTAAAAAAGCTAAATAAGCCTCTTGACAGTTTTACAACCCAGAAATGTTTTTCTCGAGGATTTGGGAGCCGTCTCTTTAAAAGATGCCTGGGTGGCTCAGTCAAACATCTGCCTTCGGCTCAGGTCATGATCCAGGGTCCTGGGATAGAGTCCCACATCGGGCTCCCTGCTCAGTGGGGAGCCCGTTTCTCCCTCTGCCTGCCGCTCCCCCTGCTTGTGCTCACTCTCCCTCTCCCTGTCTGACAAAGAAATAAAATCTTAAAAAAATAATAAAATAAAATGTAATTGAAGAATATCTTCTATCTCCCAGTTTCCATGGTAGGGTAGGATCCTAACTTTGACAGGGCACCTGACTCCAAGTGGCAAAATTACCTCTTGTGGTAAAGATATGAAAGTTTTTTCTTTGGACCAAGGCAGTTAGCAAACACAGATAGCCAGCCAATTACCAGATGGATTCAGGATGAACTACGTGGGACAAACGGCGCTGTAAAAGGCTTCTTTCTTGAGAAGCAGTTCTTTATCTTCAGGACACGCGTGCACTGGCCCATACCTGGTTGCCTGTACAGAAGCTGAGATTTCTCTCTGTCTTTACAACCGGATAGCAGATGGCCTGGGATGCCCATCACGGTCTGGTTCAATAACCAAACGGTTTTCTTGTCTTCCTATAGTTAGTGGAGAGGAATTTCTGCACTGGCAGGAGATCTTTTTTTTTTATTCTTAATTTTATTTCCTCCAAAGTTCAGGGTACAGAAATAACATTTATGACAAGATAAAGGTCAGATGGGAGAAGGACTCCTAAGGGAGAGGCCTGGAAGATGGGGTAGGATGTTGATTGGAGAGAAGAGGGAAGAGGGCATTTCAGGCAGAGCACATGACCCCAGCAAGGGCTAAAATGGCACAACGCAAAAATGTTCAAGGAAGGGTGGGGAAATCAACTTAACTAGACTGAAGGACTGCTCACTTGAGAAACAGACTTAGAAGAGCGGGTCCTGAGTACAATGCCAAAGCATCTGTCTTGTCTCAGAGCTTGTAATCAGAGCATACAGGATTAACAGGACTCCCCCAAAACAACCAAGTCTCAAGTGAAGATAAACAACTCAACACAAACTTCATCAAAGAAATCAAAGAAAATTATTTTTCAGTGGGAATGGCCCAGTCTTGGAATTTCATTTAGAAAGCTAAAGAATCTTTAAGGTCCCATTTATCGGTGTTTTAATCCCAATAATTTAGTCAAGAAATTTTTACATAATATCCACTTTGTGTTAGGTACTGAGCTAAGCACTGAAGAGATGGAAATAAATAAAAGAGAAATGGGTTCTGCATTCAGAGAGCTTATAGACTATTGGGTAGGTACTAATGTAATACTTAGATTTATTAACCTCTTTGCTGTTAGGCCTTGTGCTAGGCACCTAACCCGACTCCCGACTCCTTGTTTTGGGGGTCCTTTGGGATCGGGACCCTGGATCATGACCTGAGCCAAAGGCAGATGTTTAGCTGGTATAGCCATTCATAGATGTGGAAACAGCCTCAGAGAGTTTAAACTGCTCACGCTTATGTAGTCTGAAATGCAAGGTATGATTACAAATGCACTTCTTTTGAGTTCAGAAGGCCAAGCGCTTTGTAGGGCAGCAAGTGCTAAAAGCACACATTCCTGCCTTGTTCCCAACCTCAGCAGGCAACAAGTCAGTCCTTTATTAGGCATATCAGCTATAGGTTTCTTGTAGATGCCCTTTATCAATTTGAGGAAGTTCCCTACTATTTCTAGTTCACTGAAAGTTGGTATCATTAAAGGATGTTGAATTTGGGGCACCTGGGTGGCTCACTTGGTTAAGTGTCTGCCTTCAGCTCAGGTCATGATCCCAGAGTCCTGGGATCCAGCCCCACATGGGGCTCCTTGCTCAGTGGGGAGTCTGTTTCTCCCTCTCCCTCTCCCTCTGCCACACTCCCTTGTGCTCTCTCACTCTCTGTGAAATAAATAAAAAATAAAATCTTTAAAAAAAAAGGGATGTTGAATTTTGTCAAATGCTTCTTCATCATCTGTTAAAATGATCAGATGATTTTTTAGTGTATTCTGTTAATACAGTGATTTACATTGATTCATTGCAAATGTTAAATGAACCTTACATTCCTAGGATAAACTCTAATTAGTCATGATATATCTTCCTTCTTGTTGGATTCCATTTGCTTTTTATTTTTTACTAAAGTATAATTGACATAGGAGATTATATTTGTTTCAGGTATACCATATAATGATTCAATATTTGTATATATTACAAAATGATCACCACAATAAGCACATACATAGTCGCAAAAAATTATTTTTCTTGTGATGAGAACTTTTTTAAAATTTTTTTATTGTTATGTTAATCATCATACATTACATCATTAGTTTTTGATGTAGTGTTCCATGATTCATTGTTTGTGCATAACACCCAGTGCTCCACGAAGAACATGCCCTCTTTAATACCCATCACCAGGCTAACCCATCCTCCCACCCCCTCCCCACTAGAACCCTCGGTTTGTTTTCCAGAGTCCATCGTCTCTCATGGTTCGTCTCCCCCTCCGATTTCCCCCCCTTCATTCTTCCCCTCCTGCTATCTTCTCTCTTTTTTTTTTCTTAACATATATTGCATTATTTGTTTCAGAGGTACAGATCTGTGATTCAACAGTCTTGCACAATTCACAGCGCTCACCATAGCACATACCCTCCCCAGTGTCTATCACCCAGCCACCCCATCCCTCCCACCCCACCCCCCTCCAGCAACCCTCAGTTTGTTTCCTGAGATTAAGAATTCCTCATATCAGTGAGGTGATAGGATACATGTCTTTCTCTGATTGACTTATTTCGCTCAGCATAACACCCTCCAGTTCCATCCACGTCATTGCAAATGGCAAGATCTCATTCCTTTTGATGGCTGCATAATATTCCATTGTATATATATACCACCTCTTCTTTATCTATTCATCTGTCAATGGACATCTTGGCTCTTTCCACAGTTTAGCTATTGTGGACATGCTACTATAAACATCGGGGCGCATGTACCCCTTCAGATCCCTACATTTGTATTTTTGGAGTAAATACCCAGTAGTGCAATTGCTGGATTGTATGGTAGCTCTATTCTCAACTTTTTGTGGAACCTCCATACTGTTTTCCAGAGTGGATGCTTGCATTCCCACCAACAGTGTAGGAGGGTACCCCTTTCTCCGCATCCTCGCCAACATGTGTCATCTCCTGACTTGTTAATTTTAGCCATTCTGACTAGTGTAAGGTGGTATCTCATTGAGGTTTTGATTTGGATTTCCCTGATGCCGAGCGATGTTGAGCACTTTTTCATGTGTCTGTTGGCCATTTGGATGTCTTCTTTGGAAAAATGTCTGTTCATGTCTTCTGCCCATTTCTTGATTGGATCATTTGTTCTATGGGTGTTGAGTTTGATAAGTTCTTTATAGATTTTGGATACTAGCCCTTTATCTGATATGTCATTTGCAAATATCTTCTCCCATTCTGTCGGTTGTCTTTTGGTTTTGTTGACTGTTTCTTTTGCTGTGCAAAAGCCTTTTATCTTGATGAAGTCCCAATAGTTCATTTTTGCCCTTGCTTCCCTTGCCTTTGGCGTTGTTTCTAGGAAGAAGTTGCTGTGACTGAGGTCGAAGAGGTTGCTGCCTGTGTTCTCCTCTAGGATTTTGATGGACTCTTGTCTCACATTGAGGTCTTTCAACCATTTGGAGTCTATTTTTGTGTGTGCTGTAAGGAAATGGTCCAGTTTCATTCTTCTGCATGTGGCTGTCCAATTTTCCCAACACCATTTGTTGAAGAGACTGTCTTTTTTCCATTGGACATTCTTTCCTGCTTTGTCAAAGATGAGTTGACCATAGAGTTGAGGGTCCATTTCTGGGCTCCCTATTCTGTTCCATTGATCCATGTGTCTGTTTTTGTGCCAGTACGATACTGTCTTGATGATGACAGCTTTGTAATAGAGCTGGAAATCCGGAATTGTGATGCCGCCAGCTTTGCTTTTCTTTTTCAACATTCCTCTGGCTATTCAGGGTCTTTTCTGGTTCCATACAAATTTTAGGATTATTTGTTCCATTTCTTTGAAAAAAGTGGATGGTATTTTGATGGGGATTGCATTGAATGTGTAGATTGCTCTAGGTAGCATTGACATCTTCACAATATTTGTTCTTCCAATCCATGAGCATGGAACGTTTTTCCATTTCTTTGTGTCTTCCTCAATTTCTTTCATGAGTATTTTATAGTTTTCTGAGTACAGATTCTTTGCCTCTTTGGTTAGATTTATTCCTAGGTATCTTATGGTTTTGGGTGCAATTATAAATGGGATCTACTCCTTAATTTCTCTTTCTTCTGTCTTGTTGTTGGTGTATAGGAATGCCACTGATTTCTGTGCATTGATTTTATATCCTGCCACTTGACTGAATTCCTGTATGAGTTCTAGCAGTTTTGGGGTGGAGTCTTTTGGGTTTTCCACATAAAGTATCATATCATCTGCAAAGAGTGAGAGTTTGACTTCTTCTTTGCCGATTTGGATGCCTTTGATTTCTTTTTGTTGTCTGATTGCTGTGGCTAGGACTTCCAATACTATGTTGAATAGCAGTGGTGATAGTGGACATCCCTGCCGCGTTCCTGACCTTAGGGGGAAAGCTCTCAGTTTTTCCCCATTGAGAATGATATTTGCTGTTGGTTTTTCATAGATGGCTTTTATGATATTGAGGTATGTATCCTCTATCCCTATACTCTGAAAAGTTTTGATCAAGAAAGGATGCTGTACTTTGTCAAATGCTTTTTCTGCATCTATTGAGAGGATCATATGATCCTTGTTCTTTCTTTTGTTAAAGTATTGTATCACATTGATTGATTTGCGGATGTTGAACCAAATTTGCAGCCCAGGGATAAATCCCACTTGGTCGTGGTGAATAATCCTTTTAATGTACTGTTGGATCCTATTGGCTAGTATTTTAGTGAGAATTTTTGCAACCATGTTCATCAAGGATATTGGTCTATAATTCTCCTTTTTGATGGGGTCTTTGTCTGGTTTGGGGATCAAGGTAATGGTGGCCTCATAAAACGAGTTTGGAAGTTTTCCTTCCATTTCTACTTTTTGGAACAGTTTCAGAAGAATGGGTATTAATTCTTTGTGAAACGTTTGGTAGAATTCCCCTGGGAAGCCATCTGGCCCTGGGCTTTTGTGTTTTGGGAGATTTTTGATGACTGCTTCAATTTCCTTAGTGGTTATAGGTCTGTTCAGGTTTTCTATTTCTTCCTGGTTCAGTTTTGGTAGTGGATACATCTCTAGGAATGCATCCATTTCTTCCAGATTATCTGATTTGCTAGCATAGAATTGCTCATAATATGTTCTTATAATTGTTTGTATTTCTTTGGTGTTGGTTGTGATCTTTCCTCTTTCATTCATGATTTTGTTGATTTGGGTCATTTCTCTTTTCTTTTTGATAAGTCTGGCCAGGAGTTTATCAATCTTGTTAAATCTTTCAAAGAACCAGCTCCTAGTTTCATTGATCTGTTCTACTGTTCTTTTGGGTTCTATTTCATTTCTGCTCTGATCTTTATTATTTCTGTTCTCCTGCTGGGTTTAGGCTTTATTTGCTGTTCTTTCTCCAGCTCCTTTAGGTGTAGGGCTAGCTTGTGTACTTGAGACCTTTCTTGTTTCTTGAGAAAGGCTTGTATTGCTATATACTTTCCTCTTAGGACTGCCTTTGCTGCATCCCAAAGATTTTGAACAGTTGTGTTTTCATTTCATTGGTTTCCATGAATTTTTTTAATTCTTCTTTTAATTTCCTGGTTGACCCATTCATTCTTCAGTAGGATGCTCTTTAGCCTCCATGTATTTGAGTTCTTTCTGACTTTCCTCTTGTGATTGAGTTCTAGTTTCAAAGCATTGTGGTCTGAAAATAGGCAGGGAATGATCCCATCTTTTGGTACCGGTTGAGACCTGATTTGTGACCTAGGATGGGATCTATTCTGGAGAATGTTCCATGGGCACTAGAGAAGAATGTGTATCCCGTTGCTTTGGGATGGAATGTTCTGAATATGTCTGTGAAGTCCATTTGGTCCAGTGTGTCATTTAAAGTCTTTATTTCCTTGTTGATCTTTTGCTTAGATGATCTGTCCATTTCAGTGAGGGGGGTGTTAAAGTCCCCCACTATTATTGTATTGTTGTCAATGTGTTTCTTTGCTTTTGTTATTAATTGGCTTATATAATTGGCTGCTCCCATGTTAGGGGCATAGATATTTACAATTGTTAGGTTTTCTTGTTGGATAGACCCTTTAAGTAGGATATAGTGTCCTTCCTCATCTCTTATTACAGTCTTTGGTTTAAAATCTAATTTGTCTGATACAAGGATTGCCACCCCAGCTTTCTTTTGGTATCCATTAGCATGGTAAATGGTTTTCCACCCCCTCACTTTCAATCTGGGGGTGTCTTTGGGTCTAAAATGAGTCTCTTGCAGACAGCATATCGATGGGTCTTGTTTTCTCATCCAATCTGATAGCCTGTGTCTTTTGATTGGGGCATTTAGCCCATTTACATTCAGGGTAACTATTGAAAGATATGAATTTAGTGCCATTGTATTGCCTGTAAGGTGACTGTTACTGTATATTGTCTGTGTTCCTTTCTGGTCTATGTTGCTTTTAGGCTCTCTCTTTGCTTAGAGGACCCCCTTTCAATATTTCTTTTTTTTTTTTTTTTAAAGATTTTATTTATTTACTTGGGACAGAATGAGAGAAAGAGAGAGCACACGAGAGGGGGGAGGGTCAGAGGGAGAAGCAGGCTCCCTGCCGAGCAGGGAGCCCAATGCAGGACTTGATCCAGGGACTCCAGGATCATGACCTGAGCCGAAGGCAGTCGCTTAACCAACTGAGCCACCCAGGCGCCCCACAATATTTCTTGTAGGGCTGGTTTCGTGTTTGCAAATTCCTTTAGTTTTTGTTTGTCCTGGAAGCTTTTTATCTCTCCTTCTATTTTCAATGACAGCCTAGCTGGATATAGCATTCCTGGCTGCATATTTTTCTCATTTAGTGCTCTGAATATATCATGCCAGTCCTTTCTGGCCTGCCAGGTCTCTGTGGATAGGTCTGTTGCCAATCTAAAGTTTCTACCATTGTAGGTTACAGATCTCTTCTCCCAAGCTGCTTTCAGGATTTTCTCTTTGTCTCTGAGACTCGTAAGTTTTACTATTAGATGTCGGGGTGTTGACCTATTTTTATTGATTTTGAGAGGGGTTCTCTGTGCCTCCTGGATTTTGATGCCTGTTTCCTTCCCCAAATTAGGGAAGTTCTCTGCTATAATTTGCTCCAATATACCTTCTGCCCCTCTCTCTCTTTCTTCTTCTTCTGGGATCCCAATTATTCTAATGTTGTTTCGTCTTATGATATCGCTTATCTCTCGAATTCTGCCCTCGTGATCCAGTAGTTGTTTATCTCTCTTTTTCTCAGCTTCTTTATTTTCCATCATTTGGTCTTCTATCTCACTGATT
This sequence comes from Phoca vitulina, assembly GCF_004348235.1. Lineage (NCBI taxonomy): Eukaryota > Metazoa > Chordata > Mammalia > Carnivora > Phocidae > Phoca > Phoca vitulina. Next base: position 25,941,170 of record NW_022589713.1, read on the forward strand.
CTCTCTTCTGCCTCATTTATCCTAGCAGTTAGAGCCCCCATTTTTTATTGCACCTCATTAATAGCCTTTTTGATTTTGACTTGGTTAGATTTTAGTTCTTTTACTTCTCCAGAAAGGGTTTCTCTAATAACTTCCATGCTTTTTTCAAGCCCAGCTAGTCTCTTTAAAGTGATGATTCTAAACTCTAGATCCGACATCGTACTAATGTCTTTATTGAGTAGGTCCCTGGCAGTCGGTACTACCTCTTGTTCTCTTTGTTGAGGTGATTTTTTCCATCTTGTCATTTTGTCCAGAGGAGAATAGATTAATGAGAGAACAAAATGCTAACAGGGTAACAACGTCCCCAGAAAATATACTCTAAACAAATCAGAAAAGACCTGGAGCCAGGGGAAAAGAAAGGGAAAGAAAGAAAAAAGAAAAAGATAAAAACAAACAAAAACAGAACAAAACAAAACAAAAAAACAGAATATGATCAAATATGATCAGGCTGGTACATAGATTAGTGCCACACACTAGATTTTGGGTGTATTTTGGTCTGTTGGAAGAAAGTGCCTCCCAAAATTTTAAAGAAAGAAAAACTTATATATGTACAAAAATAAGGGTTGATATGATGAAGGGATGGAATATGAGTGTAAAGATGAAAATTATAAAAAATTTTATAAAAGGAGTTGATAAGATATTGTTTGAAAAAAGAAAGAAGTGGATTTTAAAAAAAAAGAAAAAAAAAGGGAGAGAATGTGATCAGGCAGGAGGGTAGAACAAAACCATACACTAGAGATTTAGGGTATATTTTGATGTGTTAGAAGAAATTATCTCAAAATTTTAAAGAGAGAATAACTTATATATATATGCCAAAGATAAGGGTAACTACTATGAAGGGATAGAATATGACTCTAACCATGAAAAATAAAAAATTTTTTTAAAAAAGGGATTGATAAGATGTTGGTTGAAAAAGGGAAAAAGAAAAATTCAAAAAAAAAAGATAGTTTAAAAAAATTAACTTTGAAAGACTAAGGAATCATGGTAAAAAAGCCATGGATTCTATGTGCATTATTCCCCTAGCACTGGAGTTCTGCCGGTCTTATTGATCGGTAAACTTGGTCTTGGCTGGCAGTTCTTGCTGATCTTCTGGGGGAGGGGCCTGTTGCTGTGGTTCCCAAATGTCTTTGCCAGAGGCGGAATTGCCCCGCCCTTGCCCGGTCCGGGCTAAGTAATCTGCTCAGGTTTGCTCTCCAGAGCTTTTGTTCCCTGCAAGCTTTCCGTACAGCTCTGGAGGCTGAGAGTGAAAATGGCGGCCTCCCAATCTCCACCCTGGAGGAGCCGAGAACTTGGGCCCCGCTCCTCAGTGAGCTCCAGAGAAAAGCAGTCAGTCACTCCCGTCTCCCCGGTCTCTGGCTGCACTCCGTGCTCACCCGGCCTGTGACCGCGCCTTTCTATCTGGCACCCGACCCCGGGTGGAGTCTCCAAACCCAGCAGATCCCTGCGGTGCACTCCCGCACCGCTCCTCCCGGGGGAGGAAGGTGAGTCTCCCCGGATCTGCCGCTTGTTGGGTCCCTGCTGGAGGAGCAGTGGCCCGACTGTGCCGCGGATCACGGGTTATGGCAACCCCGAGCTGAGAGCCCGCGCCTCGGCTCCGTCTCTGCAGCCGGCTTCCCCCCTCCGATACCTGGGAGCTCTGCCGCACTCAGGCACCCCCGGTCTTTCTGTGACCCCGAGGGTCCTGAGACCACACTGTCCCACGCGGGTTCCACCCCCAGCTTAGCCACTGGAGCCACGTCCCTCAGGGGAGCAGACTTCTAAAAGTTCCGATTTTGTGCTCCGCGGCTCTATCACTTGCCAGAAGCGGCCAACAGGGGCCCCCTCCCCCGCCATCTATCCTCCCGAATATCGCCTCGGATTCACTTCTCCGCACGTCCAACCTTCCAGAAAGTGGTCGCTTTTCTGTTCAGAGAGTTGTTGCTGTTCTTTTCTTTGATCTCCTGTTGAGTTTGTAGGTGTTCAGAATGGTTTGATCCCTATCCAGCTGAATTCCTGGGACCAGACGAAATCCTGGTCTCCTACTCCTCCGCCATCTTGCTCCACCCCCCGTGATGAGAACTTTTAAGATCTCTCATAGCAACTTCCAGATATGCAAGATGGTATTATTAACTACAGTCACCATGCTGTAGATTATGTCCCCATGACTTACTTATTTTAGTCCTGGAAGTTGTACTTTTTGATCCCCTTTGTCCATTAGCTAATATTTTGTTAATGATTTTTATATCTATAATTATGAGAGATAATGATCTGTAGTTTTCTTGTAATTTCTTTGAATGTTTTGATATAAAAATAATTCTAGCATCTTAGAATAAGTTGTGCAGTGATCACTTCTATTTTCTGAAAAAATTTGTATAAGGTAAGGTTTTTTTCATGAAATTTTTCATAGACTTCACCATTGAAATCATTGGGACCTAGATTTGTCTCAGTGAGATAGTTTTTGATAATAAATTTGATCTTTAATACATATAATAGGGTTATTGTGATTTTCTGTTTTTTCTTTTGTTATTTTTGGTAAGTTGTATTTTCCGAGAAATTTCTCCATTTTGTCTTAAGTTTTTTTAACATGTTGGCAAAAAAAAAAAATGCTCATAATATTTTCTTATTATCCTTTTAATTTTTGAAGGATCTGTAGTTGATAATTCCTCCTCATCCTTGCTAATAGTGATTTGTGTTCTCTCCCTTTTTTTCATCAGTCTCATTATAAGTTCGGCAATTTTGTGGATCTCTTCAAAGGACCAGCTTTCAGATTTGTTAATTTTCTCTATTGTCTGTTCTCTTTCAATGACTTACTCTCTTCTCTTTATAATTTCCTTCCTTCTACTAGTTTTATTCTTACTCTGCTCTTCTTTTCCTAGTTTCTTAATGTGGGATCTTAGTCCTTGATTTTAAATCTTTCTTCTTTCCTAATATAAGTATATAAATCTATAGATTCCTTCTCAAGACTGCTTTCTCTGCTTCTTATAAGCTTTGGCATGTTGTATTCATTGTCATTCAGTTCAAAATATTTTCTAATTTCCTTTGTGATTTTGTCTTTGGCCCATGAATCATTTAGAAATATGGTATTTCATGTGCCCACTTCGGCAGCACATATACTAAAATTGGAAAAACACCAAGAAGATTAACTTGGCCCCTGCACAAGGATGACACGCAAATTCATGAAGCATTACATGTTAAAAAAAAAAAAAGAAATATGCTATTTAATTTCCAGATATTCATGGTTTTTCTGGATCTCTTTTTATTATTATTTTTAAATTTTTTATTAACATATAATGTATTATTTGTTTCAGGGGTACAGGTCTGTGATTCATCAGTCTTACACAATTCACAGTACTCACCATAGCACATACCCTCCGCAAAGTCCATCACGCAGCCACCCCATCCCTCCCACCCCCCTCCACTCCAGCAACTCTCAGTTTGTTTCCTGAGATTAAGAGTCTCTTATTGTTTGTCTCCCTCTCTGGTTTCACCTTGTTTCATTTTTCCTTCCCTTCGCCTATGATCCTCTGTCTTGTTTCTCAAATTCCTCATATCAGTGAGATCATATGATAATTGTCTTTCTCTGATTGACTTATTTTGTTTAGCATAACACCCTCTAGTTATTAATTTCACTTTAATTCTATTGTGGTCAAAGAATACACTCTGTATGATGTAAGTCCTGTTAAATTTATTGAGACTTGTTTTGTGGCCCAGCATGTGATCTGTTATCATGAATACACCATGTGCATATGTAAAGAATGCGTAGTCTACAGTTTTGGATGTAGTGTTCTATAAACATCAATCACATCAAAGGGGTCAACGGTGTTGTTCAGATATTCTGGGGCTCTCCTGAATTTTTTTGTCCAGTTGTTCTATCAAATCCTGGAAGAGGGGTGTTATTTGTAAAATACTGTAATTGTGGAATTATCTATTTCTTCCTTTCCTTCTGTCAATGTTTGCTACATGTATTTTGAGATTCTGTTGTTAAAGACATGCATACTTACAATTGTTGTGTCTTTCTGATGAACTGTTCCTTTTATCATTATGAAATATCCCTTTTGTTTCTGGTAACATTCTTGTCTTGAAGTCTATTCTATGTAATATTTAAAATAATGATTTCATTCTTCTTGTGCATACAGTTTGCATGTCGTGTCTTTTCCTTTTAATCTGTATGTGTCTTTATATTCAGAGTGTGCATCTTCAGGAAGAATATAATGTCTTGCTTTTTATCTGCTCTGTTTATATCTGTCTTATAATTAGAGTGATTATACATTAACATTTAATATAACAATTAATTTGGATTTAGGCTCTCATTGTATTATCAGTTTTTCTTGGTCTAATTTTTCTTCTTTATTTTTTAAATATTCCCACTTTCTTGCCTTCTCTTTGATTCTTTGAATATATTTAGCATTTCATTCTAACTCATCAGTTGGCTTTGGCTGAATTTCTTTTTCTAAGCAGCTACTCAAGGGATTACAAAAAACAGACCTCGCCTCGGCTCTGAGATTCTCCTCATACTATCTGGCCCACAGAAAAAACCCACTTTTTTTGGTTCCTGGCCAGAAAGACAAGGTTTCCTGCAAAGATTTAGCTGCCAGTGCTACTGTGACCATATTGCCTTTCCATGAAATATAGCCTGCTCTTAAAACAAAGCTTTAAGAGAGGAACAACAACAACAAAAAAGTTAAACACAAATACAACACTATGTAGCCACCACATGATTTAATTCCTCTCCAAAACCTGCATCCTTTTGTTCACCTTTCAGATCTCAAGGAGTTGTCTTTGTATTTCGTACAAACTGTTTCATGAGAACAGGCTGTACGAGGTTTTTAGCACCAGAGCAGAACCAGAGCTCTTTCTTTAGCCTTGGATTTATTCAATTAACTGGAATGCATAACTGAGAAATTTTCTTAAGAAAGGAAGAGTAACTATTACTTTTCGGAGTTTTTGCTGATCACAGGATATCTCTGACTTTTGAGCACCCAAAACATTTGACAAAGTATAGAATTTTTACATCATCTTATTTCCCCCTTAGAAGATGGTCAATATTATTCCATTGTCTTCTGTGATTACATATCATGGGGGAATAATCTGAAGCCTGCTTCATGTTTTTGTTTTTACACTTAACGCTCCTTTTCAACCTGGATACTTACAATTTTTTTTTACAAAATTTTTTTCTTCTCTCTTTTGGTATTAAAATTCTTGCCAGGATATTCCTACATATTGAATATTTTGTTAACTTTGTCAAGAACAAAAGAGCCTTTTCAAATTTTGAATTTAAGGTTTTATTTAGCTCTGGATGGTTTTTCCTCACTGTCAGCCAATGTCATGTCCTTGTTTTTCTCATTTAATTTATTGAAACAAAATCTCTACTCTCTCTTTCCCATCTATCATCTTCTTGATCAGTTTCTTCTCTTCAGTTTTCCCCCTCTGTATTCTGAAAGTGTTCCAGGTTTGTTTTCTAAAACATGACAGAGTTTTCAGCTTTCCACTGTCACTGCTATAAAAATACTCTATCATATTTCAGATTTTTATGCATTATTTACATAAGCCAGAACATTTTGCATTTCTACTCTCACTTTAATGTGTTCCTCAATCTTTGTGTTGTAGAGATTTTTTTTTTTTTCATCTTTTAGGAAAGAAACCAATAACTGATTTCTAAAATGTTCTTTTTTGGGGCACCTGGGTAGCTCAGTTGGTTAAGTGTCTGACTCTTCTTTTTTTAAAGATTTATTTATTTATTTGAAAAAGAGATCACAAGGGGGGTGGAGGGAGGGCCAGAGGCAGAGGTAGAGGGAGAGAAGGGAAGCAGACTCCCAGCTGAGCATGGAGCCCAGTAAAGGGCTTGATCTCAGGACCCTGAGATCATGACCTGAGCCAAAACCAAGAGTCAGAGGCTTAATGGACTAAGCCACCCAGGCACCCCTAAGCATCCTACTCATTTTTTTTAAAGATTTTGAGAGAGAGAGAGAGCACTAGCCGGGGGCGGGGGGAGGCAGGTAGACATAGGAGAAGCAGGCTCCCCACTGAGAAAGGAACTTGACATGGGGCTCAATACAAGGACTCCAGGATCATGACCTGAGTGGAAGGCAGATGCTTAACCGACTACACCACCCAGGAGCCCCAATGTCCCACTCTTGATTTCAGCCCAGGTCATAATCTCAGGGTCATGGGATCAAGGACCACCTTGGACTCCGCCCTCAGTGGGGAGTCTGCTTGAGAGTCTCTCTTTCCATCTCCCTCTGTCCCTTCCCCACCTCTAAAATGAATAAATCTTAAAAAATAAATAAAAATAAAATATAAAAAATAAAATAATAAAATGTTCTTTTTCTGTGAAAAAAATCATTTTCAGATATTTGCTCTTCTCATAATCATCAACAGAGCACTTGTTGTACCTATGTTGCATTCTTTGTATAGTATCCATAGAGTTTTTCTGTTTACTTACTTCAAATAGAGAGACCTTTACTTAGAATTTGGCGACAATGTGGGATGTCCTTAGCTCTTCTCACTGTCCTCTCCAGTGCTGGCACCTCCTCATCTCAGACCTAGATAAGAATGTCAGGTAAACCTGGACAGCTACTAATTTAATTAGGAGAGTCTAACAGTATTCATTTAGCATGAGTCTGCTGTCCTGAGACTGGCTGTTCACTTGATCCAACAGCTGGAGATCTCTACTGCTAATTCAGATGTTTACAGCTTTTGTTCCGGTGAACTGTAGTACATGGAGCATTAAATCCTATGTGAGCACTGCTCCCCAGAACCCTGCCTGTCTCTGCAACTGTTTGGTGAATTTCTTCAATGACAAAGAATCCTAGGATACAATGAACCTCTGCCCATCTTCTACTCCTATCATATTTGTGGCTAGGAATATTAATCTCTCAGTGAATAGAGAAAGAAAGGATCAGGAGTCTGAGTTTTGGAGTAAGATTCACTGTTTTCCAGTGAACTCCTGTGTCCCAGATTTAGGAGGCATCACTCAAAGCCTTCCTCAATTCTCTGAGGGGCTCCAAACTGTCTATTTGCATAAGGTGGACAAGAAGGTGAGTGATCTAAGATGATGCTCTTTGATCATCCTAAAATGGTGTGTTCTGAAGAAATTCCACTCCAACTCTGACATCTTTTATCTTCATTTTCCAGTGTGTTTGCTAGTTTTTATCCTTTTCTATTTCTTTAAAGCTATTTTAATAAGTTGGGAGAGAAATATCAGGTCTGGCTGGCTGGTCCATCACCATAGCAACCCAGAGCCCTCTGTAATTGCCTTCTGAACACCCTGCTTATTTGGTATGATTATGTCGATGACTATCTATGTCACTGGTAAAAATAAAGCTGTCAGTGTGACAACTTTCCTAAGTCAAAGAATATTCCACCCTGAGGCTGGATAAAAGCTCTGATCCTCTAGGCGAGCTGACACTCAAGGGCAGAAGTTTTTGCTGTGGGCACACGCATTCATGAAGAGCTCCTGCCTCTAGGATTTCTGCTCTCTTCCTCCCCTATAGCTCCGCTGACTCTCCCTGGAAAGAGCCAGGCAAACTTACAGCTCCTTTGAATTTGGATATATTTGAGACAGAACACTGAAAAATTAGACTCCAAAGACAAGTAGCTAAGTTTATAATTCATTTATCCTTCCTTAGCTCCTTACCAGCACTGCTATAATTGATACATTTATCTTGAGAGCCTGTTTAGACTCCTACACAGACTAATTCATTTTACTGTCTTCTCTCTTTTTTCCTCCAATATTTTATTATAAAAATGTTCAAATATTCAGGAGAGTTGAAGGAATTCTACAGTGAATTTTACTCTATACCCTCATCTAGACTTTACCATTAACATTTTACTCTATTTGTTTTAACATGCTTATCCATCCTTTTACCCATCCATCCACTTATTCATCTTATTTTCTGGACACATTTCAAAGTTACAGACATCAGTACACTTCCCCCTAAATACTTCAGCCAATGTGCCACTAACTAAAGTTGAATATTTGTTTATGCTTTTGTCCTTTTGATACAAAATTTGCATACAATGAAATACACAAATTGAGTGCACATTTGCTGAGCTCTGATAAGTGTATATACCTGTATGACTCAAACACCCACCGCTATCCCCACTCTAGACAATCATCATCCTTTAGTTTCTCCCCTGCAGTTCTCAGGTGACAGCTCTGCAGTGAAGAGCAAGCAGTCTTGACTAGACTGGCACCAAGGGCAGGGGGCTCCAGGAGAGATGTAGAGAGAGAAAACTGATAGAATAACCCATGTGTTTGAATACATTGAGAGAAGCATTATACTTCTCACAGCATTTGGCAATAAAATAGGGACACATGTATAAGTGACTATCACACAAAACAAAAAATAGAAGTGACTGTTACTCCTCCAAAAAACAATCGGGTTATGAAATGTATATGACATGGTTGTGCTAGGAATAATTTTTACATAATTGTAGTAATATAAACCCTGCATGTTGATCTCATTTAAAAAGATATAATTATTTGGAGGACGAGGAGAAGGGACATGTGTATGTGATTAAGAAAGCCTGTAGTAGAAATTCAATAGGGAGTATCTAAAAATAAAACATCAAGAAAGACATGGGTAAGAAAATTATAAAAAAAAAAAAGAAAGAAAATTATACAAAAGAGTTGAATGTGGGGTGCCTGGGTGGCTCAGTCTTTAAGCGTCTGCCTTCAGCTCAGGTCATGATCCCAGATTCTGGGATCAAGCCCCACATTGGGCTCCCTGCTTCGTGGGAAGCCTGCTTCTCTCTCTCCCACTCCCCCTGCTTATTTTCCCTCTCTCGCTGTCTCTCTCTCTGTCAAATAAATAAATAAAATCTTTTTAAAAAATAATAAAATAATTTTTTAAAAAAAGAGTTGAATGTGATTGTCTTTGGAGAGCTTGAATTGAGGAGGTAAAGGGCAAGAAAATTCCATCCTTTGTAGCTACCTTAGTAGAAACAATTGACTTTTTAAATTATGTACCTATAAAATCTTGTTAAAAATTAAAGTTAAATTTTAAGCAGCAGAAGAAACTAAAACTGTGTGGCAGATTTCCAATTCCATTAATATTATGTGCAAGGCATATTGCAGAAGGGGACTTCTCACTGAAAAGCAACCAGAAATGTTGGTGAAGTATACTAATCTTTTAACTCTATGCCTGAGCTTAAAGAAAGAGGAGTCTCCCAGGCAAAACCAAAAAGAAACTGAAAAGCAGAAGGTACCTTCACTCTGGCATCATTTGCTAGTTAAAGAAACGAAGGAGCTTGAAATTTAATGACCTTCAGGGACAGGGAGATAAGATGTTGGGCCTGTGCAAGGGGTTGGAATAAGACCCCTACATGAACCAAGACTCTCGAAGAGCTACTCTCTTGGTAAAAAAAAAGGGGGGGAGGGGGGGATATTGGAAAGGAACAACTCTTTCCAGAAAAGAAGGACATTCCAAAGAACTTATCTGTCTTGGCCTGGGCCCTATCTGGGAAAAAGGAATGTCTCACTTGAGAATTGATAGGCAAACCTCTGCTCTCATACAGGATAGGGGTTCAAATGTTCAATGCATGATCTTGGACTCCCAAGTTAAGAAATTATCATAAAAAGTGGTCTTATTAAAAACAACCCTGGGATTTCTGGCAAAAGCCAACACAAATCATCTTCAGGAGAAACATGCTTGACCCAGAGCTCACAAGATTCTGACAGAACTCTGCCCAACATAAGTACAAATTCAAAATTAGAAAATAAATTTAGATGTAGTGAAAAGAAGGGGCACATGCACCCCAATGTTCCTAGCAACAATGTCTACAATAGCTGAACTGTGGAAGGAGTCGAGATGCCCTTCAACAGATGAATGGATAAAGAAGATGTGGTCCATATATACAATGGAATATTACTCAGCCATCAGAAAGGATGAATACCCACCATTTGCATCAACATGGATGGGACTGGAGGAGATTATGCTAAGTGAAATAAGTCAAGGAGAGAAAGACAATTATCATATGGTTTCACTTATTTGTGGAACATAAGGAATAGCATGGAGGACATTAGAAAAGGAAGGGAAAAATGAAGGGGGGGAAATCAGAGTGAGAGATGAACCATGAGAGACTATGGACTCCAGGAAACAAACTGAGGGTTTCAGAGGGGAGGGGGGGTGGAGGGATGGTATAGCCTGGTAATGGGTATTAAGGAGGGCACCTATTGCAAGGAACAGTGGGTGTTATACGCAAACAATGAATCATGGAACACTACATCAAAACCTAATGAAGTACTGTATGGTGACTAACAAAACATAAAAAAATTAATTAATTAATTTAAAAAAGAATATAAATAAATTTGATAATCTCAAAAAAATAAAATAAAAGCAACAAGAACACAAAAATCAATCCATCATGAACAAGAGTCTTCAGAAACTACATATATCAAAATGAGAACCCCAAAACTTCAGATAATGCAATTATCAGATATAAATAAAATATTAAGTATACTTGAAATTATTAGTTAAGGGATGCCTGGGTGGCTCAGTTGGTTAAGTGTCTGCTTTTGGCTCAGGTCATGATCCCAAGGTCCTAGGATTGGGCCCCACAAGGGGCTCCCTGCTCCACGGGGAGTCTGCTTCTCCTTCTCCCTCTGCCGCTCCCCCTGCTTGTGCTCTCTTGCTCTCTCTCTTTCAATAAATAAATAAATAAATAAAAAGAAATTATTTGTTAAAAGAAAGAATAACAATAGCATGAGATAGGAACAAAGCACTATCACAAATGATAAGGTAAATTTGAAAATCACACATCAGATGTCAATGAAATTAAAAACTCATGAAGGAGTTCTACTTTCAATAATAGTAATTTATGATTCAATAATTCCACTATTGGGTGTTCAGCCAAGGAAAATGAAAACACTAATTCAAAAAGATATATGCACCCCTATGTTTATTGCAGCATTATTTACAATAGCCAAGATTTAGAAGCAACCTGTCTATCAGTAGATGGATAAAGATGTGACTCACACACACACACACACAGGAATATTATGCAACTATAAAAAAGGATGAGATTGTGCCATTTGAGACAACATGGGTGGACCTAGAGGGTATTATGCTAAGTGAAATAAGCCAGACTGAGAAAGACAAATACCATATGATTCCACTCATTAAGTGGAGTCTAAGAAAAATAAAATTTAAAAAAAAGTAAACAAAAAGCAGAATCAGACTTGTAAATACAGAGAACAAACTGATGGTCACCAGAGGGGAGGGGCCTAGGATGATGGGCAAAAAATCAGTGAAGAGGAGAGGGAAATACAGGCTTCCCACATAGAATGGATAAGTCATCGGAATAAAAGGCACAGCATAAGAAATACAGTCAATAATATTGTAATAGCGATGTAATAGGACAGATCATAGCTACACTTGTAGTGAACACAGCATAATGTATAAACTTGTCAAATCACTAAGCTGTACACCTGAAACTAATGTAACATTGTGTGTCAACTATACTCAAGAAAAGCTGCAAACAAACAAATAAAAATAGTAATTAAGAACATCACTCCTACTTAGATTAAAAAGAATTATTTTCTGGAATTGAACAGTTATTAAATCTGTCTCAAGAAGAAATAGAAAAAGCAAATTAATTAAATCCATGAAGGAAGTTGAAGAAGTTCCCAAAAAACTCCTCTCTTTACACTGTCACCAAACAAGGAAACAAAACAACAAAATGTTCCGATATTTTAATTAGTCAATTTTTCAACAGAAATAGAATAGAAAGAGTTGGTACTATTTAAATTGCTTCAGCCTCAGAGAAAGAAAATAAGCTTCCAAATTATTTTTTTAAGAAGCCAATTCTTTCCTCAAATCCTGACAAAGATACAAAGGAAAAAGAAATCTGAAATTCAGAGCCCTTTGTTAAAACAGATGCACAAATGCAAAGACTTTTTTTTAATTAAACAAAAGTTATACATAACAGAAATCAAAATGGATGTTAATGTACATTTTGTGATCTGAGGGTTGAGTTATAAAGTGGGGAAGGACTTTGAGAGTATTCACATGAAAGCAAAGCTGTGAAAAATTACAAGAATTTTTATACCCAGTTAGAAGTTTGTGCTGTCAGTTTGGTTAAAACTACATTTCCCAGGGGCGCCTGGGTGGCTCAGTTGGTTGGGCAACTGCCTTCGGCTCAGGTCATGATCCTGGAGTCCCAGGATCGAGTCCCGCATCAGGCTCCCCGCTCAGCGGAGAGTCTGCTTCTCCCTCTGACCCTCCCCCCTCTCATGTTCTCTCTCTCTCTCTCTCATTCTCTCTATCAAATAAATAAATAAAATCTTTAAAAACAAAAAAAAACAAAAAAAACCTACATTTCCCAGAATTCTCCTTGGTGTATGATTACAGGTCTGAAGGTTGCCATAATGGAGGTGGGGTTGGGATACTACAGCTTACCCTTGCTCTCTCTGCTCCATTTCCAGCTCTTCCTCTCAACTGATGATCCTGTTGATCAATAGCAGCCACAGGCTGAACACCAGTTGCTTGACAGAAGACAAGAGAGACGGAGGTAGTAGAGACATAGCTTCCCATGGACCTTCCCATGTGCTTCCTCTTTGCACTCTCACTTCAGTGGGTGGGTGGCCTTGACATCTCAAATTGGTGACTTCTCAGATTCTTCACTCCCTCCAGAATCTTTGCTTTCCAGATCCTCTGCAGCTGTGTAAAATTTATTTATTTCCTATTCTGAATCTTACATGCCAAACTCAGCATTCTACTTCCCTGATTGAGCTCTGAATGACTTACCAGCCACTGTCATCCATACATTAAAACAACCAAAAGTTTTTCTCAAACATGTAAAGACCCAAGGTATAAACCACTATGAGCCTCTATGAAGATCACGTCTGAAAAGTGATTAAAAGAACCAAATGACTAAAGGAAAAAATAAAAAAGAACTTGTGTTAAAGATGTCATGGGCCAAAACGATAAATGGAGGCTACTGATATTTTTAAAATAGAGAATTAAGACTAGGTGAGTATAGGAAATAAAGATATAGAACAGAATGTCAATATCATTAAAACTTGACCTTAGATTAATAATGGAAATAAATGTTTGGAGGCAATTTGGAGGATGGTAAGAGGGAAATTTTCTAAGTGCACTATTTTTTCAACTTTCAAGTTCACTATTTCACTCTTCAAGCTAATAAATACCATATGAATGGGAAGTTTTTTTTTTTTTTTTTTTTTTTTTTAAAGATTTATTTATTTATCTGAGAGAGCGAGAATGAGAGAGAGAGAGTACATGAGAGGGGGGAGGGTTAGAGGGAGAAGCAGGCTCCCCGCTGAGCAGGGAGCCCGACGCGGGACCCGATCCAGGGACTCCAGGATCATGACCCGAGCCGAAGGCAGTCGCCCAACCAACTGAGCCACCCAGGCGCCCCTGAATGGGAAGTTTTTAAAAATCAGGTTTAAGAACTGTCAAAGTTATGAACGTACTTATGTGAAGCACTGAAAACAGATAATAAGACATTCAAATTAATGAAGGAAAAAACTTTCAAAGCAAAACAAAGAAAATGCAGATCATAAAACAAAAGAAGGAATGCTTTTCAAAAGAGAAAATACAATATTATGAAAACAAAAAAATACTTTTTAAAAAGGGAGATTGGTCAGTAAAACCAGAGACTGACTCTTTGAAGAGAGGAATTAAATTGACAAATTTTTTTGCCACTCTGATAACAACAAAACAGAAGACCTGATAGACAAAGTTTGAGTTGACAGAGCAAAGCTACACCTAGAAAAGGGGTTAGAAATTAGAGATTCTTACCATGCATAGTTTCATTCAATAAACACTAACATTAACCAAAATGGGTGATTATACAGGCACATATAAATTACCAAAATGATCTGAAGTAGGAGAAAACCTTAATCAGCCAATCATATTGCAATAAATTGCATAGGTTCTTGAAGATGTACCCCTAAAATAACCACCATACCCAGATGGTACTATGAATGAATTGAATCAATCATTGGAAAATTCCTTTATTATGTCAACTGCTCGAGGTCTTGGTAAATTATAGAAACTATCTAATTGATTCAACAATGCTAACAGAAAATGCTGATTTAAAAAACCCAGAAAATTGAAAGGAAGGAAGTAGGGAAGGGGGGATGGAAAGAAGAGGTGAAGGCAAGAGGAGGGAGGAGAAGAGATGAAACAAAACACCTATAGGTCATTTTTATTTATGAATGTTGAGTTCTGTTATATAAGGCAGTTAATTTACTGACAGATCAGATTTTTCCCCTTGGACTCTGGTCGGGTAGGTCTAGGGCAGCCTGCTCTAGGACTTGTGTAGCTCTACTCTTAAATTATGGCCTTTCAGAGGTCTCAGCTAAATGCCCCCTCTGTTCAGTGAGCCCTCTCCACCCTAGCTGGTTAGAACTCCAGCACTCCCCCAGCACTTTGTGACTTCAGAAAGCACCGTCTAGCTCACAAACCCACAGTAGCCATTCTGCATCTGTCCTCGTGGGCTGTGTCAGCCAAAGGCTCAAGTGGTCACCAAAGATTTCTAGGAGATCCGTCTCTGCACTGCTTCCTTCTCTCTGTTTCTCTGGCACACGCATTTCAGCCACCCCATCAGCTCACGGGTCTCTGGGATCCACTTTCCTGTGCCACAGTTTGGAAAACTCCCTCATGCAGACAGCTGGAGTAAGTGCAGAGTTCAACTCATGTTTTCTCTTCTCTTGAGGATTAGAGCCCTGCAGTGCCTACTGTTCAATGCTTGAAAATCACTGCTTCAAACTGGCGCAGCCACCCTGGAAAACATTATGGAGCTTCCTCAAAAAGTTAAAATTAGAACTACCCTCTGATCCAGCAATTGCACTACTAGGTATTTACCCAAAGGATACAAAAATACTGATTTGAAGGGATATAGCACCCTGATATTTATAGCAACATTGTCAACAATAGCCAAATTATGGAAAGAGCCCAAATGTCCATCGACTGATGAATGGATAAAGAAGATGTGGAAGAGGGCACCTGGGTGGCTCCAGTTGGTTAAGTGACTGCCTTCAGCTCAGGTAATGATCCCAGGGTCCCGGGATTGAGCCCCACATCGGGCTCCCTGCCCAGCGGGGAGCCTGCTTCTCCCTCTGCCTGCCACTCCCCCTGCTTGTGCTTTCTCTCTCTGTCTCTCATGAATAAATAAATAAAATCCAAAAAAAAGAAGAAGAAGATGTGGGATATATTCTGGAATATTACTCAGCCATTAAAAAGAATGAAATCTTGCCATTTGCAATGATGTGGATGGAGCTAGAGAGTATAATGTTAAGCAAAGTTAAGTTAGTCAGAGAAAGACAAATACCATATAATGTCAGTCATATGTGGAATTTTTTTAAAAGATTTTATTTATTTGACAAAGAGAGAGAGAGCAAGAGAGAGAGCACAAGCAGGAGGAGCTGCAGGCAGAGGGAGAGGGAGAAGCAGGCTCCCTGTTGAGCAAGGAGCCTGATGTGGGGCTCCATCCCAGGATCCCAGGATCATGACCTGAGCCGAAGGCAGCCAGTTAACTCACCAAGCCACCCAGGTGCCCCTCATATGTGGAATTTAAGAAATAAAACACATGATCATAGGGGGAAAAAAGAGAGAAGCAAACCAAGAAATTGACTCTTAACTATAGAGAACATACTGAGGGTTACCAGAGGGGAAGTGGGTGGGGTATGAGTTAAGTAGGTGATGGGGATTCAGGAGTGCATGTGCTGTGATGAGTACCAGGTGTTGTATGTAAGTATTGAATCGCTATATTGCACACCTGAAACTAATATTACATTGTATGTTAACTAGCTGGAATTTAAATTAAAAAAAATAGTTGCTTCATATATTTTGACCAGTTTTATAGTTATCTACAGCAAGGGGGCAGTACAATCTCTGTTACTCTACCATGGTCAGAAACAGAAATCCATGGTCATCTTTTAATTTTAAGGGTTTTAAACCTTGATTGTAACACAAGAATAGGAAACTGAAAGTGAATAAAAGCAAAGAAATTGCTGAGTTTCAAGGTAGATGCTTCTTTATCACAAAAAATATTCCTTAAAATATTCCTCTAAATTAAAAAAAAAAAAGTAGTCATAAAAAGCATTACAAGGTTGGGCTATGGGTTTTTTTTTTAAACTACATATTTAGATTTTACACAGTTCCAATTGACATTCTGCTGTGAAGGATGAGGACATTGGGACTCTTCCAATTTTCCCCACCACTGATTTGATACATAATATACATAATATATCATTTTGATCCATTATATATCATTTTCATGGTTTATAACATTTATCTTCTGTTTTGTTCATTTCTTTCCAATTCTTATACCCTATTATTTCCTTTGTCTTATTTAATTGGTAAGACTCTCTAGTAAAATGATGAAAAGAGGCAGTGATAGTGAGCATCACCATTTTGTGCCTTATTTAACAGGAATATTTCTACAATTTCATCATTAAATACAATATTTGCTATGGTTGTTGGTAGCTTCTCTTCATAGGTTAAGAAATAAGAATTATTTAAAATTATAAGTGAATGTTGCATTTTATCAAATGCTTTTCTGCAATTATGAGATGATCATACAATTTTTAATCTATTGATAACTTACCATGATGAATTTTATTGATATCATCTTTTAATTCCAGGCATAAATCCTATTGAAACAAGCCATATCTTTTCATATGCAACAAAAATCCATTTTTTATTTAAGATTTTTGCAATAATTTTATTGCAGTTTTTGTCTTCCTTGATATTAAGTTTACATCCGCCTTATGAAATAGTTGACTAATGTTTTTTTATTTTTTTTCCTATTCTTGGAATTAGATTGGGTAACATAGGGATTTACCTATTCCTTGAAAGTTTGACTAAACTTACCTACAAGATTTTGGCTCAGGGTCTTTTGAAGGGAAAGACTTTTGATTGCAGTTTCAACTAACTTCATGATTAATGATTTACTCTCTTTTTCCTATTTCTTTTTAAGTTAATTTCACTAAGTTATAGTCTATAAAATTATCTTTATCTAAATTTTCTAATTTAATGACATTGCATTTTAGTATTTTCTTAGGCTTCTTACATCTCTCTTTTTTTTTAATTTTATTATGTTATGTTAATCACCATACATTACATCATTAGTTTTTGATGTAGTGTTCCATGATTCCTTGTTTGCATATAACACCCAGTGCTCCATTCAATACATGCCCTCCTTACTACCCATCACCAGGCTAACCCATCGACTCACCCCCTCCCCTCTAGAACCCTCAGTTTGTTTCTCAGAGTCCATAGTCTCTCATGGTTCTTCTCCCCCTCTGATTTCCCCCCCTTCATTTTTCCCTTCCTGCTATCTTTTTTTTTTTTAACATATAATGTATTATTTGTTTCAGAGGTACAGGTCTGTGATTCATCAGTCTTACATAATTCACAGCGCTCACCATAGCACATACCCTCCCCAATGTCCATCACCCAGCCACCCCATCCCTCCCACTCCCCACCACTCCAGCAACCCTCAGTTTGTTTCCTGAGATTAAGAATTCCTCATATCAGTGAGATCATATGATACTTGTCTTTCTCTGATTGACTTATTTCATTTACCATAATACCCTGTAGTTCCATCCACGTCATTGCAAATGGCAAGATTTCATTTTTTTTGATGGTTGTATAATATTCCATTGTGTGTATGTATGTGTGTATATATATATTACATCTTCTTTATTCATTCATCTGTTGAAGGGCATCTCGGCTCTTTCCACAGTTTGGCTATTGTGGACATTGCTGCTATGAACATTGGGAAGCATATGGCCCTTCTTTTCACTACATCTGTATCTTTGGGGTAAATACCCAGGACTACAATTGCTAGGTCATACATAGGGTAGCTCTATTTTTAATTTTTTGAGGAACCTCCACACTGTTTTCCAAAGTGGCTATACCAACTTGCATTCCCACCAACAGTGTAAGAGGGTTCCCCTTTCTCCACAACCTCTCCGACATTTGTTGTTTCTTTCCCTGTCCATTTTTGCCATTCTAACTGGTGTAAGGTGGTATCTCAATGTGGTTTTGATTTGGATTTCCCTGATGGCTAATGATGATGAACATTTTTTCATGTGTCTGTCAGCCATTTGTATGTCTTCTTTTGAGAAGTGTCTGTTCATGTCTTCTGCCCATTTTTTGACTTGATTATTTGTTTTTTGGGTGTTGAATTTGAGAAGTTCTTTATAGATCTTGGATACCAGCCCTTTATCTGTAGTGTCATTTGCAAATATCTTCTCCTATTCTGTGGGTTGCCTTTGTTTTGTTGACTGTTTCCTTTGCTGTGCAGAAGCTTTTTATCTTGATGAAGTCCCAAAAGTTCATTTTTGCTTTTGTTTCACTAGCTTTTGGAGATGTATCTCGAAAGAAGTTGCTGTGGCCGATGTCAAAGAGGTTACTGCCTATGTTCTCCTGTAGGATTTTGATGGATTCCTGTCTCACATTGAGGTCTTTCATCCACTTTGAGTTTATCTTTGTGTATGGTTTTAGAGAATGGTCGAGTTTCATTCTTCTGCATGTGGCTGTCCAATTTTCCCAGCACCATTTGTTGAAGAGACTGTCTTTTTTCCATTGCACATTTTTTCCTGCTTTGTCAAAGATTATTTGACCATAGAGTTGAGGGTCCATATCTGGGCTTTCTATTCTGTTCCATTGGTCTATATGTCTGTTTTTGTGCCAGTACCATGCTGTCTTGGTGATCACAGCTTTGTAATATAGCTTGAAATCAGGCAACTTGACGCCCCCAGCTTTGTTTTTCTTTTTCAACATTTCCTTGGCAATTTGGGGTCTTTTCTGATTCCATACAAATTTTAAGATTGTTTGTTCCAGCTCTTTGAAAAATGTCATTGGAATTTTGATTGGGATGGCATTGAAGGTATAGATTGCTCTGGGTAGCATAGACATTTTAACAATGTTTATTCTTCCAATCCATGAACATGGAATGTTTTTCCATCTTTTTGTGTCTTCTTCAATTTCTTTCATGAGTGTTTTGTAGTTCCTAGAGTATAGATCCTTTACCTCTTTGGTTAGGTTTATTCCAAGGTATCTTATGGTTTTTGGTGCTATTGTAAATGGAATCGATTCTCTAATTTCTCTTTCTACAGTTGCATTGTTAGTGTATAAGAAAGCAACTGATTTCTGAGCATTGATTTTGTATCCTGCCACATTACTGAATTGCTGTATGAGTTCTAGTAATTTGGGGGTGGAGTCTTTTGGGTTTTCCACATAAAGTATCATGTCATCTGCGAAAAGAGAGAGTTTGACTTCTTCTTTGCCAATTTGAATACCTTTTATTTCTTTTTGTTGTCTGATTGCTGTTGCTAGGACTTCTAGTACTATGTGGAACAATAGTGGCGAGAGTGGGCATCTTTGACGTGTTCCTGATCTTAAGGGAAGGCTCTCAGCTTTTCCCCATTGAGGATGATATTCGCTGTGGGTTTTTCATAGATGGATTTTATGAACTTGAGGAATGTTCCCTCTATCCCTATACTCTGAAGAGTTTTAATCAGGAAAGGATGCTGTATTTTGTCAAATGCTTTTTCTGCATCAATTGAGAGGACCATATGGTTCTTCTCTCTCCTCTTATTAATGTGTTCTATCACATTGATTCATTTGCAAATGTTGAACCACCTTGCATCCCGGGGATAAATCCCACTTGGTCCTGGTGGATGATCTTTTTAATGTATTGTTGGATCCTATTAGCTAGGATTTTGTTGAGAATTTTGGAATCCATATTCATCAGGGATATCAGTCTGAAATTCTCCTTTTTGATGGAGTCTTTGCCTGGTTTGGGGATTAAGGTAATGCTGGCCTCATAGAATGAATCTGGAAGCTTTCCTTCTGTTTCTATTTTTTGAAACAGCTTCAGGAGAATAGGTATTATTTCTTCTTTGAATGTTTGGTAGAATTCCCCAGGGAATCCATCAGGCCCTGGACTCTTGTTTTTTGGGAGGTTTTTGATCACTGCTTCAATCTCGTTACTGGTTATTGGCCTATTCAGGTTGTCAATTTCTTCCTGTTTCAGTCTTGGCAGCTTATAGGTTTCCAGGAAGTCATCCATTTCTTCCAGGTTGCTTAATTTATTGGCATATAATTGTTGATAATAATTTCTAATAATTGTTTCTATTTCCTTGGTGTTAGTCGTGATCTCTCCCCTTTCATTCATAATTTTATTAATTTGGGTCCTTTCTCTTTTCTTTTGGATAAGTCTGGCCAGTGGTTTATCAATCTTATTAATTCTTTCAAAGAACCAGCTTATAGTTTCATTGATCTGATCTACTGTGTTTCTGGTTTCTAATTCACTGATCTCTGCTCTAATTTTAATTATTTCTCTTCTAATGTGTGGCTTAGGCATCGTTTGTTGCTTTTTCTCTAGTTCTTTAAGGTGTAAAGTTAGTTGCTGAATTCGGGATTTTTCTATTTTTTTTTTGAGTGAGGCTTGGATGGCTATATATTTCCCCCTTAGGATCGCCTTTGCAGTATCCCATAGATATTGGACCAATGTGTTTTCATTCTCATTGGTTTCCATGAATTGTCTAAGTTCTGCTTTGATTTCCTTGTTGACCCAAACATTCTTGAGAAAAGTGGTCTTTAGTTTCCAAGTGTTTGAATTTCTGCCAAATTTTTTCTTGTGTTTGAGTTCCAGTTTTAAAGCATTATGGTCTGAGAATATGCAGGGAATAATCTCAATCTTTTGGTATTGGTGGAGACCTGATTTGTGACCCAGTATGTGGTCTATTCTGGAGAAAGTTCCATGTGTGCTTGAGAAGAATGAGTATTCTGTTGTTTTAGGGTGGAATGTTCCGTATATATCTATGAGGTCCATCTGGTCCAGTGTGTCATTCAAAGCTCTTGTTTCTTTGTTGATTTTCTGCTTAGATGATCTGTCCATTGCTGAGATTGGAGTACTGAGGTCTCCTACAATTAACGTATTATTATCAATATGACTCTTTATTTTGGTTAACAGTTGGCTTAGGTAGTTGGCTGCTCCCATGTTGGAGGCATAGCTATTTACAATTGTTAGATCTTCTTGTTGGATAGACCCTTTAAGAATGATATAGTGTCCTTCTGTGTCTCTAACTACAGTCTTTAGCTTAAAATCTAATTTGTCTGATATAAGAATTGCTACCCCAGCTTTCTTTTGAGGTCCGCTGGCATGGAAGATGGATCTCCATCCCTTCACTTTCAGTCTGGATGTATCTTTAGGTTCAAAATGAGTCTCTTGTGGACAGCATATGGATGGGTCCTGTCTTTATCCAATCTGCAACCCTGTGCCGTTTTATGGGAGCATTTAGGCCATTCACACTGAGAGTGATTATTGAAAGATATGAATTTATTGTCATCATGTTGCCTGTGAAGTCCTTGTTTCTATAGATTGTCTCTGTAAATTTCTGTTGTATATCACTCTTGGGGTCTTTCTCCTTTTATAGAACGCCCCTTAATATTTCTTGCAGGGCCGGCTTAGTGGTTACATATTTTTTCAGTTTCTACCAGTCTTAGAAGCTCTGCATCTCTCCATCCATTCTAGATGACAGCCTTGCCAGATAAAGTATTCTTGGCTGCATGTTCTTCTTGTTTAGTACCCTGAATATGTCTTGCCAGCCTTTTCTGGCTTGCCAGGTCTCTGTGGATAGGTCTGACATTATTCTGATGTTCCTCCCTCTGTACGTAAGAATCTCTTCCCCCAACTGCCCTTAAGATGGTTTCCTTGGCTCTAAGATTTGCGAGTTTTACTATTACATGCTGGGGTTTTGGCCTGTTTTCCTTGATCTTGGGAGGGGTCCTCTCTGCCTCTAAGACATGAATGTTTTTTTCATTCCCCAGATTAAGGAAGTTCTCAGCTATGATTTGCTCAACTATATCTTCTAGTCCTCTCTCTCTCTCCACCCCCTTAGGGATCCCAGTAATTCTGACACTGGAATGTTTCATGGTGTCATTTATTTCTCTGATTCTGTTGTCATGGATTTTGAGTTGGTTGTCCCTGGCCTCCTCTTTATCCTTCTTTTCTATCATTTGGTCTTCTAGATCACTAATTCATTCTTCTGCCTTGCTTACCCTAGTTGTTAGATTATCTAGATTAGGTTGGATCTCATTGATAGAATTTTTAAGTTCTGCCAGTTCAGCTTCCATTTCTTTCCTTAGAGACTCTATGTTGCCATTAATCGATTTCTCCATTTTAGCTATTTTCTTCACAACTGCTACGCTGAATTCCATTTCCAACATCTTGGTTATATCTGTATCCATTTGTAAATCTGTGGCAGAAGTCACAGTCTCTGAGTCTTTCCTATTTTGGGGGTTTCTCCTCCTAGTCATTCTGTTGAGGGGTGGTTGAGGGAATGTACAGAGTCCAAATTATTGGCCACAACCCAAGCAAGATGCAGCTGTTTTATAGGGACCTTAAGGTTGTTGGCATCTTGTTCTCCCAGCTTATCTTCTGGGGGAGGGGCCTGCCGCACTGTTACTCAGGCAACCCTATTTGAGCAGAGTTGCCCTGCCCCCTGTGGGGGGGATGGGCTCAGTGAAAAACAGTTTTTTGGGGCTTTTGCTCTCTGGCAGCTTTCCCTGGCAGCTTTCCGTGTCTCTTCCGAGGGTCAGAGCAGAAGAGATCGTTTCCAACCCTCTGCCTCAGAGCAGAGAGATTGCAGTCTGTTCTTCAGTGAGCTTTCCAGGCCACACTATCTCCGTTTCTGTCTGTGCTGCTCTAAACTGCAGCGTCCTGGGTTATACGCCCCTCAGCCATACTCCCAGTTCTCCCCTCCAGGTCAGGGCATGTCTCTGCCCTTTGTGCTTCTAAAACCACCAGCTGCCCCCAGTTTGCATGCACAGCCCCACCGTTCAGGGTTTCCGTCCAGGAGCTGCCCTAAAGTCCTTTACCCGCCGCTACCGGTCTGCGAGTCTGTACCCCATCCCCAGTGCAGGAGGCTATTGCTCACCAGCGGTGCAGGATCCTGAGGGCTTGGCTCCCTCCGCCTTCCTTTTATCTTCGGATATGTGCCCATGGAATCATGGCTCCCTGTTTCATACCTCGAAACCGACTGCCTGTGATATTCTGTTTGTAGAGATCCAGATCTATCTCCTTACATCTCAGGCTGATTTCGTGGGTGTTCAGAGTGGTCTGGTAGATATCCAGCTCAATTTCGGGATCCAGTTGGAATAGGGTCCCCTACTCCTCCGCCATCTTTTCCTCGTGAGTCCTCACCACTTTTATCTTTCAATATTTTCCTCATATTCCCAGCTAGTTTCTTTATCATTATTGTTCATCTTTTCACAGAAGCCAGTGTTTCTTGGTCAGTTACTTGCTGAAGAATATGGTATGGTAGCAGACATCAGACTGGGTGAGCTGATCTAGCTAGCAACTAGGGTTTAGATCTGTTGTCCTGAAAGTCTCCCACCAACTTTCTGTTCTGGGACTTTTCTCCTTTGTCTCAGCTGTCAGGAGCCATCCATGGCTCTTGGTGAAGCCAATACTACAGATTCTTCATCTTGTGATTTTGTGCTTCCTTCTCTTTAAATCACCTTGCCCCCTAACATTTCTCCTTACACTGCTGTTCCACAGTGTGCTTCTCATGAGATGGCATGTCCGCTGTTCCTCTGTAAGCCTGAAATGTCTTACTACTATTTAACATCAAATGGAGCTCAATGAAATTCTGGCAAACGATCTATTCTAAGATCAGGGGTTGACAGTTGATAATCTCATTATACCACCTATTCATGGAGAATTCTATGTACTTCTAGCATCTGCAGAAGCATTTTCATTCATTCAACAAATATTTACTGAGGAGTCACCATTTCCAGGCACTATTCTAAGTCTTTGAAATGTATCACTGAACAAAATAAGCAAAAACCCCTGCCCTTGTAGAATCTATACTATTGAGAGGAAGG
Source organism: Phoca vitulina (assembly GCF_004348235.1). NCBI lineage: Eukaryota > Metazoa > Chordata > Mammalia > Carnivora > Phocidae > Phoca > Phoca vitulina. The sequence continues at coordinate 25,965,061 of NW_022589713.1, forward strand.
GGGAAGGGGCAGCAGACAAGAAAACATAAATGTTGTTACTTGGTGTAAATTATATAGTATGATAAAAGTGATAAATGCTAGGGGGGCAGAAAGCAGAAAGAGGGAATCAGGTGTAGTAGGAGATAAATAGGTTATAATTTAAAATAGAATTATCTAGATTTCACTGCATTGGCAGCTTTCTTGACAGATGATGATTTGGGATTTTGGTCTCCTATAATCTCTACTGTTTTCTGTGGTTTCAGAGAGGAAAGAAAGTGGTTTAAATGATTCTGTTAGGGGCGCGTGGGTGGCTCAGTCAGTTAAGCAACTGCCTTTGGCTCAGGTCATGATCCCAGGGTCCTAGGATCAAGCCCTACATCGGGTTCCTGTGCTCCACAGAGATCCTGCTTCTCCCTCTCCCTTTCCTGCTCCCCCTGCTTGTGCTCTGTCAAATAAATAAATAAAATCTTTTAAAAAATAAATGATTCTGTAAATTCTAACTGGAAGTCTTCTACCATCTCCTTTTGCATATATCTACTTATCTCATAAATTGTGATAAATTTGTAGTGAAGCATTTCTGTTTTTCTACTTTGGCCTCATTCTGTATGTGTCAATGGTGGAGAAGTTCTTAAAACCCAACCACTCTTTCATTATTCTGAATCCAACCTCAATCCAAAAACACACTGTGACTCATATAACTCTTGCTAGTGCCCTTTGTCCTTAAATTATTTATCTCAATTTTATTGTTTTCCTTAGAAAAGTACATTCTCACATAATTTGGAGCAGGGGTGGAGCTAGTCACATGAGAAAAAAACGTGCTTTTCTCCTCTCCTCCTACTAGGTTTGTACTTGCAATGATAAGGATATATAATATATACCATCTTTCAACTATCATCTTTTTTATCACATTTTATTTAAATTCAATTAACATACAGTGTATCAGGGCACCTGGGTGGCTCAGTCGGTTAAGCGGCTGCCTTCAGCCCAGGTCATGATTCCAGGGTCCTGGGATTGAGCCCCACGTCGGGCTCCCTGCTGAGCGGGGAACCTGCTTCTCCATCTCTCTCTACCTGTCGCTCCCCCTGCTTGTACTCTCTTTCTGTCTAATAAAAAATAAAAAATCTTAAAAAAAAATACAGTGTATCATTAGTTTCAGATGTAGAGTTCAGTTAATTATCAGTTGCATATAACACTCAGTGTTCATTACATCATGTGGCCTCCTTAATGCCCATTACCCAGTTACCCTATCCCCCCACCCACCTCTCCTCCAGCAACCCTCAGTTTGTTTCCTAGAGTTAAGAGTCTCTTGTGGTTTGTCTCCCGCTCTGATTTTGTCTTATTTTATTTTTCCCTGCTTTCCCCTATGAAGCTCTGCTTTGTTTTTTAAATTCCGCATATGAGTGAAACCATATGATAATTGTCTTTCTCTGATTGACTTATTTCGCTTATCAAAATACCTTCCAGTTCCATCCATGTTATTGCAAATGGTAAGATTTCATCTTTTTGATGGCTGAGTAATATTCCATTGTGTATATATACCACCTCTTCTTTATCCATTCATCTGTCAATGGACGTCTGGGCTCTTTCCATAGTTTGGCTATTGTGGACATTACTGCTATAAACATTGGGGTGCAGGTGTCCCTTCAGATCACAACATTTGTATCCTTTGTGTAAATATCTAGTAGTGTAATTGCTGGGTTATAGGGTAGCTCTATTTTTAAATTTTGGGGAACCTCCATACTGTTTTCCAGAGTGGCTGTACTAGCTTACATTCCCACCAACAGTGTAGGAGGGTACCCCTTTCTCCTCTTCTTCTTCAATATTTGTTGTTTCCTGTGTTGTTAATTTTAGCCATTCTGACTGGTGTGAGGTGGTCTCTCATGGTTTTGGTTTGTATTTCCCTGATGCCAAGTGATGTGGAGCATCTTTTCATACATCTCTAAGCCATCTGGATGTCTTCTTTGGAGAAATGTTTGTTCATGTCTTCTGACCATTTCTTGACTGGGTTTTGGGGTATTGAGTTTGATAAGTTCTTTATAGATCTTGGACACTAGCCCTTTATCTGCTAAGACATTGGCAAATATCTTCTCCCATTCTGTAGGTTGCCTTTTAGTTTCGTTGACTGTTTCCTTTGCTGTGGAAAAGCTTTTTATCTTGATGAAGTCCCAATACTTCATTTTTGCCTTTGTTTCCCTTGCCTTTGGAGACATGTCTAGCAAGAAGTTGGTAAGGCTGAGGTCAAAGAGGTTGCTGCCTATGTTGTCCTCTAGGATTTCGATGGATTCTTCTGTCTAACATTGAGGTCTTTCACCCATTTTGAGTCTATTTTTGTGTATGGTGTAAGAAAATGGTCCCATTTCATTCTTCTGCATATGGCTGTCCAATTTTCCCAATGCAATTTGTTGAAGAGACTGTCTTTTTTCCATTGGATATTTTTTCCTCCTTTGTCAAAGATTAGGGATTATGCTAAGTGAAATAAGTCAAGCAGAGAAAGACAATTATCATATGTTTTCACTCATATGTGGAGAATAAGAAATAGCATGGAGGACCATAGGGGAAGGGAGGGAAAACTCAATGGGAAGCAATCAGAGAGGGAGACAAACCATGAGAGACTTTGGACTCTGGGAAACAAAACTGAGGGTTGCAGAGGGTAGGGAGTGGGGGAGAGGGTACCAGGTGATAGGTATTAAGGAGGGTATGTGTTGTGATGAGCACTGGGTGCTATATGCAACGAATGAATCGTTGAACACTACATCAAAAATTAATGATGTACTATATGTTGGCTAATTGAACATAATAAAATAAAAATATTAGTTGATCATAAATTTGAGGGTCCATTTCTGGGTTTTCTGTTCTGTTCCATTGATCTATGTGTCTGTTTTTGTGCCAGTACCATACTGTCTTGATGATTACAGCTTTATAATATAGTTTGAAGTCCAGAATTATGGTACCACCAGGTTTGGTTTTCTTTTCTGGCTATTTGGGGTCTTTTCTGGTTCCATACAAATTTTAGGATAATTTGTCTAGCTCTGAAAAAAGTTGATGGTATTTTTTTTTTTTTTTTAAAGTTGATGGTATTTTGATAGGGATTGCATTGAGTGTGTAGATTGCTCTTGGTGGCCTAGACATTTTAACAATATTTCATATCTTTATGTCTTCCTCAATTTCTTTCATGAGTGTTATATAGTTTTTAGAGTACAGATCTTTTGCCTCTTTGGTTAGGTTTAATCCTAGGCATCTTATGTTTTTGGTGCAATTGTAAATGGGATTGATCCCTTAATTTGTCTTTATTCTGTCTCATTGTTAGTGTATAGAAATGCAACTGATTTCTGTGCATTGATTTTATATCCTGCCACTTTGCTGAATTCCCATATGAGTTCTAGCAATTTTGGGGTGGAGTCTTTTGGGTTTTCCACATAGAGTATCATGTCATCTGCAAAGAGTGAGAGTTTGACTTTTTTTGCCTATTTGGATGCTTTTTATTTCTTTTTGTTGTCTGATTGCTGAAGCTAGTACTTCTAGTACTATGTTGAACAACAGTGGTGAGAGTGGACATCCTTGTTGTATTCCTGACCTTAGGAGAAAGCTCTCAGTTTTTCTCCATTGAGAATGATATTTGCTGTGAACTTTTGGGATGCAGCAAAGGCGGTCCTAAGAAGGATGTATATAGCACTACAAGCCTTTCTCAAGAAACAAGAAAGTTCTCAAATACACAAGCTAAACTTACACCTAAAGGAGCTGAAAAAAGAACAACAAATAAAGCTTAAACCCAGCAGAAGAAGAAAAATAATAAAGATTAGAGCAGAAATCAATGAAAGAGAAACCAAAAGAACAGTAGAATAGATCAACATAACTGGGAGCTGATTCTTTGAAAGAATTAATAAGATCGATAAACCCCTAGCCAGACTTATCAAAAAGAAAAGAGAAAGGACCCAAATAAATAAAATCATGAATGAAAGAGGAGAGATCACAACTAACACCAAAGAAATACAAACAATTATAAGAACATATTATGAGCAACTATATGCCAAAAATCAGCAATCTGGAAGAAATGGATGCATTCCTAGAAACTTACAAATTGCCAAAACTGAAACAGGAATAGAAAACCTGAACAGACCCATAACCAGCAAGGAAATTGAAGCAGTAATCAAAAATCTCATAACAAATGAGAGTCCAGGGCTGGATGGCTTCTCAGGGGAATTCTACCAAACAAAGAAGCATTAATACCTGTTCTTCTGAAGCTGTTTCTAAAAATAGAAATGGTGACTAACATAACATAATAAAATAAAATTTTAAAAAAATAGAAATGGAAGGAAAACTTCCAAACTTATTCTATGAGGCCAGCATTACCTTGATCCCAAAGCCAGACAAAGACCCCACCAAAAAGGAGAATTACAGACCAATATCCCTGATGAACATGGATGCTAAAATTCTCACCAAGATACTAGCCAATAGGATCCAACACTACATTAAAAGTATTATTCACCATGACCAACTGGGGTTTATTCCTGGGGTGCAAGGGTGGCTCAACATCCATAAATCAACACGATACACTACATTAATAAAAGAAAGGATAAGAACCATATGATCCTCTCGATGCAGAAAAAGCATTTGACAAAATACAACAAAATACAGCATCCTTTCTTGATTAAAACTCTCTGCAGTGTAGGGATAGAGGGAACATACCTCAATATCATAAAAGCCATGTATGAAAAGCCCACAAGGATGTTTATATTTTATTAAGATTTGCTAACAATATTTCAAGATAAAAGCTACCCTCTTACACGCATCAGCTGAAAAGTAGAAGTCTGACAGGAAATCGGGACCAAGAAGGGGCTACCAAGGTAGCATGCAGGTGAGACTCTAATTTTGACTACTCAGAGTCAGAGTGTCAAAGAAGAGGCTTCCTAGTGGTAGATTTTGGATAACACCCGACAAGGGAAGGGGACCTAGGAATGAGGAAGTTCCCAGTGCTCTGTAACAAGTGTGCTAATATCACAAAACAAGAAGAGGATCCTTATTTTCTGGTGGTTCAGCTGGGAAGACATGACCAAGGAACTATTGAGATGATGGTTCAAGACTTCTAGAAAGAACTGGTATGAAAAACTGGACTGACCAACTGAAAGAAATAGAATTAAAGATAGAAATATGGAGCCTAGTCACTGTTTGAGTTCCAAAAACCCAACTGAATCTGTTCCTTCAAAGGGTTACATGAGCCATTGAATTCTTCTTATTGTCTTAACTTATTGTTTTGAGTTTCACTTCTGTCACTTAAATCCAAGAGTCTTGACTAAAGTATAAGAGATGAGGGAGTTGTCTGCACTTGAACTAGAGATTTAAAGGAGGAGTTTTGAACACCTATGCACCAAGTAGGGTCATGATTGGTTGCTGGTTCCTGAAAGCCTGATAAACAATAGCTCATTCAAATAAGGAATTTGTAATCACATGACAAGAAGTCCAGTATAGGCAGTAGACAGTGGTAGATCTAACGCCTATAACAAGATTACAGACTTTTTCCAATTTTCTGCATCCTAAGCAAAGTTGTCTGCATCTGCAGTCTCATGTCCACATTGTAGGCAAAAAGAACAAGGAAGCTGAAAGGCATCACCAACAGACTTCTATGTACTTCTGAGTCACACAGCCTCCCTAGCTACGGGAGTCTGAGAAATTGGGCTTTCAGCATTCCAGACTGTAAAGTAGAATAGGGTTGGAAAGGTTGAAACCCAAAGAGACAATGTGATAACGGCAGTGAGAAAAAGAGACAGTAAGAAAGAACGTCAGTACTCAAGGAACAGAATTTGTTTTGTTCGTCAGGTGTTTTTCCAGCTGGGAGATTCTCTTCCCATAGCCAGCTTTGGAGAGTCCTGGGGAGGTACAGATCGAGGAGAGTTGCTGCTGTTAAGAGAAGTGATCATTGCAAACACCATTCTATAATTTTGGGGTTTTTTTAAATAAAAGAAAAAAGACACAAAAAATACACAAAAGGAGGAACCATAAAGGAAATAATTGCCAAATTGGCTACATAAAATTGGAAAACTTCCACTCTCTATCTTTCCTACATATATATATAAAACAAGGTCTAAAACCTGATGACAAACTATAAAAAATATTAGTTACGCATATGACAGATAATTTTCTTTATTTGCAAAAAGATCCTAATATCAATAAGAAAAAGATAATGAACTCTATGGAAAATTTGATTTAAAGGCTATAAATAGGCAGTTTTCAAAACAAAACAAAACAAAAAAGAAATCCAAATAGCCCTCCCAAAAAAGGTGATCATATTCATAATTAAAGAACTATAATAAAAACAATTTGCCATTTTTAATATATCAGATTTATCAAAATTTTGAAATCTGATGAAACCAGCACTAAAAATGTAAGAGAAAGTGGGCCCTCTCTCACACCACAGGTGGGAATTTAAATTAATATCACCATTTCAAGGGCTATTTGGCAAGATCTATTAAAATTTAAGATGCATACCTCTTTTGCTGCAGCAATCTCATTGCTAGTAGTGAATTTATTTATCAACATTTGCCAAAACACAATGCAATCAAAACTGATATTCAACCACTGTATGTTGGGATGGTCCTCTGCTGGTGTCCATCTGTATGATAAGTGCCCATGTAACGATGTCTTTAATATCAGTCTTAAACTGACTAAAAACTGGAAATTACCAGTTCATCTGTAGGTTGGAGATTAGTTAAGTAGTTTGAGGTCTTCCAATCCAAGAATATGTGATATCTTTCTATTCATTTGTGTCATCTTCAATTTCTTTCATCAATGTCTTAATTTTTAGTGCACCAGTATTTCAACACCATGGTTTGATTTATTCCTAAGTTTTATTCTTCTTGATGCAATTGTAAATGTGACTGCTCTCCTAATTTCTTTTTCAAATAAATTGCAATTGATTTTTGTATGCTGACTTTGTATCCAGCAACTTTACTGAATTTGTTTATTATTATAACAGTTTTGTAGTGGAATTATATAGGGTTTTCCAAATATAAGACCACATCATTGGCAGAGAGGCCATGTTATTTCTTCTTTTCTGTTTTGGATGTCTTTTATTTCCCATTTTTTTCCTAGTTGCTTCGGGCTAGGACTTCAGTACTATGGTGAATAGGAGTGGAGAGAGTGGGCACATTTGTCTTGTGCCTAATCTTAGAGGAAAAGCTCTCAACCTTTCACCATTGAGTATGATGTTAGCTGTGGGCTTGTCATATATGTTCTTTATTAAGTTGAAGTACATTCCTTCTATACCCAATTTATTGAGAGTTTCTATCATAAAAGGATACTGAATTTTGTCAACTGCCCTTTCCTCATCTATTAAGATGATCAATTTTATCCTTTGTTCTGTTAATATAGTGTAACACATTTATTGATTTGCATATGTTGAACCATCCCTTGCATCCCAGAGATGAATCTCACTTGATCATGGTATATTATCCTTTTAATGTGCTGCTGAATTTTGTTTGCTAGCATTTTGTTGAGGATTTTTGCCTCTGTATTCCTCAGAGATATTGGCTTGTAGTTTTCTCCTCTTTAGTGTCCTTATCTGGCTTTAGTAACAGGGTAATTATTGACTCACAAAATGAGGTCAGAAATGTTCTTTCCTGGTCAATTTTTTTGGAAAAATATGAAAAGGATTGTGTTAATTTTTTAAATTTTTGGTGGAATTCATCACTGAAGCCATCCAGTTCTGGGATGTGGTGTAAATGCCTGACAATGAGCTTGTTTGATTGTAATATAATGTGCCAGACATTAAGCTTCTGATTGCCAAGTCATCTATTATAAAGACATCCATCTCAAATAAACATATTGCTACACACAAGACAACGAGCCAGGCTGCCTTACCCATGAAAGTCTTGGGTGACATACATAATTAACCATTTGAGTGACTCTGCATTTCCCTTCTTGTGACTTAATTCCTGTTCTTATGTTTTAAATTCACCAGTAAAGATTGAGCCTGTGAAACCCTAGGCACCCCTCCTTCAACCCTAATAAATGCAAAACCCAGGTCCACACTCTCTCTCTCTCCCCACAACCTTGTTGTGTGGCCCTGGGGCATACTGCACGCCCTCCAGGACTTGTAATGAACCTTGCTTTTTTCCAAAGTTCCCAGATAGTCGTTGCTGAAGTGCATCTTACAATCATAATAAGAACCTCAAGGGCCAATGCAGCTATAACATTAGTTCTGGCAAAGGAAATGTCTATGGGGCTCGCCAGCCCAGGTACCAGTCCAGGCGAGTGCCCCCAGGTATTTCTAGCCCATAGCATCACTGTTGATAGGCTGAGACTGACACAAAACATGGGTTTTTCTTTGTTGCGAGATTTTTGACTACTGTTTCAATCTTCTTACTTGTTATTGATCTGTTCAGATTGTCTATTTCTTCATGATCAAGTCTTTATAAGCTGCATGTTTCTAGGAATTTATTCATTTCTTCTAGGTTATTCAATTTTTGGCATATAATTGTTCATAGTAATCTCTTAAGATCCATTATATTTCTGTTATCAATTTTAATGTCTCCTCTTTCATTTCTGATGTTATTTGAGTGCCCTCTCTTTTTTTCTTAGTCCAGCTAAAGGTTTGACAATTTTATCTTTTTAGAAAACCAGCACTTTCTTATGTTGACCTTTTCAATTGTCTTTCTAGTCTCTATTTCATTGATTTCTGCTCAAATCTTTGTTAGTTCCTTCCTTCTGCTAACTTTAAGCTTAGTTTGTTCTTTTTTCATTTCCTTGAGGTGCAAAGTTAGGTTATTTGAGATTGCTTTCTTCTTACTATAGACATTTATTACTATAAACTTCCCTCTTAGAACTGCTCTTACTACATCCTGGAAGTTTTGGTATGTCACAATTCCATTTTCATCTGTCTCAAGATATTTTTTTATTTCTTTTTTGATTTTTTCTTTGACTTACTAATTGTTCATGAATAAGCTCTCTTTGATATTTGACAGTTTTCTCATAACGTGTCTAAATGAAGTCCTCTTTGTGTTGAATCTCTTTGAGGATTTATGAGCTTTATGTGCCTAGATGTTCATTCATATCACTCCTCAGATTTAGGTTTTCAGACATTATTTCCTTAATAATCTTTCTGCTCCTTTCTTTTTTTCCTCTTTCTGAAATTCCCATAATGTAAATATTGTTTTACTTTGTGGTGCCCTACAATTCACTTAGGCTTGCTTCACTCGTTCATTTTTTCTTTTTTCTTCTCTGACTTGATAATTTCAAATGACCTACCTTTAAGATCAGATTCTTACTTTCTCCTTGTTCAAGTTTGCTGTTGGTGCTCTCTATTGCATTTCTTAATTTCATTCGTTATATTGTTTAGCTCTAGAGTTTCTGTTTGTGCTTTTTAATGAATTCTGTCTCTTTGTTGAACTTTTCATTTTATTTACATAATGTTTTCCTGATTTCATTTAGTTGTCTGTGTTCTCTTGTAATTTACTGGGCTTCCTTAAAACAATTATTTTTAATTCTTTGTCAGACGATACATAGAGCTCTTTTTTGGAGGGGTAAGTTACTGGAAAATTATGTTCCTTTGGTCGTATCATATTTCCTTAATTTTTCATGTTTCTCGTAGCTTTGCTTGATGTCTGAATGTTTGCTAGAGCAATCACCTCTTTCAGACATACAAATGGTTCACCTGCAGGTGGGTGCTAGGGTGGGTGTGGTGGTTTCAGATTTGGGGAAGGCTTGCTGGTATAGTCTCTGTGCAACTCAGCTTTGGTTAGCGATGGCAAAGATTGTAGGGGTCCCCAACAACCAAGGCTTAGACCAAAGTGTCTGTAGCAGCAGTAAAGGCTGCTGGAATCTTCAGTGGTGAAGGCTACTGGGGACCACCTGATCTCTTTTTCTCCTATAAGGGATATCATGGCCAAGTGGATTCCTCTTGGTGCTGGGTCAAGCTCATGGGTGCCCTCGTGGTGGTGGCAGTATTGGTATCTGACGCATTTGTGCCTGTGGAGCAGCCACTGAGCTGGAGTCTGGAGCACTGGTTCTCCCAGAGTGACAGCATCTCCAAAGTCTAGGGCACTGGCTAGCCTGCAGTAGTAGTGGCTCCTGTGCCCCAGATGTGGGTGCCTGTGGCACAGATGTGGACTTGGGGTCTGGAGGATAGGCATTCACAGAACAACAGTGGCTCTGAGGTCCAGGGCACTGGCCAGCCCACAACATGATGGCTTGGGTGCTTGAGACACAGGTGAGTACAAGTGGCCACAGAGCCAGGTCCTAAAGCAAAGATATGCATGGAGAAATAGCACTTGAGGGTCTGGGGTGCTGGTTTGCCTGCATTAACAGTGGCTTTGGCACCTGAGATGGTGGTGTATACATAGCAATCATTAAGCCAGGGTCTGGAGTGTGGGTGTACACAGAGCCGGGGTCTGAAATGCAGCTACATGTGGAGCAACTGTGGCTCTGCAGTTAGGCACGCATGGGGCTGTGGGGACAGGAAGTCCAGTTCCAGGGCAACACAACAGCAGCTCGTTCTGAAAGGTGCACAGCAGCATCTTTCTTCTGGGGCTCCATGGCAGCTATGGCTCTTTGTATGTCAGTGGCAAAAGCTGTTAGTGAACTCTGTGCTGGGGTCTATGCCAGTGACATTATGGGGTCCTCTGCAATGAAAGCTATGGGGAATCTGCAGCTGTTGCTGGGGCTGTGAAGTCCTCAGTGGTAAAGGCAGAAGGGGTCCTCGGCAGAGCAGGCCATTAGGGAGATGGCAGCAAGTGGCATCTGATCCATGATAGCCTCCACTCCTCTTCTTTGTTCCTAGTCATCTCCAAACATCTCAACTAAGACAATCTCCTCAGTGATCTCCTCTCTGTAGTTATTCATTTTTTGCTCCACTGTATTACAGTAGATTCTTAATGGGGCTCTTGAGCTCTTCCAGTGTTATTTTTGTTGGTGGATAGCTGTCTAATTGTTGTTGTTGTGGGTATGAGGACACAAAGGCCAGTATCAACTACTCTGCCAGATGTTGATCAGCAATGATTTTTTGAGTGTGATACCAAAAGCTTAGGCAACAAAAACAAAAATAAATGAGTGGGACAACCTCAAACTAAAAAGCTCTGCACAGCAAAGGAAACAATCAATAAAATGAAAAGGCAACCTATGGAATGGGAGAAAATATTACAAACTATTTATCTAAAACAGGGTTAATATCCAAAATGTATAAGGAACTCCTACAATGCAATAGCAAGAAAGCAAACAACCAGTTTGAAAAAATGAGCAAAGTCCCTGAATAGGCATTTTTCCAAAGAAGATATACAAATGGCCATAGGTAGATGAAAAGGTACTAAACATCACTAATCATCAGGAAAATGCTAATCAAAACCACAATGAGATATCACTTCACATGTGTTAAGATGGTTATTAATAAAAAGAAATAACAGGATGCCTGGGTGGCTCAGTTGGTTAAGCATCTGACCTCAGCTCAGGTCATGATCTCATGGTCCTGGAATCAAGCCCCACATTGGGCTCCACACTCTGCGGGGAGTCTGCTTGTCCATTTCCCTCTACCCCACACCCCCCGCTTGTGCTCTCTCTCTCTCTCAAATAAAGAAATAAAATCTTTTTTAAAAAGAGATAACAAATGTTGATGAGGATGTGGAGGAAAGGGATCCCTTGTGCACTGTTGGTGGGAATGTAAATTGGCATAACCATTATGGAAAATAGTATGGAGGTTTCTCAAAAAATGAAGAATAGAACTATCATATGATCCAGCAATCCCACTTCTGGGTATATATCCAAAGGAACTGAAATCAGTACCTTGGAGATATCCAGGCTCCCACCTTCACCTCAGCATTATTCACAATAGCCAAGATGTGAAAACAATCTAAGCGTCCTTTGACAGATTAATAGATAAATCATGGTATGTGTATACAATGGAATATTACTCAGCCTTAATAAAGGATGGATATCCTGCCATTTGCAACAACATGGATGAACTTGGAAGACATTATACTAGGGAAATAATTCAGATACAGAAAGAAAAGCACTATATGATCTCTCTTATATGTGGAATCTAAAAAAAGTCAAATACATGAAAATAGAGAATAGAAGAACAGTGGTTACCAGGCTCAGAGAGGTGGGAGAAATGTAGAGATGTTGATTAAAGGGTACAAAGTTGCAATTATATAGGTTGAATATTTAGAGATATAATATACAACATGATGACTATAGTTAATAATTCTATATGGTACCATGGAAATTTGCTAACAGGGTAAATTTCAGGAGCTCTCACCACATACAAAAAAAAGGTAACTATGTGAGCAGATAAAAAAAAGGTAACTAGGTGAGCAGATGAGAGCAAGAATTTCTTTCTTTATTCTTTATATATCCCAAGTTAATAGAAGTTTTCTTAGCATATAAGAACTAAGGTAAGTATGTGTTCAGTAAATATTTTTTTGGATAAATGGATATTACTTCTTACATTTCTCCCTATAAATTACTTTCTAGGCCCTGTCCAATTCTAAGAGTCAAAATTAAAACAACTTATTAAATGGGAGAAGATATTTGCAAATGATATATCTGGTTAGGGGTCAGTATCCACATTATTTATTTATTTATTTATTTATTTATTTATTTATATTATTATGTCCTGTTAATCACCATACATTACATCATTAGTTTTTGATGTAGTGTTCCATGATTCATTGTTTGTGCATAACACCCAGTGCTCCACGAAGAACATGCCCTCTTTAATACCCATCACCAGGCTAACCCATCCTCCCACCCCCTCCCCACTAGAACCCTCGGTTTGTTTTCCAGAGTCCATCGTCTCTCATGGTTCGTCTCCCCCTCCGATTTCCCCCCCTTCATTCTTCCCCTCCTGCTATCTCCTTCTTTTTTTTTCTTTTCTTAACATATATTGTATTATTTGTTTCAGAGGTACAGGTCTGTGATTCAACAGTCTTACACAATTCACAGCACTCACCATAGCACATACCCTCTCCAATGTCTATCACCCAGACACCCCATCTCCCCCACCCCACCCCCCACTCCAGCAACCCTCAGTTTGTTTCCTGAGATTAAGAATTCCTCATATCAGTGAGGTGATAGGATACATGTCTTTCTCTGATTGACTTATTTCGCTCAGCATAACACCCTCCAGTTCCATCCACGTCATTGCAAATGGCAAGATCTCATTCCTTTTGATGGCTGCATAATATTCCATTGTATATATATACCATGTCTTCTTTATCCATTCATCTGTCAATGGACATCTTGGCTCTTTCCACAGTTTGGCTATTGTGGACATTGCTGCTATAAACATTGGGGTGCACATACCCCTTCAGATCCCTACATTTGTATCTTTGGGGTAAATACCCAGTAGTGCAATTCCTAGATTGTATGGTAGCTCTATTTTCAACTTTTTGAGGAACCTCCATACTGTTTTCCAGAGTGGTTGCACCAGCTTGCATTCCCACCAGGAGTGTAGGAGGGTTCCCCGTTCTCCCCATCCCTGCCAACATCTGTCGTTTCCTGACTTGTTAATTTTAGCCATTCTGAATGGTGTGAGGTGATATCTCATTGAGGTTTTGATTTGGATTTCCCTGATGCCGAGCGATGTTGAGCACTTTTTCATGTGTCTGTTGGCCATTTGGATGTCTTCTTTGGAAAAATGTCTGTTCATGTCTTCTGCCCATTTCTTGATTGGATCATTGGTGCTATGGGTATTGAGTTTGATAAGTTCTTTATAGATTTTGGATACTAGCCCTTTATCTGATATGTCATTTGCAAATATTTTCTCCCATTCTGTCGGTTGTCTTTTGGTTTTGTTGACTGTTTCTTTTGCTGTGCAAAAGCCTTTTTATCTTGATGAAGTCCCAATACTTCATTTTTGCCCTTGCTTCCCTTGCCTTTGGCGATGTTTCTAGGAAGAAGTTGCTGTGGCTGAGGTCGAAGAGGTTGCTGCCTGTGTTCTCCTCTAGGATTTTGATGGACTCTTGTCTCACATTGAGGTCTTTCAACCATTTGGAGTCTATTTTTGTGTGTGCTGTAAGGAAATGGTCCAGTTTCATTCTTCTGCATGTGACTGTCCAATTTTCCCAACACCATTTGTTGAAGAGACTGTCTTTTTTCCATTGGACATTCTTTCCTGCTTTGTCGAAGATTAGTTGACCATAGAGTTGAGGGTCCATTTCTGGGCTCCCTATTCTGTTCCACTGATCTATGTGTCTGTTTTTGTGCCAGTACCATACTGTCTTGATGATGACAGCTTTGTAATAGAGCTGGAAATCCGGAATTGTGATGCTGCCAGCTTTGCTTTTCTTTTTCAACATTCCTCTGGCTATTCGGGGTCTTTTCTGGTTCCATACAAATTTTAGGATTATTTGTTCCATTTCTTTGAAAAAAGTGGATGGTATTTTGATGGGGATTGCATTGAATGTGTAGATTGCTCTAGGTAGCATTGACATCTTCACAATATTTGTTCTTCCAATCCATGAGCATGGAACGTTTTTCCATTTCTTTGTGTCTTCCTCAATTTCTTTCATGAGTATTCTACAGTTTTCTGAGCACAGATTTTTACCTCTTTGGTTAGATTTCTTCCTAGGTATCTTATGGTTTTGGGTGCAATTATAAATGGGATCAACTCCTTAATTTCTCTTTCTTCTGTCTTGTTGTTGGTGTATAGAAATGCCACTGATTTCTGTGCATTGATTTTATATCCTGCCACTTTGCTGAATTCCTGTATGAGTTCTAGCAGTTTTGGGGTGGAGTCTTTTGGGTTTTCCACATAAAGTATCATATCATCTGCAAAGAGTGAGAGCTTGACTTCTTCTTTGCTGATTCAGATGCCTTTTATTTCTTTTTGTTGTCTGATTGCTGTGGCTAGGACTTCTAATACTATGTTGAATAGCAGTGGTGATAGTGGACATCCCTGCCGTGCTCCTGACCTTAGGGGGAAAGCTCTCAGTTTTTCCCCATTGAGAATGATATTTGCTGTGGGTTTTTCATAGATGACTTTTATGATATTGAGGTATGTCCCCTCTATCCCTATACTCTGAAGAGTTTTGATCAAGAAAGGATGCTGTACTTTGTCAAATGCTTTTTCTGCATCTATTGAGAGGATCATATGATTCTTGTTCTTTCTTTTGTTAAAGTATTGTATCACGTTGATTGATTTGTGGAAGTTGAACCAACCTTGCACCCCAGAGATAAATCCCACTTGGTCATGGTGAATAATCCTTTTAATGTACTGTTGTATCCTTTTGGCTAGTATTTTGGTGAGAATTTTTGCATCCATGTTCATCAAGGATATTGGTCTGTAATTCTCCTTTTTGATGGGGTCTTTGTCTGGTTTGGGGATCAAGGTAATGGTGGCCTCATAAAACGAGTTTGGAAGTTTTCCTTCCATTTCTACTTTTTGGAACAGTTTCAGAAGAATGGGTATTAATTCTTCTTTAAATGTTTGGTAGAATTCCCCTGGGAAGCCATCTGGCCCTGGGCTTTTGTTTGTTGGGAGATTTTTGATGACTGCTTCAATTTCCTTAGTGGTTATAGGTCTGTTCAGGTTTTCTATTTCTTCCTGGTTCAGTTTTGGTAGTTGATACATCTCTAGGAATGCATCCATTTCTTCCAGTTATCTAATTTGCTGGCATAGAGTTGCTCATAATACGTTCTTATAATTTTTTGTATTTCTTTGGTGTTGGTTGTGATCTCTCTTCTTTCATTCATGATTTTGTTTATTTGGGTCATTTCTTTTTTCTTTTTGATAAGTCTGGCCAGGGGTTTATCAATCTTGTTAATTCTTTCAAAGAACCAGCTCCTAGTTTCGTTGATCTGTTCTACTGTTCTTTTGGTTTCTATTTCATTGATTTCTGCTCTGATCTTTATTATTTCTCTTCTCCCGCTGGGTTTAGGCTTTATTTGCTGTTCTTTCTCCAGCTCCTTTAGGTGTAGGGCTAGCTTGTGTACTTGAGACCTTTCTTGTTTCTTGAGAAAGGCTTATATTGCTATATACTTTCCTCTTAGGACTGCCTTTGCTGCATCCTAAAGATTTTGAACAGTTGTGTTTTCATTTTCATTGGTTTCCATGAATTTTTTTAATTCTTCTTTTAATTTCCTGGTTGACCCATTCATTCTTTAGTAGGATGCTCTTTAGCCTCCATGTATTTGAGTTCTTTCTGACTTTCCTCTTATGATTGAGTTCTAGTTTCAAAGCATTGTGGTCTGAAAATAGGCAGGGAATAATCCCAATCTTTTGGTACTGGTTGAGACCTGATTTGTGACCTAGGATGGGATCTATTCTGGAGAATGTTCCATGGGCACTAGAGAAGAATGTGTATTCCGTTGC
The DNA here is from genome assembly GCF_004348235.1 of Phoca vitulina. Classification (NCBI taxonomy): domain Eukaryota; kingdom Metazoa; phylum Chordata; class Mammalia; order Carnivora; family Phocidae; genus Phoca; species Phoca vitulina. Next base: position 25,981,337 of record NW_022589713.1, read on the forward strand.
TTTGGGATGGAATGTTCTGAATATGTCTGTGAAGTCCATTTGGTCCAGTGTGTCATTTAAAGTCTTTATTTCCTTGTTGATCTTTTGCTTAGATGATCTGTCCATTTCAGTGAGGGGGGTGTTAAAGTCCCCCACTATTATTGTATTGTTGTCAATGTGTTTCTTTGCTTTTGTTATTAATTGGCTTATGTAATTGCCTGCTCCCATGTTAGGGGCATAGATATTTACAATTATTAGGTCTTCTTGTTGGGTAGACCCTTTAAGTAGGATATAGTGTCCTTCCTCATCTCTTATTACAGTCTTTGGTTTAAAATCTAATTTCTCTGATATAAGGATTGCCACCCCAGCTTTCTTTTGGTGTCCATTAGCATGGTAAATGGTTTTCCACCCCCTCACTTTCAATCTGGGGGTGTCTTTGGGTCTAAAATGAGTCTCTTGCAGACAGCATATCAATGGGTCTTGTTTTTTTATCCAATCTGATAGCCTGTGTCTTTTGATTGGGGCATTTAGCCCATTTACATTCAGGGTAACTATTGAAAGATATGAATTTAGTGCCATTGTATTGCCTGTAAGGTGACTGTTACTGTATATTGTCTGTGTTCCTTTCTGGCCTATGTTACTTTTAGGCTCTCTCTTTGCTTAGAGGACCCCTTTCAATATTTCTTGTAGGGCTGGTTTTGTGTTTGCAAATTCCTTTAGGTTTTGTTTGTCCTGGAAGCTTTTTATCTCTCCTTCTATTTTCAATGACAGCCTAGCTGGATATAGTATTCTTGGCTGCATATTTTTCTCATTTAGTGCTCTGGATATATCATGCCAGTCCTTTCTGGCCTGCCAGGTCTCTGTGGATAGGTCTGTTGCCAATCTAATGTTTCTACCATTGTAAGTTACAGATCTCTTCTCCCGAGCTGCTTTCAGGGTTTTCTCTTTGTCTCTGAGACTCATAAGTTTTACTATTAGATGTCGGGGTGTTGACCTATTTTTATTGATTGAGAGGAGTTCTCTGTGCTTCCTGGATTTTGATGCCTGTTTCCTTCCCCAAATTAGGGAAGTTCTCTGCTACAATTTGCTCCAATATGCCTTCTGTCCCTCTCTCTCTTTCCTCTTCTTCTGCAATCCCAATTATTCTAATATTGTTCTGCTTTCTGGTTCACTTATGTCTCAAATTCTCCCTTTCTGATCCAGTAGTTGTTTATCTCTCTTTTTCTCAGCTTCTTTATTTTCCATCATTTGGTCTTCTATATCACTGATTCTCCCTTCTGCTTCATTTATCCTAGCAGATAGCATCCCCATTTTTTATTGCACCTCATTAATAGCCTTTTTGATTTCGACTTGGTTAGATTTTAGTTCTTTCATTTCTCCAGAAAGGGTTTCTCTAATAACTTCCATGCTTTTTTCAAGCCCAGCTAGTATCTTTAAAATCATGACTCTGAACTCTAGGTCCGACATTGTATTAATGTCCGTATTGAGTAGGTCCCTGGCAGTCAGTACTACCTCTTGTTCTCTTTGTTGAGGTGATTTTTTCCATCTTGTCATTTTGTCCAGAGGAAAACAGATGAATGAGAGAACAAAATGCTAACAGGGTAACAACGTCCCCAGAAAATATACTCTAAACAAATCAGAAAAGACCTGAAGCCAGGGGAAGAGAAAGGGAAAGAAAGAAAAAAGGAAAAGAAAAAAGAAAAGAAAAGATAAAAACAAACAAAAACAGAACAAAACAAAAGAAAAAAAACAGAATATGATCAAATATGATTGGGCTGGTGCATAGATCAGTGCCACACACTAGATTTTCGGTGTATTTTGGTCTGTTAGAAGAAAGTGCCTCCCAAAATTTTAAAGAAAGAAAAACTTACATATGTACAAAAATAAGGGTTGATACGATGAAGGGATGGAATATGACTGTAGAGATGAAAATTATAAAAAAAATTATAAAAGGAATTGATAAGAAGTTGTTTGAAAAAAGAACGAAGAGGATTTAAAAAAAAAGAAAAAAAAAGGCAGAGAATGTGATCAGGCAGGAGACTAGAACAAAGCCATACACTAGAGATTTAGGGTATATTTTGATCTGTTGGAAGAAACTGTATCTCAAAATTTTAAAGTGAGAACAACTTATATATATATGCCAAAAATAAGGGTAACTACTATGGAGGGATAGAATATGACTCTAAAAATGAAAAATAAAAATGATTTTTAAAAAAGGGATTGATAAGATGTTGGTTGAAAAAGGGAAAAAGAAAAATTCAAAAAAAAAAAGTTAAAAAAAAATTAACTTTGAAAGACTAAAGAATCATGGTAAAAAAGCCATGAATTCTATGTGTAGTATTCCCCTAGTGCTGGAGTTCTGCCGTTCTCATTGATCGGTAAACTTGGTCTTGGCTGGCTGTTCTCGCTGATCTTCTGGGGGAGGGGCCTGTTGCCGTGGTTCCCAAATGTCTTTGCCGGAGGCAGAATTGCCCCGCCCTTGCCCGGTCCAGGCTAAGTAATCTGCTCTGGTTTGCTCTCGGGAGCTTTAGTTCCCTGCAAGCTTTCCGTACAGCTTTGGAGGACGAGAGTGAAAATGGCGGCCTCCCAATCTCCGCCCCTGGAGGAGCCGAGAACTCGGGGCCCCACTCCTCAGTGAGCCCCAGAGAAAAGCAGTCAGTCACTCCCGTCTCCCTGGTCTCCGGCCGCACTCCGTGCTCACCCGGCCTGTGACCGAGCGTTTCTATCTCTGGCACACGACCCCATGTGGAGTCTCCAAACCCAGCACATCCCTGCGGTGCACTCCTGCGCCACTCCTCCCGGGGGAGGAAGGGGAGTCTCCCCGGATCTGCCACTTTTTGGGTCCCTGCTGGGGGAGCAGTGGCCCGAATGTGCTGCGGATCACGGGTTATGGCAACCCCGAGCTGAGAGCCCGCACCTCGGCTCCGTCTCTGCAGCCGGCTTCCCCGCTCCGATACCTGGGAGCTCTGCCGCACTGAGGCACCCCCAGTCTTTCTGTGACCCCGAGGTCCTGAGAACACACTGTCCTGCGAGGGTTCCACCCCCAGCTTAGCCACTGGAGCCACGTCCCCCAGCAGAGCCGATTTCTAAAAGTCCGATTTTGTGCTCTGGGGCTCTATCACTTGCCCGTAGGTGGCTGATGGAGGCCCCCTCCCCCGCCGTCTATCCTCCCAAATATCGCCTCAGATTCACTTCTCCGCACGTCCTACCTTCCAGAAAGTGGTTGCTTTTCTGTTCAGAGAGTTGCTGCTATTCTTTTCTTCGATCTCCTGTTGAGTTTATAGGTGTTCAGAATGGTTTGATCCCTATCCAGCTGAATTCCTGAGACCAGACGAAATCCAGGTGTCCTCCTCCCCCTCCCCCTTCTTCTTCCCCCCCCCCCCCCCAATTCTTCTGCTTCTAAAGGCTTTCTCTAGCCTAACTGCATTGGTGTTTTATATATATTAAGGCTACATTATTAGGTGCATACAAATATATAATTTTCTTATCATTAGGAAGTGACCCTAAGCCAAACAACTGACCAGTAGACTGGTGCCTGGCTATAGACACATGAGCCAGCTCAGCCCCACCTTTCATCAAATTATAATCACCCCAAAACTTAGTGTTCTAAAACAACAACCATTTATTTAGCTCATTATTCTATGGGTTAGCAATTTGTATTGGACTCAACTGGGTGGTTCTTTTGTTCTCAGTTAGGCTTGCTTCTTTTAGATGCCTAAGATAAGAGATGAGCTAAAGAAGAACAATTTAGTTTGCATGCAGAATTTAGAGAGACTATAGGGAGCAAGAGATGTGCCTCTCATTTTCAGTCTCCTCAGCCGGAAAACACCAAGGCCCAGAAAAATGGAGTGAGTTGCACAGGTCACCAGGGAAGTCACGGAGGGAATCAGGGGCTGAATTCAGGTGCCCCAGTCTTGGTATTTCCCATAACACCATAATCCTAACTGTGAATCCCCAGCGGCATTGAAAGGGGACTCTTCAAAAACCAAAGGAATAACCCACCATGAGATCACAAGATGGCAAAAAAGTAGCAAAGGAGAAAGGCTGGGAAAGTACCTGGTCAGCATGAGCCCTACTCAGGACAGCTCAGGAGAAATCCTTGGATTCATTTTTATACTTTAAGAGATGGCTGGGAACCAAGTTTGGAGCCTAGCAACCCTAAACCCTCTGATTCTCTGGAATCAATGAAATCCACTATATGTTTAAAACTACAAAGCGATCAATCCACACAATGATTAAAACCTCTCCACTTTGCAGAGGGAATCAGGCAGATGCCACATCAGTTCCAAGCACATTTTAATTCCAATTTTAGGCTACCAACCTGATTCATTGCATGAGATTTGATGTCACTTGACCTTTCTACATCTTAATTCCTTCATCAGAAAAACCAATATCCCCACAGCAATGCATAGTGATGATAATAGATCCAGGGAAGAAATTAAAAACACACGAAATTTTTTCCACTTGGCTGATGGAGCATTGATGCCCTGATGTCTGGAACAAATGCAGAACATCTACAAAGCAGAGGCTTTTTCTAGAGCAAGAGGTATGGAATGAAAGAGTCGAGCAAGTGGTTCATATCTAATAGTCTTTGAAAACAGAGAGTTACAAATTCAGGACCCAAAGAAAATCTGTCTGGCCCTCTGCAGGGCAGGCAGTTCCAAGGTGAAAAGGCTCACAGTCTAAGGAGACTAATGGGCAAATGGTGTAAATATGATGGGAAAAAAAAAAAAAGAAGTGTGTACAAAGCAGCCTGTAGGAGGTAATGACTAATTCTTTTTTGAAAAGGGTAAATTTTCCCAGAGGCACTGAGAGCTGAGCTGGATTTTGATACAGATAATGGCCCTGGTAGATAGTAGATGCCTATGAAATACTTTTCAAACAAATGAATTAAATGGGCACTATCCACAGAAGTATCACCACAGGCAACACCATGGATGAATGGGGTGTGGAATTTCCAGGAAACTACACATGATTTTAGTATTGCTCAAGTGAAAACTTGGAGGGACAGAACAACTGTCACCATCAATGAGGCTAGAGACTGATCTCTGAGGCCTTGAATGATGCACTAATGCTTCTGAGTGAGTCCTGTTGGATTTGGAAGGCTTTGGAGGTGTGGAAACAGAATGCAAAAGGACAGTCCCCATAAAGGGACTGTGATGGAGATGCACTCCCCAGAACCCCCCCTTAGCAGAGGACTAGTTGCCCCAGCTGCTAGGCGTGCTGTTGGCAGACAGCCTTCAGCTGGACCCCTTCAGAGCTGCCTCACCATGAGCATGCCCTTCCTGGGGCAGCCCACTTCCAATTGCCAATGGAGGCAGGAGATACAGGCCCAGCCAGTTCCACACACCCTGGGGCAATCTGGCAAGCCCTTTAGCTCCAGAGCTCCAGAGTTCCCTGTGGGGTTCGCCAAGGCAGTCATTAAGACTCCCTGCACCATAGTTCAACTTTTCTTTCAGTCCATTCCTGCTGCTTCCTCTCCCAGACTTGGGCCAGACCAGAACCCCCAGGGGTTGGTGGGGAGCATCTGAGGCAGACAGCAAAGTCAAGCTCCTTTATGTGGAGCAGGAAATTTCTCTCTTCTGTCTCAGTCCATACTCCTTGCCCCACCACCCCTAACCCCCGCAACTCTGACCTTCAGAATTCTCTGGTGGCATCTAATGCTTTGGAACAGTGGAGTAGAGCCTAAGGAGCACTGTTCTTGGGATCAAAAGGAATTCAAAGCCAGTTTCTGTTAAGTGCCTGGTCAAGACACTTCACTTTTCTGAGAATGGGAAGAACAACAGGAAAAATCAGAACAATACCAACATCCAAGATTTCGTGGTGGGAGTAGGTAAATACATGAAATAATGTCGGAAAGCACCTTATAAACTGCATGATATCATGGTTTCAGATCCTTGGTAAGATTGTCTCTCCACCTCGGCTTTTCAAGTGAACTTTCTGCTAGGGTCAGAGGAGCTCCATGGAAGGGTTATACCACCATCTTGTAAATGCTGGGAGAACTGCAGGTGGACCTTATAAGCGTTGCAAGAATGAGAACAACCAACACCTGAAAGTTTCCTCCCAACATTCCTCCTTTATTGAATCGTTGCCTTTGGGTTTTCACCTTCTAGATGCTGGAAGGACAGGGTGGGAATAAGAAGTGGAAAACAGATCACAGCTCAACTCACATACCCTTCTCAGGATAGATACACTCAACTCTTACCTGCATACCGCAGGTGAGGGTATGCCTAAAAGAAATGCATATGCACACCTGCATGATGAACAGCTCTCTCAAGCAAGATGGAGCATGTGCCATTTCATTCCCATCATGAACATGCTTTAGCCAAAAGCAGGTACCATGTAGTATGTTAAGGAAGGAAAAAAAAAAAAAAAAAGATAGTATTCCAGTCATTCCTGGATTATACCAAAATGATTACCTTTGGGAGTAAAGATTATAACTGATCTTTATTTATTCCATGTGCATTTCTGTTTTACAAATTTGTTACCATGAACACATAGTTACCCTTTTGTGATCAGATAAAAATAATTGCTACAAAAATTAAACAAAAATTTTAATGTTTCTATGATTATTTTATATAAAGCTGGTTCCCATCCCATCTCCTTTGTCACTGGGCTGAAAGGAGGAACAAATAGGATTCTAGAAATGATAGCTTTTGTTATTGAACCAGGAATTGCCAGAGAGCAAGCGCCACTCTGGGTCCCTGGAGGCAACCACCAGCTGCTTGTGATCCATTATGCACTGAATGTCTGTGTCATCCCAAAATTCATATGCTGAAGCCCTAATCCCCAGTGTGACTGTATTTGGAGATACAGCCTTTAGGAGGTACTTAAGGTTAAATGAGGTCATAAGGGTAGGGTCCTAATCCTATGGAATTAGTGTCCTTGTAAAGAAGAGACACTAGAAAACCCTTCCTCCCTCTCTTTCTCTCCTCTTCTCTCTTTCTCTCTCTCTCTCCCTTCCTTCCTCCCTCCTCTCTCTCCATAGAGGAAAGGCTATTTGAGGACAGAGTGAGAAGGCAGCTTTCTTCAACCCAGGAAGGAAGCTATCACCAGGAACCAAATTGGCCACACCTTGATCTTAGACTTCCAGTCTATCTTAGACTTCCAGAATTGTGAGAAATAAGTTTCTGATGTTTAAACCACCCAGCCTGTGGTATTTTGCTATGGAGCCCAAGCTGATTAATACATTATCCCCCTGAGGCCCCCCACCAGGGACCCTCAATATCCAGAGCTCTAGAAGTCCATGCAGTGCCCACTTCCGCCCTGAGGCTGGGCCCAAGTTAGAGTCCTGGGAATAGAGCCATGAAGCCAGAGGAAGATCTCACAAAAACCATAATTTCCTCACTATCTTTATGGAAAAATTCTTCATCCAGGGTGAACCTAGACCCTTCATTTCATATGTGCATTGATGACATCAGGTTTAATTATTGAGTCACCAAGTTTCAAAGAACAAGAGTCATTGTAATTGATGACAAAGGATCGGTCCCATGGCAAACTCACTGCTTCCTCTCCATCAACTGCTATGTCACAAAATATAATACAGAATATAATGCAGGTATCACACACAGTTTCACATCAAGTGGTTTAACCAAAATACCTTTATTTTTACGCTGGGTGGCAAGGATTAAATATCACATTAAAAATTTCCAGACCCCCCACTTTGACTAACACTTCCATGTTCTCTAGGGATACACAACAATTCAAGTTTCAACTCATTTTCAAATTAGGTTCTAATCACTGCTGATGCTGAGTTTTCTTTTGCTACAGAGCCGAAAACAATTTTAAGTAATGTTATAGGTCAAGTTAAGTTTATTTTTCATTCAGTTCTAAGTCCTTTACAAACTTGCAGGAAAGTCTCAGTTACTCTTTTAGCTACTAGAATGCAGTCCTTCTCAAGTCACAAATCACCTGGCCCAAGTCCTCACTGGTAGGAAAAAATTCAGAGGTTAGGAATCCGACCTATGAGATTGTAGAGTGAGCTACATAACTGATGAGCTGTATGGCACTGTCTCAGGAAAAGTAAAATCGTTTTCTTCGGCTATGAAAACAGAAGAAGCCATAATGAGGTTCTGCCCTACAGGGGTGTTGGGACACACCGCGCCTCACACTCTTCCTTGGTTTCGAACCAGTTAGTGTTGCCCCCACAGCTGCCGTACCAGAACTGTTGGCAGGCCTGCTTCTCCTTGTTGTAGTACCATTTCAGGGTGTAATCCTGGCACTTCCCTGCCATTGGATCCATGGAACAAGGACCTACAGCAAAACAAAGGCAGGGAGAGATGAATTTCCTGCATGAGCATGACAGCAAAGGAATGATGGTTTGGAAACACAGTTTGGGAATGAATCCCAACCTCACCACCAACTGGCTGTGTGAGCCTGAGCTTATCCTGAACTTATCCTCTCTGAGCCCCAATTTCTTCAACCATAAAAGCAATGAAAAAACCCACGTCACAAATTTGTCATAAGATGGCACAGAACATACATGAAAAGTGCAATACAAGTACCGCTATTATTTTGCACAGTACCCACCATATGGAAGATACACTAGATAATGTACAAATGAGTGAATGAATGCATGAATGAAGCTTTCTGATACCAAGAACTCCTCACTTGCCTATTATGCCCATTTCCCTCTTTTTTCAAACCATATCAATCCCTTGCTTAATCCCAAACCCATCCAGCCTTCTACGGACCTAGCAAAATATCCAACTTATTTAATAGGTACTATACCCTGACACTTGCCCAAGAAGTTAAGATTTATCTATTATAAGAAAAACATGTTGTTCCTGAAAAATGAAAAATAGTATTTATAATTAACAAGTTACAACAGAGCAAGATCTGAGATGCCCTGAATTTTAAATCAGACGTTAATTACCCTGTGTATGTAACTTCTGCCTTCCAGGGAGAACAGATTTCCTTGGGTACATTTGATATTACAGAAAAATAGGCTTGTCTTAGGTTGGCAGCCATGCAGCATAGAATAATGGCATCCTCCAGATAGTTTTCCCCTGGGCCTTCTAAGCATGACCAAATAAAGACGATAATGTCTTCAAAAAGTGAGAGGCTAAAATTCATTGTCTGTTCCTTGGAAGACACCTCAATTGGTATAATCAGCACAGACCAGTTTTCTTGAAGGAGTGGCCAGATGTGCTGGGCCCAAGGGAATGAGATACACCCTTAGTGAGGTAAACAGTTGGTCATGGAAATTGTCCAGGAGAAGAAACCAAAGCAAATGCTTCTCAAAAACTTGTCAGAGTCAGTAGGAAAGTACTCCAAATGTGAATTTTTGGCTGTGTTCTATAGATTCAATAAATAGATTTGGGCTCAGCAATCAGCTGGCACCCTCTACCATTACAAACTAATTTAAACGGACAGCCAAGGACTTGTTTAAATAGATCATTCACAAAGCTGAAATAAATTATTGGGACTTCATCAAAATAAAAAAACCTTCTGCCCAGCAAAGGAAACATCAACAAAACTAAATGGCAACCTACAGAATGGGATATTTGTTTGCAAATGACATATCCAATAAATGGTTAGTATCCAAAATCTACAAAAAACTTATCAAACTCAACACCCCAAAAATAAATAATCCAGTTAAGAAATGGACAGAACACATGAATAGACATTTCTCCAAGGAAGACATACAGATGACCAACAGACACATGAAAAGATGCTCAACATCACTCATCATCAGGGAAATGCAAATCAAAACTACAATAAGATATCACTTCACACCAGTCAGAGTGGCTAAAATTAACAAAACCGGAAACAACAGGTGTTGGTGAGGATGTGGAAAAAGGGGAACCCTCTTGCACTGTTGGTGGGAATGCAAGCTGGTGTAGCCACTCTGGAAAACAGTATGGAGGTTCCTCAAAAAGTTAAAAATAGAGCTACCCTATGATCCAGAATTTGCACTATTAGGTATTTAGCTAAAGGATACAAACAGAGTGATTCAAAGGGGCAGATGCACCCCAATGTTTATAGCAGCAATGCCCACAATAGCCAAATTTTGGAAAGAGCCCAGATGTACATCGATAGATGAATAGATAAGGAAGATGTGGAATACATATGTGATATGTATAATATATAATATATATGAATATATATAATGGAATAATATATACATATACATTACATATATTATATGCATAATATATGTATATATAATGTAATTACATATAATATATATAATAGAATATTACTCAGCCATCAAAAAGAATGAAATCTTGCAATTCACAACAATGTGGATGGAACTAGAGGGTATTATGCTAAGCAAAATAAGTCAGTCAGAGAAAGACAAATATTATATGATTCTACTCATATGTGGAATTTAAGAAACAAAACAGATGAACATAGGGGAAGGGAAGGAAAAATAAGATGAAACAGAGAGGGAGAAAAACCATAAAAGACTCTTAACTATAGGAAACAAACTGAGGGTTGCTGGAGGGGAGTTAGGTGAGGGGATGGGATAATTAGGCGATGGGCATTAAGGAGGGCACTTGATGGAAGGAGCACTGGGTGTTATATGCAACTGATGAATCACTAAATTCTACCTCTGAAACTATTAATACACTATATGTTAAATTGAATTTACATTTTTTTAAGTCTTTAAAAAAATAAATAAAAAATAAATGCCCAGTGTCTACTAAGCATTTGAAATGTGGCTATTGCAACTAAAGAACTGATTTTTGTTTGTTTGTTTTATTAGCCATCAGGGAAATTCAAATCAAAACCACATTGAGATACCACCTTACACCAGTTAGAATGGCAAAAATTGACAAGGCAAGAAATAACAAATGTTGGAGGGGTTATGGAGAAAGGGGAACCCTCTTACACTTTTGGTAGGAATGCAAGTTGGTACAGCCACTTTGGAAAACAGTGTGGAGGTGCCTCAAAAAATTAAAAATAGAGCTACCCTATGACCCAGCAATTGCACTCCTGGGTATTTACCCCAAAGACACAGATGTAGTGAAAAGAAGGGCCATATGCATCACAATGTTCATAGCAGCAATGTCCGCAATAACCAAACTGTGGAAAGAGCTGAAATGCCCTTCAACAGATGAATGGATAAAGAAGATGTGGTCCATATATACAATGGAATATTACTGAGCCATCAGAAAGGATGAATACCCAACTTTTACATCAACATGGATGGAACTGGAGGAGATTATGCTAAGTGAAATAAGTCAAGCAGAGAAAGTCAATTATCATACGGTTTCACTTATTTGTGGAACATAAGGAATAGCATGGAGGACATTAGGAGAAGGAAGGGAAAAATGAAGGGGGGAAGTTGGAGGGAGAGATGAACCATGAGAGACTATAGACTCTGAGAAACAAACTGAGGGTTTTAGAGGGGAGGGGGTGGGGGGATGGGTTAGCCTGGTGATGGGTATTAAGGAGGGCACGTACTGCATGGAGCACTGGGTGTTATACGAAAACAATGAATCATGGATCACTACATCAAAAACTAATGATGTATTGTATGGTGACTAACATAATAAAATAAGATTAAAAAAAAATTATTTAAATAGCCAATGTGGCTAGTGAGTGGTCAGTGCAACTATAGGTAAGTCAATCCTGATGCTTTAGATCTCTGAGGTATTCTTTATAACCTAACACTCAGGGAGCCTCTGAGTCTTCAGTTTTATTTTATCAGTAGGATATGGCATTGGGGGCCAATAAATGTTCACCCAAGCAATTATTGCTAGCTTCCAATTTCACATTTCCATTATTTTTACTATGAATATTAACTTTTGCCCTCTTAGAAAGATCCTACAGCGGTGTTACTCAAACAGGTCCATGAAATCTAGGAATAAAGGAAAGAAAAGGAGGAAAGATGAGTGTTGGATAGGAATGGGTCTGTCTCCTGGCATATATGTCCTATAGTGTAGTCCTGGAGGAAAAACAAAAACAAAAACAAAAAAATAGATCTGTGTGCTTTGGAGAGAACACTAGAATTGAAAATATACCAAGATCAGCCTGGTTCTGTGAAAAGAAAGGACAGTCACTTAATTCATCACAAGTACAATAAAAGATTGCCAGTGTTATGGCAGAATGTGGCTGAAGATGGAGGGGCACAAAGGAGGCCATGAAAATTTAACACTCCCTGGGGCCAGAATGGACTCTAAGTAGAGGTGAAACTTGAATAGTGAAAGGTGAGTAGAGGTAGTCCAGGTGGATACCAGGGAGAGGAGGCAGACAGTCAGGTGAAGGTGAGCACCTCCATGGTGACAGGGAATAAATAACGGGGCATGAGGGGCAAATAGTGCAAAAGGCACCTGCAGGAGAGTGGCGGTCAGTGAGGCCCCAGAAGACCATGGCTGGGGTCCGATTGCAGAGGCCTGTGTGCCTTACCCAGGCATGGGGACACTATCTTCTAAACGATGGGGAACTATAGAAGAAGAGAAATGACATGGCCATATGTGCAGGCAAGCTAGAAAAAAATAATTTGGTGCTCAGACAGGAATTGGAAATGGGACAAATTGGAAGAGATGAGATCAAACAGAGAGCTCCGCAGTTACCCTTGAAGTGAAAGCCAAGGTGCTGGAAAAAAGATGTGGGAAAGGGGGATGGACCTGAGGGATGCTGAGAAGGAAGTCACACCAAGATCTGGTCACCAGCTGGAGGGGGGAGGCGAGGAGAGGAGAATGACCAGCGTGATGTTTGGGTTTTGCCTTTCCATTCTTGGGCCGATGGTGGTGCATTCCAGTAAAGGAATAGAGGAGGAGAAGGTTTGAATGGTAAAGATGAGTGGAGCTCATGTAACTGAGTTTGTTTGAGATGACTGAGGGCATGTGCCATCGCGCAATCTGAAGGGTAGGTGAATACATTGGTCTGCAGTTCAACACAGTGAAGGTAGAAGATATGGATTTGGAGTCATCAGTCCAGGGGGGAGAGCCGAAGTCCTGGCAGGAAAGCTGCCTCCAGTGTGTGCACAGAGCATTCAGGGGGGGCTGACCACAGGCCCTGGGGAAAAGCATGGCGGGTTTGCTCTGAAATTAATGAAGCCTAAGCTTCTGCACCCCTCACTTGCATAAGCCTCTTCTAAAGAAATACTCACTTTGTCCTTAATTTTAATATCTTTGTTTTCTTTTTCTTAAAGAAAGGCTTATATGTAGGCATTGTATCAACATCAGATTCCATAAAACCCAGATCCCTCTGTGAGGATGGACCTGGAAAGAGGAGCCCACAAGAATGAACTGGTCAGAAGTGGAAGATCAAGATAAGAATGCTGTTTCTGAAGCCAAGAGAGGAGGGGGTTTGGAGAGGAAGGTAGTGGGGAAAGTCCCAAGGAGCTCAAGTCAGGTCTGAAAGAGCCCTTTGGTCTTTCTCGACAGTTCGCAACACACTTGAAGACAAGGGCTGGCTCTTTTCCCTGAGCGGAGGGCTGGAGGCAAGGGCGTGCAACCAGCCATCTAGGAGGTCTCAGGAGGTTGCACGTGGCTACCTTTATTTCTTTTGAAAACAAAAAATAAAATAATAAAATAAAATAAGGGCATCTGCTAGAGAAAGAGACATGGGGGAAGGAGCTTGAGGAGGTGGCAAAGGTTTAGAGTGCCCTTGGAATGCAACAGGAGGGGAACTGGCCAGAGCCAAGTTACAGACTGCAGGACACTGGGGGGAACTTCCGGCCTCAGTGTTTGGCTGTGAATAGGACCGGATGAGATAACCAGTAATCTCTCCTCCATCTCCTTCACCTTGAGTTTGTAGGCAAGGGTGCCTTAGAACAGTAGTTCTCACACTTGGTTGCCCAGTGGACTCCCTGGGTAAGTTCCACACACAGAGATTCTGACTGAATGGGTCTGCGGTGAGGTCTAAGCATTGAGAATGTTTAGATTCTCAGGCGATTCTAATTTACAGCCAAGACTGAAAATCACTGCCTTGGTAAGATTACCTGAGGATAGTACACAGTAGAAAAACAAGAACTAGCAAGATCGGGTGTTCTATGCTTAACGTTTAGCTGCCCGTGCCAGGAGCACCAATTCCTAGGTCTGTCTGGTTTTGTTATTTCCCTTTGGACATGTATTTGTTTGCTTTGGAATCTAAGAGGTAGGACATATCATTGACATCTTAACTGCTAACTTGTACTGTATCCTTCTATGTGGCAAACACACGAATTATCCAGTTTTATTCTTAACATAATCCTATGAGGTAGGTATTCACATAATCCCCACTTCACAGATCAGAAAACTGAGCCCCTGGAGAACCATCTAGTCACATTCAAAACTTCTGGGCAATTATCTCTCATTTAATCTAAGCAGGACTGACCCCCACCACTCACGAGAAACCTCTTTCAGCTATGGAAAAGATATGTTTACTGTTTTGCTTAATTGGCTCATTCCATGTAAGAGGTAACATAGCATTTGCATTACCACCTGCCGTAATCAAATCGATGCTACGCTTGTTTTAGATGGATCCAAAATGTTCCTTAAACTTGGTCAGTGTATATGTAGCCACTCATACAGGGATGAAGGAACCTTCTACTTTCCTTCAAGGTCAGGAGTACGTTCTGTTCGCCACTTCTGCAATAGATCATTGCTTCTGGGCAATGAAGTAAACCCTTCACAGGGTTTGTCTCCATAATAATACTCCCTGAAATAACTGCTGTTCAGTTCTAGTTTTATAGTCAGACCTAAGTCAGCTTTCGTATGTTTTCTTAAATTAATGTCTTTAGTTACGTACATGAATTTGTGCATCTGAAAGTGTCTAAAAAGCCAAAATTTGCATGCTAACACAGTGCACAGGGATTTTTTTTTTTTTTTAATGAAGACAACCTAAGGAGCAAGAAATAGTTTGGTTTTTACCGTAGGCAGTGCCTGAATTTCTTTCTTTTCCAGTTTGTTTTCGTCTTGCAGGCCTTTCTTGTCCATTTCCTTCAGCACCATGTCCATTCTTTTCATAATTTTCAAGTGCTTCTTGCCAAGTTACAGATTTCACTGTGGCTTTTCTATTCTCCTCTAGCAAAATGTCTGTCCCTCCAAGTGCTTCCAGATCACCCGCAAAGCCAGATTGGCCAAATTGGAGCTTGGGCAACCTGTGTAGAAACAATTCCGTCTCAAATTGCAAAACTGAACCACAAAAACTGGGAGGTTCAGTCCCCAACTGATACGGCTGGGCTCAAAAAACCAGGTTTGAGCATTTCCTGATGACTTTGGTGTCAAATTGGCTAGTTTCTTAGGTTTGCAGAGATGTTTGCACACACATCAGAACAATATGGTTGGCGTTATTAATTTTGCCTCTGGGACATGGGATTAAAGGCTTCGGAGGATGTAGTAGAATGAGAAATTGTTATTTCTTTGCTTTTATATACTGATGTGCCCTTTAAATTTGTTATATTGGCCCTATATTACTCTTAACATTAAAAAAAAACAAAAAACCCATATCAGAGTTGTCAAACAGAGGAGCATCCTAGCCCCAATGGTTTGGGTCAGGTCAAGGACTTGGCATCACCTGTGACCTTTCTTTAGGGAGAGAGTCTTCTGCAGGGGACAGAGCTGAGGGACAACCTCAGCTCCGCCTTCAGCCTACCTCCTGACAAGCCTAAATGGTTGCAGCAGAGTGTCCCCTCGGTTTGGGCCCCCACATTTTCCAATGAGCTCAGGGGATGGGTACTGGTTTATTCCACCTAAAAATAAAATTAAAAAATTAAATCAAGTCAAAGCACGCATAAAGTAATGTAAAACTTAAAAATAAAATAAAATACAATAAAATAAAGCATAAAAACAAAATATTATCCATTAAGACATAAAATTTAAAAGACAAAAAGTCAAAGCATAAAATAAAATACACAATAAAACAAAATAAACAAAAAAAATAAAAATAAACTCAAACAAAACATAAAGACCAAAAAAATCCACTGACATGAAATGAAAAAATATATATATATATATAAATTCAAGTAAGGCATAAAACAAACACCAAAATAAAAGCAAAGAAAATAAAATAAAAACCAAACAAAATAAAAACGTGAAATTCATCCTATCACATAAATTATATAAAATAAAATCAGAACATAAAAGAGTATACCAAAACAAAAAATTAAACCTAACACAATAAAATATTTAAAAGTTAAGTAAAATGAAATTGAAACAGACTAGAAAAGTGATTCCCTCAGCCTGCTTCTCAGAGTCACTAAGCCACCAGCCATCTATTAGAATGCTCTCCTCCACCTCCTACAAAGATAAGGAATCAGAATGCACATTTTAACAAGATCCCTGAAAGGTACATGTCTACGTTAAAATTTAAGAAGCACTGTTATATGCCCCTGGATTCTGTAATCCATATTCCTGGATATAGGAATAACAATAACTATTCCTTATATTTGTTCAACACTGGTGCTTTCAAAGTCCGTCCACACGTATATTTGAATGTAGGCTTCACAAATAAGGAAGAGACTGTAATTCTCATTTTGGTAAAGGACAAAATCAAGAGGTTAAGTAGAAGAAACCTGAGGCCTCCCAGCCACCAAACGAGAGGTTCCAGATAAGAAAGCAGCGCTAGGTTTGGCATAGTGTCAGGGCAATGATAGCTCATGGTTTTTAGCAAATTGAGTGAAGGTGCTTTCTGGACACTCCCCAGAGGACACACTCAGCAAGTGTGAAGGTACAGTGGGTCCCTACTCGCCCAAATACCAGGCTCTAGTGAGTTCCTCTCCCCACCTCACCCAGGGCATCCCCAGTGCTTACTTTTTAGAAGGTTCAGGAAGGCCCTCGTGAATCCCTGGGCATAGGCTACTTCCTGGCCTGAGATTCCCTCCAGACGTAGCAGGTGCTGCTCGGTGGGGAGGCTGGCCACACCCTCCAGCTCAGCCAGCTCATGGGTACCCACACCTGGGCCCAAGGCCAGCACAAACAGAGTGATGCCCTTGCACTTGGCCTCCAGGGACAGAGTCCTTAGCTTCTCCTGGTCCCAGCTGCTGGTCTCACTGGCCACGATAGCGAAGAGGACCCGCACCTGCCTGGGCAGAGGGGCTGCCAGGAGCACCTTCTCCAGAGTCCACTCCAGGGCGTGTCCCAGGGCGGGAGCTCCCTGCAGAGGGCGGCCAGAAGCCTCACGGAGGTACCTCCGCATCTGTATCTTTTGGCCGTAGGAGGTCAGGTGGAAGCCCTCCAGCACAGGGGGGCGCCCTGCACCGGGCCAGAAGCCTGGAGTTGTGTACATCACCAGGGCAGCACGCGCCCCACGGAGGGACACGCTAGGCTGCGCAGCCACCTCCAGGTCGTCGAGCATGCCATCCACTAGACTCAGGGCAGTGCGGTACACATCAGCACCAACGCCATAGGAGCTGTCCACCACGAATACCACGTCCATGTCCCCTGCCAGGGGTCCTGGCGCGCTCTGCTCACACTCTGGGTCTGGTCTGCACTTGTCTGGGAAGGAAGTACCAGGAGAGGTTGGGGTTACCACGGATCCCTTTCCTTTCCATGCAAACACATTTCCAGACTCTCGGTAAGAATAGACGCTGCTGAGCGCTACCTGCATTGTGTTAACAAGGTAAGCTGATGGGCAATGTAAGTAATCATGCCCATTTTTCAGAAAAATGAATTCAGACAATCTAATCCTACGTTTAGTGTTTTTAACCCCTAGGCCACGGCTTTCTAATCTCTAGGTTCACAGACACCTGCCTGGTTCAGTCCTGGCTCTCTTATTGGGTGTGTGACCTTGGGCAAATTATTCAGCCTTCCCCATGCCTGTTTCCTCATCTGTCAGATGGAGATAATGATAATAATAACAGTACATACCTTATGAGGTTGTTTGTGAGGTTTAAATAAAAAATGAGTTAATATATGTAAGTGCTCAGAACAATGCCCAGTGTGTAGTAAGAGCTCAAGCTCAATAAATACCAGCTAGGCTTATGCTTCTACAGAAGGGACCAAAACCCAGAGAGACCATGTGTCAAATGATTCGATGGGTGTGAAAGCAGCTCATCAACTGTAACATACTCTACAAACGGCTGCCACTGTATTTGACTTGACCAAGTTCTCAGGGCCAAATCTCTTATGGCAGTGTTAAGTCTAAGTGTGGATCGACTAGAGGGAATGATTAAATCCCCTTTCAATTTCACCTAAAGGACTCACTCTGGCCCCGGGTGCCATGGGTGTGGATGAGAGCTCTACACACTTGGGCATGCATGGGCTTCAGCACAAAGTTCTCTCTGGCACAGATTAATATGAGTGCAGGTATAGTGATGGAAGCCAGAGACACAGAGACATTGAATGACTTGCCAATATCCCACTGGCGGTCAGTAGCAGATCCAGGCTGAGAACCCAGGATTCTGGACTCTTAGTTCAGGGGTCTGCCTTGCACACTAAGGGGCCACTAAGTAAGGAACACAAGCCCAGCCATCTACAGGAGACTGGCAGGACAGGTAAATAAGCAGAGCGGACCAGGGATAAGACAATAGGGATGGAAGGGACTGTGGGGCACTCATATCAAAAGAGGTCAGGCACAGCTCAGTTTGGGCTGACTGTGGCCACAAAGGAATACAGTGTCTGTGATTCTCAAGACGATTCCTAAGAAAAACTGGAAATCCGGACTTCATAAGAATTCCCAGATTCTAAGACTCTGCACATATTCAAGTAAATACACATCTGCAGGGCAGATCTGGCCTGTGGCCACCGGTGAATTCATCCTGTTGTAAAGACATCAGTCTGATCAGAAACGCTGTCTGGGCTTACCATAGCAGAGAGTGCAGTGGACCATGTGCTCCACGTCCTGCTGACTCTCGGTCTCCCAGACAAACAGGTGAAATCTGTTGGTTCCATCCGCCTAATCCAAACACATACGCAAAGTTTATCAGTAGTGGAATTAAATTTCAAGTCATGTTTTTCATGCTTTTTCCAATTCAGATGAGAAAGACATTCATATGATAGTTTTAGAGAATATATGTAATTATATACCGATAAATAATTTGGTATTACCTATTACAGTTATTTATTGTCATTTAGTTCTCTAGTTCTAACCTGGATGTTAGATTATTGTTGCTGTGGGGACACATGGGTCTTCAGACTCCTGATGTGTGTAAAACTCAGCCAGTGTTGTGTTGTGTTAGAATGAGGTCAGGGAGTTGAAGATACAATCATTTATAAATTCCATATATGTTCAGTGATTGTCCACAGTATGCAAGATGCAGTGTGGTGGGAGTTATAAACACGAACAGGCAGCCCTTCAAGGAGGTGGTCCTACAGGTCATACACCATTAGAATGGAATGAGGTAGATACCATAGGGGAGGCCTCTCTAGCATATTCCTGGTGTTCAGGGCTGGTACATACCAGAGTCAGAAGGCAAGAGTGAGGAAGACTCAGGGAAGGCTTTGTAGGGATGGCAAATCTATTTCTCTCCTTCCTTCAACCTTTCCAATTATGATTAATGTAATAACTGATATCAAAGCTTAAAAAGCAAACAATAATAACAACAATAAATCCAACAAGTTCATGTGACAACTAGTTAATCAATAAACCCATTCCCTCTTCTTCCTAGGGCCACAACCAGACAACATTTCCCACCATCCCTTGTAGTTAGTTGGGACCACAAGTAGGATCTAGCCAATGCCATGTGGGTGGATGGATGCCATTTCTAGCACATGCATGATACTCTGTGTGTGCACATCTGCCAGCCAAATGTAGAGGACTCAGAAAAAGGTTTAGAGGCCCTTCAGTATGATGGGGCCATTGATAGGATCCCAGGTGCTGAAATGGCTGCACAGAGCAAAACATTCCTCCCCTCCACACCCATATCCAAGGATCCACATTCACTTGTGACAGATGGCAGAAAGAATACTTTATTATGTTAAGCCATTGAGACTTGGACATGAATGGTTCCACAGTTAACCTTCCCTGGCAAATGGAGATTATTTGCAGGACTTCCACCTCACGACGAAATTCGGAATGCTGTCAGACTATTTCTCTCCAGATATGAGGTGAATATCTAAGATTAGTCCTGTCCATCACATTGTCTGCTCTCTGTCAAAACATGAAGGATAGGGCCCCGCCGCTCCTCCCCCTTCATCCCTGTGGCCAGGACCAAGTAGGTTCTGGACCCTCCTCTAGAATCAAAGTGCTAGGGACATGAAGCTGTCATGCTAGCCCTCAGGGAGAGAAGATAGGCAAAGGTTACTTTGGAAAAGAATTTTCTGTAACATGTCCTCCTGACAGAGCTCTTCAGTCTTTCTGCTTGGGACTGCAGCATATCTTCAACTTTAGCTCTCAGAGTGAGCTTACATGAAAGAAAAACCCATGTGGAGAAAGAAATATAAAGAGCTGAACTTTTATGCTTGCTAATGTAACACAAAAACAACATGGGTACTTTCCCAAGACTCTTGAGAAGAAAGGCAAAATGAATCCTCTCTTGTTCCTCACCTGGTTATGCTTTTTCCTGACTCAATTCAAATCAACCAAGACTGATTAAACAGCTACTAAATAGAAGTCTTAACAAGCCCTGCAGAGATACAAAAATGACAGTCACATCTTCAAAGAGCTTAAAACCTAGCAGGAATGAGAGACAAACAACTTTCAAAAAAGAAAGAGGTCCAATAATATGTTTTAGGGACACAGGAAGAGGAGGTTCATTTGAAGCGACGGGAATAGAGGGAGCCTGATGAAGATAGTGACATCTGGCACTTTGGGAAGAATGAGTAGGATACTTACATAGCAAAGAAGCAGGTGAAAGAATTACAGTGTGGAGGAACAGCATGTACAAAGGCCCAGGGGTAGATAGTGGTTGTCTACAGAATTCTCCTTAGTGTTCCCGCTCCCCAGAGATTAGAGAAAGCCCACCTCCAGTGTGCAGCTACACAGCACATCTGAAACCCTGGAACCCCCTGCCGGATGGAGGAGACTGACCTGAAGAAAAATGGCAGAGTTGCCAAAATTCAACATTCAGATCTATTCCACATGGTCATCAGATCTGAGTACCGGCCAAGCCAAATGGACCTAATTAATAACCAGGGATTAGAGAGAACAGTAGAGGCACATTAGTAGCTTTACTGGAAATCACATGAGGCAACTTGAAAAGCTGCTGAAATCAGGATCCATGGCAGTGTTCCAGGAGCTATGGGAAGACTGAGATAACCCTAGGAGCATCCATTTTATTCCAAGAGTTGTGGGGAACCACTAAGTTCGTGTATATTATTTTTAAATCACAGGAAACCTAGGTGAAGTGTGCTATAAAATGCAGAGTTTGTGTGAATTTTTAAGGTAGTATGAAAGACGTCAAAGAAATTCAAACATCCCCCCCAAGTTTGGTCCATGGGAAGAGTCCAATGCAGCAGTAACAGATTTGGTGTCAGGATCCCAGGTCCTGGTCCCTGATCTGCCATGGTTGGCTGCGTGACCCTGGACAAGGCTCTGGTGCCTCAGATTCCTCAACAATAGAGTTGAGGGTCTGAATGGATGCCACAAGTTTTCTTCCTGTTTCAACACCGCCCGGTCCTCAGTTCTAATCTTCTGTATTTGCCTCATGTTTAGGACACTGTGTTAACTTTTGTACTCCAAGCAACTCAGAGGATGTAACTCTTCCATCTGTTGTCTGCTTACTGGAAAATTACCAAATTCAACTGAATTGGAATAGTTACAAAACTCACATTTTTTAAAAAACTTTTCTTAGGGAACCATGAGAGACTATGGACTCTGAGAAACAAACTGAGGGTTTTAGAGGGGAGGGGGTGGGGGGATGGGTTAGCCTGCTGATGGGTATTAAAGAGGGCATGTACTGAATGGAGCACTGGGTGTTATACGCAAACAATGAATCATGGAACACTACATCAAAAACTAATGATGTAATGTATGGTGACTAACATAACATAATAAAATTAAATTAAAAAAAACTTTTCTTAGGAAGAATAATTTTGTGATCATGCTTAAAATTTGTACTGTTCTTGCAAAAATAAAATTGTGGGAACAAGTACACAAAAACACAATGAAAGTCCATAGGGGACTATGATTCAGTGTAGATTCATCCATACTTAGTTGTCATTGATGAACCTCTAATTACTTTGAATTTGGACTTGCCAGCATGGTCCTAGTCATTGATTCCTGGGAAAGCTCAAGCAGAGAGACAGTGTGGGAGGGAATCAGTACGAGGAGAGGAGAAAATTGGCTTGTTGAGTCTTAGTGCAAACTCCCATCAGCACCAGAGAAGGAAATTTCAAAAACAGAGTACCTTAAACACAGACTAAGTGATCTGCTTGAAGCGCAAAGCTTTATGACAGTTTGAATCAACGCCTTTGGCGATTCTCTCAACCAACTTCATTCCTGAATGTCCAGCTGTGGTCTGTTGGGACTAGTTATATACTAAAGACAAGAGTGTATGGAGGGGAGAAGACATGGCACATGGATTTGCATTCACGTCCTCTTTTGTTTCATAGACAGAAAGATATATTTTCAAAGGATTCAGACAACCCTCAAACCCCAGCCCCCAATTTTTAAAGAAGTTCCCATGATCCCTGAGCTGGAGAGACCCACAGGGTTCAATCCAATGTTTCAGCTGCCGTCTAAAGCTGCCAAGGTCATGGGACGATGTTCATTCCTGGGACTGAGCTGGGGGAGGCTCTTGGCTTGGATGGGAATAGAAGGGAAGAAAGCAAGTGCCAGGGAGGAGGATTTGCCTTGGACAGAGGGAGAGCTAACTGGACCCTAAGGAGGGAAACAGAAACCATCTGGCTTCCAGGTGAGGCGAGGACTTGGGGAACAAGGGAAAATGGGCAAAATGGGGAAGGAGGCAGACAGAGAGAATAGTCATGCAACCTGTGACTGACCCCAGGAGCTTAAGTCCAGCCCCGACTCCTTGCAGTTGGCATGGTCCCATCCCACCAAGACTGCCGTGAAACAGCGGCCTCCTCCTGGACTTCCCAGCTAACATTAGGGGTTGGCATTGGATTGAGGTGGCAGGTGGCATAGTGGGACTTGGAAACCTGACAGATTGGAGTGCAAATTCCAGGACTATGCAGTTTAAAACAAGTTGCTTTACCTCTGACCTTCCCTTACCTCATCTGGGAAATGTAGATTATCATTATTAACTTATGGGATAGTTATGAGAATTAGACCAACACTCCTCAAACTTTAACACTCATGCAAACCATCTAGGGATCTTGTTAAAAATGCAGGGCCTGGGATGGTGTCCCCATCAGGCTCCAGCCCACTCTCAGCATGGTGTGTGCTTGAGAGTCTCTCTCTCCCTTTCCCTCTGCCCCTCCCCCTGCTCGGGCGCATTCTCTCTCTAAATAAATAAATTTTAAAAAATCTTTTTAAAAAATGCAGAGCCTAATTAATTAGATTGGTGGTAGAGTCTGAGATTTGGCATTTTTCATGGACCTGGGTAATGCTCATGCTGCTGGTCCCAGGACCACATTTTGAATAGTGATGGGTTAAGGTGACAAGGCATGAAAACCACGTAGCATGGTGGTTGGAACTTCATAGGTGCTTACTAAACAGAAGCTGGCTAATTTAATAAAGAGTTACTGGGTGAAGAGGCACTCTTCAGGTCCTTGAAGAGATGGTGATAATAATGGCTATCCACTGAGTAGACACATAGAAAGTGTCAGTTCCATGTCCCGGTAGGCACTACCTTTTAGAACTCTTACAACAAATCTGTGAGTTTATCCCCATTTTATAGGTGACTAATTGAGGCCCCAGTGTCAAGAACACATCCAGATAACACATGGGACAGAAACAGAATGTGAAGTCTCATTGCCTCATTCCTTCCCTTGGTTGCTGACCCTGGCCTTAGAGCAGTAACAATCTAATGGAAAACAGCAACCCACAAGGCCTCAGCAGCAGGTTATCCACGGCCTCTGAAAGAGCCTCTCTAGGCAACCCAACACTTTCTTTAAAAAAAGTCCTTCCATAACTTTTCTGAATCCTGAAATTACACCAAAATTTAAAATTACCTCCCCCATTTTTTTTTACCTTCCTCTTAATGTTTCTATCCTCTAAAGCTGATTTTTCTTGTCTCCATGATAGCCAGCATTCCATTCTTTGGATTCTCCTTTTTTAATACACAGAAATAAAAATAGGGCTAGTTCAGAGATTTATCTCACAGTATTATAAAGATAAAATGAATTAATACATGGAGAGAATTTAGAACTTCTAAACTCTCTTCCTGCTCTTGAGTTTTGAACTCAAAATCTCATTGCTGATGAGAATTCCAGACCTTGAGCAAGTTATTTAACTTCTCTGTGTCTCAGTTTCATCATCTGAGAAATGGGCCCATAATAGTTATCTCACTGGGTTGTTATAAGGATTAAATGAATCAATAAGTGGAAAGATCTTAGCACAGTGTCTGAGTCAATAAATGCGAGCTATTTTCCTGGGTACTGTTTCAAGGGAACATGTACTAGACTTTTCATAAAGAAAAATGAAATTTGAAACCTGGCACTCAAATTGCATTTTCCCTGCAATCCTCTGCTTTTTAACTTTAAAAAATGGGGCAAATATTTTGAGATACACACAGGCAATTGGATCCAGGCACAATAGTCCAATGCTGCAAAACTGGTTTTTTTTTTAGGGCTAAGATGACTCATGGGTGGCTTAAAAGATCTTTTTAATATGCCCGCACGGCCTCCGAAAACGTTTAAATGGACTGAGAAGTTCGGGCATCTGTTTATATAATCATTTCAAATTGAACAACCATCATTTTTCCAGAGAAGCATGTGGGTGTTGTTCTGTGAAATAAAATAACATAGAGGTGAAAGACAAAAACCTCACAGAACGTCAAAGAGATTCCTCAGGCAGATAATTCCAAAGACAAATGATAGGATATTCCTACTCTCCTAATAGGATCCCCCTAAGGCTAACACACAGAGTAGGGGGGAGGTTAAGGGCTGCCATATGCCCAGTTATGAAGAAATGAGGCTTTTTCTGATAGGCCCTGAGAAGGGAGTTGTCATTTTTACAGTTTCTCTCCTTGCCGGTGTCAACAGAAACGAGGTCATCCGTTATATGTGAACTGGCAAGCAACAATGTAACACTTCTACATTGTTACATTTAGGAAACAGAATTGGTTTCCAGCATCCCGGGGCAAGAATATGTCCAAGAAACAGAAAGGAGAGCAGACAGAAGTGACAGAGCTGAGGTCCAAGTATACTGAAGCTGGTAGATTCTTTTCACATACCATTATACCCTTTTACCTGGAACCCAAAGCAACTAAGAGGCCAAGGACATCCTGACAAAATAGTAACCCTACATCAGATCCCAACAGTCTGCCCAGGATCCTCTCATAAAGCCGCACTGATGGGCATTTGAGGAATGTAACTGTACCCCAAGGATCACTCTCCAAATGTTAGGGAGATGCCTTTTTGAAAATAGATCATTACACCAGGGAGGGAGCTCGATAACGTTCACTTGTGACCCTCTCTCCATTTTAGAGCTGAGCAAAATGAGACTCAGAAAGATGAAGAGACTTTTCCAAAGGCACCTCATTGTTGATGGAAGAGCCAATCTCTAATTTTAACTGTTATTTGGTTACACCCTGCCTATATGCATCCATTCAGGAAGTTATTGAGAGCTGCCCTCTTGCTAGCCCATCTCTGTCCACACATCCTACTGGACAAGAGAGGTGTAACAGCAAACAAGGAACTCAACGCTCTGCATTTTAACTTTGTTTCTCAAAACCCAAGGCATGTAGTCCAAAGGTTTGCAAGCTATCATAATTTTACCTATTGATTCTTAGAAGCATATTCACAGCTGTGATAACAGTGTCTGTCACCTACCATTTCTCCTTAAGAGAAAATTAAATGGTCTAGCACAGCTAAATTGATTAGCTATTAGGTTGAACCATATGACATTTCCACTTTTGCTGGTCCAACACAGTTGAATATTGGCAATGTCACATGGTTCAGTCTGACATTCATAAGCATCCTGGAGTCTCTTAAATAGAGAACCACTCTTTATTTTGATAGATCATCCCATATATTCCATGAGAATGTGTTACATGGGTTTCAGTTAGAAAAGTCAAGTCTGGAGAATAGGTAAATAAATTGTGGTAAATACCCACTTAGCATAGTTCAGAACAGCAGTAAAAAAGAACGAGTTCCCCACATACACAACATAGATAAACAAGGAGAACAGACATCATGTTGAGTGGAAGAAGCCAGATACGAAAGAGTACTATATATGCTATAGAATTCAATTGAAATGAAGGTTCAGAACAAGCCAAACTGCTTATTTGACTACAACAGAAGCCAGAAGAGCAGTGACTCTGTGGAGTGTGTGGTTTGGGGAAACATGAGCAAAACTTAGAGGATGTTGAAAGGGTTCCAGATCTTGAATGATGTCTTGGTCACAAGGGTTTAAACATTTATAAAAATCCATCCAGCTGTACATTTTAAATTAAAGCACTTTGCCCACTTTGTTATATGGGTATGTGTTTTATACCCCAAGAAAGAAAGAAAAAAAGAAAGAAGAAAGAAAGAAAGAAAGAAAGAAAGAAAGAAAGAAAGAAAGAAAGAAAGAAAGAAAGAAAGAAAGAAAAGGAAGAAAGAAAGAAAGAAAGAAAGAAAGAAAGAAAGAAAGAAAGAAA